>NW_022900915.1:37210884-37349322 GCF_012274545.1 Fukomys damarensis
TATATATATATATATATTAGTTCTCTTTCCAAAGGTAGCCAACAAATGTTTTCCCCAGTAGCTTTTAAATTTGATATAATCCCATTTGTTGATTCTTCCTTGTGTAGTTGGGGTTCTGTTCAGAAAGTCTTTGTCTATGTCTGCGTCTTGAAGAGTTTTGCCTGTTTTATCTTCTAGCTGATTATTTCTATTTTAATATCTGGGTTTTTAATCCATTTTTATTTTTGTGTAAGATAAGAGATATGGATTTAGATTCATTCTTCTGGATACAGATAATCCAGTTTTCCCAGCATCAATTTTTTAGAGGCAATCTTTACTCCAGTGTGTTTTTGGCCTCTGTCAAAGATCAAATGGCTGAGTGCCTAAGTTTGTTTCTGTATCCTCTATTCTGTTCCAGTGATTCACATATCTGTTTTTGTACCAATACCATAGAGATTTTTTCTGCTATTATCATTGTGGCTTTCTAATACAACTTGAAATCTGAGATTGTGAAGCTTTTGGCTTCTTGGTGCCCAAGATTACTTTCGTGATTCTAGATTTTTATCTGGTTCTATGTAATTTTTAGGTTTTTTTCCTAGTCCTATGAATAATGCTGTTTGCATTTTGATTGAAATTACATTAAATCTACGCATAATTGTTGGTAGTATGGCCATTTTGACAATATTGGTTCTACCTATCCAGGAACAGAGGATGTCTTTCCATTTTCTGGTGTTCTCTTCAATTTATGTTTTCTGAATTCTATGTTGTTCATTATAGAGGTCTTTCCTTTTCTTAGTTCATTCCTAAGTATTTAATTTTTTTCCAAGTTCTTGTGAATGAAATTGTTTTCCTAATCTCTTTCTCAGTGGGTTCATTGTAGGTGTACAACAATACTGTTGATTTTTGTGTGTTAATTTTGTATTCTGCTACTTTGATGAATTTATTTTTCATGGAGTTTTTGTTTGAGGGGGGTCGCCTGTGTTCATCATTATTTTAATGATTTAATCATTAGAGTGAGTTTCAGACATGTCTTATTGCTCAGTTTTGGGTTCATACTTTCATCTATAGATAGAACTTCCTCATTTCTATGGCCATCTCAAATAACTCATTTTGACATATTTTCTTCCAGTCTTTAACATAATGTATTTTTATGTGTTTTTTTATTGTAATGTCAAGTAAAAATTTAGGCAAAATGTTAGTAGCTGTTTATCATTGTGACATACATTTACCTCATCATTCTAATGTAATGATATATCTTTAATTTTAAATTTTACTTTGCTCACTCTATGCATTTGATACCGAAGAGAAGACTTTTAGACACAATTCTTTATATAATTTCAAATGGTTTCCCTATGCTAATCTTCTGGAAATGGAACTATTGTTTCAAAGACATGAAAAGTTTAGTTGAAAAATTCATGTTTTCAAATTGCTTTCATGGGTGATCTTAGGAACTCATGGTCTTAAATCAGTTTCTGTAAAAGTTTTACCTTTAGTATAACTAAACAGTCATATTTTTCAAATGAGATTTTTAAATGGCATAACTTTTGCAAAGTTATTTCATCTTTCTAGTCTCCAGATTTCTCTATAAAATAGAGGATAATCACGGTACAGTAACTATTTCATAGGTTTGTTGTTATTTTCATGGCATTCTGAACATACTGCCCAACACAAAATACGCTGGTCAACAAATGGCAATTATTAGCATTTTAACTGACTGTGTTATACAAATTATATATTTTCCACTTATATTATTTTACTGTAGATTCATACATTTGCTAACAAAGGAGAATTTCCCAAATGGTTTCTTAAAATTAATTCTAAGAATTTCCCACCTTAAAACAATCTTAACTATAGAAGCTCAGTGTGGTAAAACAGAGACCTCTTTAAGTCATGACTGGCTTCATAGCTGCATCCACAGCCCTGTCTAGCCATACTGTGAATCTCTTGTAAGAGTCTCTCACGGAGAGATGCCCCCCACAGTGCATAAGTTTCTTTTTTAGGGTGCTCTCACTTTGCCAAGGTGGGGGGTGTTAGGAAGTCCTGTGAAAAGCTCACAAAATTTTAGAATAATAAGTTAAAAATCCCTAGCATCTTTGCCAGGTGCTTAGGAGGAGCTCTGCAGTTACTTTAGCTTCATCGGAAATCGGCTACTACGTTTTGGCCCGCTCCACCAATTTTTTTGCAGAGAACATTTCACACTATAAGTACTCGATGCACATTTGCTGGCTTGAGTAGGAAACACAGAATTATCACAGAGGTTTCAATGCTGTACACAGATGAAAGTGTTAGGTGTGGTTCCTAGTGATTCCCCGGAAGCAGTGATGTAGAAATATCAATGTGGAACATCAAGGACAAAGTCCACTCTTGATAACTCTTCAGGTATGCATTGTAGCCCCTTGATGTAGCAACTACAAAGCGAACACACGGGCTCTAACAAATCCGACAAAACTGACTTCATTCCTGCTGGCCTCACCGCTCTGGATAGCCACTTACTAGATTTCTTTTTATGTTCTTACTCCCTAAAATTATTCTAGTGGAGACAGAGAAGTTGACTACTGATTTTGTTGCTAAAATTAAGACTGATCACAGAATTTAATCAGGGCTACTGGTAATTTAATGAAGAAATAAGAGATGTGGTCACTTCAATAGGGACCACTTTCAAACTCTTACTCATTTGGGAGAATTGAAGATTAAGAATCTCATACACATAGGGCTGGAGATTTAGCTCAGTGGTCCCGCTGCCTGCCTCACAAGCACAGGCTCCTGAGTTTAATCTTTGGTACAAAAACCAAATAAACAAACAAACAAAACCTCATACATACCTGTAACAACCATCATTCTGTTGTTTGCTGGGGTTGTTGGGGAATTGGACAGATGTTAGTCAATGATACAAATTTTCAATTAGAAAATAAATTCAAGAGATGAACAACATAATGACTACAGTTAATGACAGTGTACTATATTCTTGGAAATTTTTAAGAAAATAGATTTTAAGTTCTCACCACATACAATAAATAAGTATGTGGAGTAATGCATATATTAATTAGCCTGATTTAGCCATTTTTCAATATATATTTTTTCAATAAATATATTTCAAAATATCATGTCAAACCTAATAAATATATAAAATTTTGTTGATTAAAATAAATAAATAAAAGTGTCTATTTAAAATATAAAGTGAACCAATGGATTTTAATGTAGGAAAGTTTGAAAAGTTTATTATAAAGGTTTCTAATTCCACATTGCAACTTTGGAAACTACTGCTTTTTAATTTAGTATCAAAGAAGAGCATCCCAAATCATTTTATAAGGGCATTCAAATCCTCCTTTCATAACCATAAAAAAAGAATCTCAGAGATCATTTTTAGCCAGTTTAAGTCTTGTCAGTCACAGATCATTCCTATATATTATGGAATCCAGAAAGGTGAGGTCCTGTTGAAGATTCTAATTACCAAACAACAACAGCAACAGACAGTGGAGATACATAGTATTTTGTGTCATGTGTTAAATGCGACTGTGAGGTCCAAACTCCTTAAAACTGAGGAGGGTTTGCGTCAGGCAGTAGCTGTTTTCCTCACCATAAAAGATTCTTACTTTACAAACTTAAGTTTCAGCAAGACTGTTTGACATTCTCACTGTGGCTTTAACGATTGCCCTTTAATAAAGTCTATTCTTGTTTATTTCCTACCAGGAAAAAAAATCTCTTTAGATCAATGTGCGTATCTGTATCTAAGCCTCTTTTTCACTGGAATACCTTGTTGAGGGCTATTTAAGAACCTGCCTTCATACTTCCTTTACAATAAAGAACAAAACGTTCCCAGCATGAGAATTCTACTTAGGAAAGGATAGATTCTTACATACTTAAATTCTGAAAGGTACATGAGATGGTCTGCTCTAAATGATAGGTTGCCATGGTTACACTCTTCTGTGGCTCAGATGGGGATGGGGCCAATTATCAAGTTTTGTTTGGTTGATTTTAAGTAGTTTGTTACCTGGATACTCAACAAATAAGAAGACCGAGGGAAAAAAGACTTGTTTTCCTCTTCTCTAGAAAGGAAACAGTCCTCGTGGTATACACACACACACACACACACACACACACACACACACCCTCAAATTCCAAACAATGTGCTAAATTATTTAGTTCAGATAAAAATTTTCTCAGGTGCTGACTTTATTTAAAGGCTAGCATAAGGCCTGGGAACCCAGATATTTTTAATGCTGGAGATTGTATTTTTTCATTACTGTTGTTGATCCTATAATACTTGCTTGAAATAATTCCACTTCCCTTTTCCAAATTTGTCTGGTTCGTTTCAAAAATTTTTTTGTGTGTATTTTCACAGTGACTCCCTTTGTCAGTTTCGCTCATCCCTCCTCTTCCCTCCCGTGATGGAAGTGGGATTGTTAATTAATGATATTCCAGAGGCAATTTCTGGAGTGACTATTGGAAAACACTTTTTAATTAACAAAATGATAAATTCCCACTGCAGCCGTGCAAGCAGTGAAGTTCATCTGTGTCATTCAAAATCCGTGATTTTAAAACATCCTCCGACAGGTTTGCGAGGATGTTAGGCGCTCAGAGCCGCGATCTTTTATCAAAGCTTCCACGGCAAGGCGGAGAAGGAGAATTGAAGAGCGACGAGGGGAGGGAAGGACTGGACAAAATGAAAATGCTTTTCTGTCATTCTAAGAGTTCACATGGGCCCTGACAGGAGAGCATTTTAATTTTGTCAAATGTGTCTGCTACTCATTTATTCCATCTCCTGCTTGTTATCCAAGTTTCAGATTAAGTGTAAAGATATGAAAGTATTGGCATAATAAATTTATAAGTGGATATTTAAAGCGCAAAGATTTGAATGACACAAATGAACCTCAGTGTAGCAGTAAAGTGGATAAGATTTGCAGAAAGATGCCACGGGAGTCAGAGATGACGGCTGAAATCGCCTTAATTAAAAAAGAGAGAGAGAGAGAGAGGGAGATGCTTGAGCTGTGTGAGCAGCTACAGAAGGTATCTAATATGAAATTAGGCTTCCTTTACATTATTTATGTCACTTTAAAATAACGTCATAAGAGCTTGAGACAATCTGATTAAACTGTATTATTCACATGCAAAGCAAACAGGCACTGAAAAGTTAAGCTGTGAAATTTCTTTGGGGTGGATTCCAAAGTTAAAGCAGCACATTATTAAGAACATATGCGTTATTACTTACTTATTTATAGTACACGTTTGCAGCACATAAGGATCGCCTTCCTCCTGGGGAAGTGGTGCAGGTACATTACACATCTTAATGCTTTCTGTGTCCCTTTCCCTCCCTTCTTTCCCTTCTCCCTCCGTGTCGTCTTCCCCTTGCCTTTTGCAAATGACCCATCTTCGTGTTTCCTCTGTATTATTTATCTTTTTTTTCATCTACAAGTACAATTGATTTTTTAAATGTTACATTTCATTGAGTGAATAGTCACCCCGATTTTCACAAACTAGATAGACGGTACCTTCTAAGCATGCTTTCTTTCACTCGCCACGAGGGGTTAGAATGTGAGGTGTCAGCAAAACCACACAACGGGGGATGCTCCTGCGGGCTTCGTCTCACACAAGTATTCATAATAGGAGCGAAGGCTGTGCAAGGAGGCCCCAGCTCACACTACATGATGCTTGCCCGGTGTCTGGAGTTCAGGATGAGAAGAAGCAGTGTGAGTTAAAATGAGGACATGCGATACATTGTTTGATAGGTTCCCCAGCAGACCTGACCTTGGCAATGGCACTCACACAGCAGATAACCCCAAAGGCGATCTCAAAGGGAAGAAGAGGGCGGTCATACTCTCAGATATAAAGGCAGATGAGGAGGCTTTTCTGAGACGTCTGAACTGCTGTTGAAAAGCATGCCCTGCAATTGTGACCGCAACTTCTTTTTTCTTGACATGCCTGCTGCCTCCCGGCTAATGTAGGAATTTACTTGCGCTTATCTGCTTTCACGTGGAAGAACCCAGTGAGGATATGGTCACGAAGATTGTAAGGAAGAAGAGGGAAAGAAAAGTGCATACAAAAATAGCAGTGGAAGTTTCAGAACAATAGTGTGAGAAGCACCCTGTTTAGGATAATTTTCTTATTTTATACAAGTAAATATTACTTGTGCCTCAAGCTTTAAACAGAGAGAGAGGGGGTGGAGAGCGCATCTTGAACCTAGTGTTTCGTTTTCTCTTCTATGTAGATAGGAAATCTTGGGAGCAGTTCAATCAGTTTATGTGATGTTTAAAAAAATTCTTACAGTATTAGCCAACCTCCGGCTTTTTGTAGACCCATTTGGTAAGTTGGTATACAAGGAGCTCATCAGACTCTTTATGAACATCAAACGTCAACAGATTTTAACTAGTAAGTAGTTTATATGGGGGGGACATGCTATCTGGTTTTTGAAAAGTTAAATTTGATTTTATTATCAAGTCAAACTGACACTATGCAACTTCAATATTTACATGGTACCTAATTGGCTATGTAACTGCTCATTCAACTTTGGAAAACTCATTGGAATGTATGGCACAGATGTTAGATAAACGATATATGAAATCTGATTTCCATATTATGGGTGTGTAGCACAGTCACAGCTATAAATGGCGAGTGAAGTGTGCAGTATACGTCTGGAAGTGAGATTTTCTCATGACTTCCTACATCACTGAGTAATACGGAAGGAGGGGTGTTGGGATGCAAACATTTAGTGCTCTCCTAGGCTCTCCACATTTCAGACAAGTTCTTTTGGAAAAATATTCCCTTGAGTTTCTCTTCTACCCCAGGGAACAACTGAGTGGATGAGCGGCAGAGAAGATAATGTGACTCATTCCATCTGTCGGCTTGTCATGAAGACAGCCATCACTGAGGCTTGTTGGTCCTGGCCATTTGCGTGAAGTACACCAAAAGCTCACTAAAACTTCTTTATCCTGTGCACTTCACTGGTCAGGTTGGCACACGCAGGACCCTGTACTGGAGCGTGCATGAACGTCCATGCCCTGGGTAACTACGAGCACTGTCTCAGGCTGTGTCTCCCGCCACCTCCCTGTGACGGGGCTGCACCATTCCTTCTCCTGTCCTCCCACCCCTTACTTCCCTGCCTGCAAGACTATTCCTTGTGAACCTTCTCACAGTCTTTGGAGAACAGGACCCTTCGTAGGCTCCATTCCGTCAGAGACACTTAGAGCATCTGTGGACCCTGCCTCTAACTGGCCACTTCCTGCTCTACTCTGACTTTCTCCTCACCCTCCTTCCAGCAGGGCTGTACCAGAAGCTGCCTTATTCTCACCTCCTGCATGGAAAGAACTTAGCCCAAGTCATGTATCCTCTTCCAGTTCACTACTTTCTTCCCACTGCTTGTAACTCAAAATGCAACCCCAAATCCTTACACTCCTATTAAGCCCTTGTAAATTTAGCCCCCGTGCTCCAGACTTATCTCCTTCTCATTTTCCTCTTTGTTCTTTTGCTTCAGCTTCGTAGATTTCTCTCTTGTTCCTTGAAAGTGGTTAAGAGGGTCCAGTTGTCCAGTTATTTCTTCACAGTCTCGACCATCAGAATATAGTACTTATCTACTTATTTTTGTTACAAAACATATAAACCTTATGAGAGCAGAGTTCTTCTTTATTAGGTACTATATCCCTAGTAATAGAACAGTACCCTGCACACGCTAAGGGAGATGCACACACCTACACAAATCCAGCATGGACCTGTGCGTGTATTATAAGGTGAGTAGATGAATAACTTTAGAAGATATGCAGGAAAATGTTCAGTAAAATGTTTTACTGAAAGAAAACACACAAGGAAGGGAAATATTTTTAAAAATGTCATTTCCAAAGCAGAGGTCACTTACACTTCTTAAATTTTTCAAATGATGTATTTTGAAATTATTTAGAAATTTTAAAATAAAGAAAAGTCTCTGTAAATATAACTCCTAGTTTATTTGTTTTCTTTTCAGTAAATTATTTCAAAATAAAATATATATTAATATTTAGCCCCTTAAAATGCTTTATATTCTAAAAATAGTTTTATTTACCTTAGTTACTAAACATTACTTCTACTTAGGCAATGTCTTAGGCTCTGGCAATATAAAATATTTAATATTTTGTAAGACCATTTTCTAAACAGTTATCATTGATTGTTATAGCTTTTTTTGGAGGGGAACAGGGTCTTGCTTTACAGTGCAAGCTGGCTTTGAACTCACTATGTAGCCCAGGCTGGCCTCAGAAGTGCAGCAATCCTCCTGCCTCTGCCTCTCTAGTGCTGGGATCATAGGCATGTGCCACCATGCCCGGCTACAGCTATTTCTTAGTATCCCCACTTTTTCAGAGATGTTAGGGATTAAGAGATTTAAGGACTAAGGACTTGCTTCTAGTAAATAATGAAAGCTGAACTTAAATTGATGGTTTCGAGCCCAAACTAGGATACTTTCTTCTTGTGATTTACATTTTTAGGCAACTTCGTATCTTAAAATATAGATCCATACACGGTGCCTAACATAGTACTAAAAATATCACTTTGGGCACAATTTGCAGACACAAAAGTATGCTTTATAAAAATCCCACTGACTTGGTCAAAGTTATGTAACTAACTCATTTGTGGCAGTGTCTGTTTCTGAATTCTTAACTTTTGGCTCAAAAATCTATGCCTTTCACATTGCTCATTTGCCCAAAGAAAAATGTTACCATAGGAGTAAAAGCAAATAAAGACTACATTAAAGGATGAGGCATTTAGTTTTAGAACAAAAACTGAAAAAAACTTAACAAAATCCTCAGAGAGTTAATCAAAGAAGCCAAAATGTAACTCAAAATATGTTACCTGTTTACTATTACTTATTTAAGATCTAAGGTAGTTAATAAGGTTACATAAAATTCAACAAAATTGTTAAATGTCAAAGTGGGCACGCAACGAGAGAGGTAACTAAAAGTGGAGAAATAAAGATAAACCATAAATTATGTCAAAGAACACCCCAAAACAAAACAAAACAAACAAATATAAGGTAGTGCTTCTCCCACTGAGTGGGCCACAGTTTATTCTAGTGAAAAAAATGAAGTGTTAATTTGTTCCACATTCATTTTATCGAAATATCCCTTAGAAAAAGCAGATTTCTTTGAAATGAGACAAGAAAGAATTTTCTTCTGAGGTTCGTCCCCAAATGCTCTTAAAAAGTGCCATGAACATTTTTAGCAGTGTTCCTATAGTTCTACACGGTTCATCGCACGGTGTCCATGGAGGACAAGCCCGTTGCTCGGCCACACGGTTCCTTCGGAGAAATGCAGCGGTGCTCATGAGGGCATGGAGCACAAGAGACCTAACGATGACGAAGCTGCTGTCTTCTCTGATATTAGAGCAGTTCAGCCGATGAGAAAACACATCTCTTAGCTTTCTTTGCCGTCCTTATTTGTGTATAGACTCTCTTTTCTTTCTTTTTTTTTTAAAGGATTTATGGGGACTTGTGATTTCCCCAAAGTAATATTTCTGCTACTATATTTGTAGCTATGGGTGAGAGTGAAGGAGGAGTAATGGAGGTGACAGAAGGAGACAACGAAATAAAACCTAAAACTCCTGCTCGTAAAACAGTGTTTGTCATGCATTTCTCGGATCCCTCGACAAAAATGATGTTCCTGGGCGATGTGGGTTATTTAAAATGTGACTTTGTTTACTCCCCATAGCACATCTGTGAACTCCCAGAATTCTGTGTACCTTGGTTTGGTGAGTGCACATCTAAGGAAATGTGTTGAGACGGAGGTGATTTATTTCTTTGCTCTCTTTTCGAAATAATATTTGAAAACTTTGTTGAAATTAGGAACTATAAAGAAGCACAGGAAAAGCGATATAGGTTAATTCTGTCAACATTCATGTACTCATTGACCGCATTTTAACCATTTTACGATTTTGCTCTATGAGAGGCAGACCTTTGATAAAGTTGTAGCTAAAAATCGAAGGCCCTTTCACAGTCCGTGTGGGAGTAGTCACACCCATCCTACTCTTCCACCCTGCTTTGGCTTGGTTTGATTCCTTCCTAAAAATGTTCCCTCCTTTATTATATAGGTATCTGCCCACGAAAATACAAAGCATTTTTTGTGTATTTCAATGTTTTTATGGGTAGAATCATGCAGCATGAATCATTCTGTAAATTGTTACTTTATATTTGTAAAAATCAATCCATTTAACTATCTCTTAGAAATGTACCACCATTTACCCATATTATAATTCTACTTCTGCTTTTTAATGTGTTTTAATTTTTCCTACTATAAAACGAACATCATTGTTTAAACCTTTTTGAACACATATTTAGATTTATATCTAGAAAATATACCTACCAGTAACATTATCAGATCTAATGTTTATATATCTTTAACTTAATAAGATATTGCCAAATTATTTTTCAAATCTATACCTTTGCCTGCATTGGTATGCTGTCTTCCTTACCAAAAATCTCACCAAATCTTAGTATCTTAAATTTTTTTTGTCCATATTTTATTTGTGAAATTTTATTATTTTTATTTTGCATTTCTTTTATCCAAGCAGGGAAGAAAAGGCTATGTTCACATTAGGCTTTGCAAATCTGTGCATGCTCATAATCTTTGCCTATTTTTCTGTTGGGTAATTGATATTTTTATTTTTATTTTCTTCCTCTGTGTGTGTGGGGGGGTACTGGGGAATGAAACCATCACCTCACACATGCTAAGCCAGTGTTCTACTCTGAGATATACAGTCCCAGCACAATTGCTATTTCTTTTATTGTTTGATAATTTTTCCTTGTTTTTTTCTTAATATCCAATTACCTATTCTAAGAAAGTTTCTTGCATGCAAATGAATGTATCTTTTACCAAGGTTTATGGAATTTGTCCTAACAGGATGCAATCATTCTTTGGTCCTATTTATGTTTCTTGTTTAAGACATATTCTGCTTTACTAAGAATATGGAATGGCTTCAGAAATTTTCTCCCCAAATTTTAAACTTTCATCATTTATATGACATATTTTTAAATTGTTTAGAATTGATTTGGTTCATGGTGTATGGGGGAATCCAACTTTCTTTTTCTATTTGATTTTTGTATCTATACTGGAAAAAAATTGTTTTCCATACAGAGAGCAAAGTGAATGATCCATCACTTTTTATTGAAGACTCTCTTTTCTCAAGTAGAACATACAGTTATCTGGTGCATTTCTCTTATGAGCTCCCACCGTCCAGTGAAAGCCTCCCTATTTCTTTCCTTTTTTCCATTTTCTTCAAAATTGTCATAGATATTCTTAGCTCTTTACTCTTACATACAAATTTTAGAATCATTTTTTTCCAAGCTTCATGAATAGTCTTATCTGGATTTGGAATCATGCTTATGCTAACTTAAATGAGTTGGGTTGCTTTGCTTTTTTCAAGTTTCTTGAACAGATTTTATAAGATAGAGTGTATCTGTTTATTGAAAGCTTTGTAGAGTCCTTTCTAAAATTATATTACTTTATATCTTTTTCATGGGAACTAATTTCAGGTTATTTTTAAAAAAATTCATAACCCTTTTATTTCCTACTTATCAGCATTTAATTTTGATAATATATTTTTAAAAAGCATTGTTTTGAAATTTGAAATTTACTTCTTTAATTTTTATTTAAAAAATTCTACTCTCCAACATATGTCCTTTTGAGTTTCTAATATTTTTATTTTATTCCTTAGTCCCCTAAGTTTTCTACTAGTTTTCTAATGTACCAAGGTTTGTTGATAATTTGTACAGTTTCTTCCTTTATTCATTAACTTTTTATTATCTTAATTACTTCTTGTGTACTTTTTTCTTTGATTTTATTTTCTGCTTTTGCTGCGTCTGTGCTTAATTGGAATCACTTTTATTTTTTAACACATCTATTTCCAATTATAAAGTTAACTGCTCTCTTTACATTAGATTCATTCCAAAAGTTTTTAATGCAATTTTTTCATCTGTATTCAATTCTAAATGTTTCATAACTTTTCTTTACTCTTTAATAAATTATTTAATGATTTATTACTTACCCTAAGATTATGTAGAGATTTATTTTTAACTTATGAGCCACCTAGAAATGCATATTAAGTTTGCAAACATATTCACTGCTGTATTTTTACAATTCATTTTTTTATTTAGTTATACTAAGACAACCTGGTCTATGTAGTACTGATTTTCAAAATATTTTAAACAGACTTTTGTTCCTAAATCTGGAGTAATATGTTTATAAGTTTCTATCTGTACTTAAAATGTTATTTTATATTTTGGGGTTGTAGTGTTTTAAGTATACCTAATGAGAGTCTTTAAATATGTTTTTCAAATTTCATATATTTTTCATTTTGTGTGTTTTGTCAGTTTCTGAATATCACACTTTGAGATTTTGTCAATATTTTTTTGTAATTCTGTAAGCATTTTCTTTTATTGACTCAAAGGTATTGCTTTAGGTATATGTAAATTCAATTATAATATTTTATTGGTAAATTGCTTTAATATTATTTCTTTAATATTAGATTCTGTCATGATTAATACTATTTGTCCCTTAATTTATCTGTTCTTGATTTTGCTGCAATGGCTTTGTTCTGTTTAATATTTATTATGAGTTGATTAACAGTATATCTGCTCTCTGAGAAATTGGCACATTTTAGGAAAGATTAGCCACTGGCTAAGGTCCTAACTCAAACAGAACATGTTAGTCAGCATTGTGTCATTGCCGGCTGCAAGTTCTGCAATATTTTCTCTTCAGGATGTTGTGACCCACTCTGATATGAAGCATAGATCATTTCTTCTAGAGGCAACCTCTACATTGGAATTTGTTGCTGAGTTATTCTGAATCCCCCTGTGGCTCACTGTGAAGGTTTTGGAGTGGCTTGTAGCAAAGGTGTGACACAAAATTCTTAAACATCCAGGTCAGTTGTCCACTTTCTTCACCTTGATATTAGCCTAAAGGGTTGAAGACTAATGTATAAGATACTACATTTGATCTTAGCCAAAAGGCTGAGAAACGATGAGACATTAGATTCATTCATAGGAAAATGGATACATATTGAGGATATACTTCTAAGTGAAATAAATAAGTCACACATGTGTAAATAGCAAATAGTTTCTCTGGTGTGAAAACCTATAATAGTACACAAGATCCTAATGAGATAAATGACAATGTGAAATAGGAAGAAAAGGTCTAAAGGTGTAGGGAAAGTGGGAAGGGTAGGGGAAAGGTAATAAGGGAAAAACATATATAAGAAAATGACAAAATGGAAATAAAGTATTTGTAAGTGGGGAGGGGAGGAGAGGGTGCAGGGAGGGCAGGGACAAGGGGACAAAAGGAGAACCAAGACCTGTCATGTAAAGGTACAAGATCCCAATAATGAATGTAACTGTACTGTACACCTAAAATGTACCAATAAACGAGAGAGAGAGAGAGAGAGAGAGAGAGAGAGAGAGAGAGAGGGAGGACTAATACATAAGAGAATCCATAAATAGATTCCATGGTGTTTAAGGTGAGGTTTTTTTGAAATTTTTGGAAATGAGAGAAATAAGATTGCTAATAGAGTAACCTAGATTTTTCTTTTACATAAATTTGTCAAAGCTGGGAAATGTTAAGTTGCTGCAAAGATATGTCATTGTAAACTTGGTCTCTACCCTAAATAAAGATATTAGAGAAAACATCTACAAAATAATTAAGACAATAGTCAGCTATGAATTATAAAGAAAAGAAAGGCATAGAAATAGATTTGGATGCTTCATCCTTAAAAATTGCCCAAGAGAGCAAGCCTTACTTAGGCAAAAATGCTTTGGCCTTGTTTGGTCCCACTTACTACACCATACTTCCTGAGGGAATGACCTTTAACTTTAGCCAGTGACCTTCAACTATTCCAGTTCTAATGGACAGACTCTCCTTGTTTTCTACAAATGGAGACAGAAGCATCTCTTCTGCTCAGGTAATTATACATCCATTTGCTAACTAAATGCTCTTATTCTAGGTCCATGGCCAGTAAGCAAGATTTTGGTTGTTATTTGGTTTTCTATATATATTCATCTTTAGGGAAAATGACTGAAAATGTGGACATGGGTATTCTGTTTGCTGAAGGATATGACATAACTGTAAATAATCTTACTCTAAAGTAATAACAGTATTCTGATTATAATTTCTTTCCATATATACTTTATAAAATTATTTCTGCATATAATTAAAAATACAAAGATTTTAATTTGAAACATGCAAAATCCTTCCTTAAGTAGTCATATACTATTTTACTATACTTGAACAAACACATCATTGATCTTGGTTGTTTGCCATCTTTTCCCTATAAACAATTCCATAAGCGTCACTTTTACACACTTTGCAAACACATGCAATAATGTCAGTAAGATACTTTCGAAGATGTTACTTCTCCATTTTCGTAATTTCAGAGAAAGAAGAAGCACCTATTACATTCACAGAAGTTTCCTGGCATGTGCAAAGTTGTATCGCATTTGGTGTTTATGTTACACTCTGTATCTGTGTGTGCCTGTGCATGCAAGTGTGTGTGTACATATGTCTGCATGTGTGTGGGGTGCTTCACTGCAATGGAGTCTAAACAACAGCCTTATAACCGACCCAGAGGAGAAACTAGCATGACTCTGCATTGGGGGCAATGATTTGCTTTCACTTCTTGAAAAAAAAATAAGAATGTAAGCCTGCAAGTCTAAGAAGTAACGCCTGGACGAGGGACTGTCAAAGACCATGTATGAGGTCCCGAGGCTTCCTCCAAGAACTTTCCTAGGTGACATTTGGACATCACCATTAATTTTAAAACACAAACTATTCCCCTTCTCTTATTTCTTTAAGCAGCAGAAAGGAAAAAATCTGCAAAACTGCCCAACTCTTCCCACCATAATTTTATTCTCTATATTCTGATTCCAGTACAGCTCCCTGACTCTGCTTACCCCAAAACTAACAAATTGGTCACAAAGTTTCCTTATTATTGTGATTGTTCCCTGGTTATACTTGGATTCTTTTGGTCTTTGAAATCTACCTGAAACACAAGAACTATGGGTGGATTTGTTGCCACCCCTTTTCTGAATACTGCCATCCCCTTTGATCTACCTAGCAAGGAGGCAACCATTTTTACACAATATGATTCTCTTCTCTTCTCTTTGATGGATCTGAAGGTAGAAATCTTATCTAAGCTAGGACACCAGAGTGTTCACAAGACAATATGGACATTTGAGATCCATTATGACTGTTCTTTATAAAATTAAGAAGTTGTAGGAGCTTTGTAATTCCGGATGACTCAGGAAACAGAGTTGGTGTAGATTGGGATTGCAACAAGAATAAATATGAAGATGTTGACACAGGTGGGTAAGAGCTCTGGAGAGAAGGAGTTCCAGGTTGTGTATGATCTCACATTTGTTTGGAGTGTAATTTTCCTGAAGCTCAGCTCTACTCGTGTTCTTGAATTCCTTTATCTTTATACTGAATTTCCCCATCTCATTAAGCTAATTTAAAAGGTTTTCTAATAGGACTTTACTTGGAATCAAATGTTTCTTTGTAGTCTCTTTCTATTACTTTGTCATGAATACAAAGCTGTGATTCTGAGTCAGAATGTTTCTCCGAAGCTCTCCAACCCACATACCAAAGAATCATATTTAAGATGTTTTATCTAATGTGAAATTCTTTATGTTTTTGCAAAGCACATTCATTGGGCTGTTTATTTCATGAAAGTGAAATGTGATCACCTTCACTGAAAAGAAATTTCCGTGGAAAATATTTCTTTGTGCTTTATACTTGTGATTTTAGAAAGTGAAAACAATAGTATTGTTAAATTACTTGGACATGCTCAGCCTTCTCTACACACACACACACACACACACACACACACACACACACACACGAACACACCGCTTTCTACCCATAGGATAGAATTTCAACCAATTTTGTGTGAATTTCAACGTTCATCACAAAAAATGAAGGCGTTTTTTTTTTTGCACTTAAGAGGTTACACTACTTTCACAAATTTCCCAATAGAGTTTCACAGAATAAAAAATGATTCTTTTATAGGAGAAAAAAGTCTCTTCCATTTCATTTTTATCTGCACTGTACTATAAATGTCTATTGAGTTCCCATGGAAATGCACACTCCAGTTTAGAATAGCTATGTGCATGTGTTTGTATATGTGTATGAGAAAAACCATGGTGTGATTAAAGATCTCAGTTGCTCAGGCTAATATTTTATTTCTGGTGATTATTTCAAATGAGGTTGGCAAGAAGATCCTTTTGTGTACCGTGTATCAAGGTCAAAGGCCAGAGGTTGTGCTGGTAACGCAGGTTAAGGGAAGGTGCTGCCAAAAACATGTTGCTTTAATGTAGTCTTTTGACTTTTATTCTATGGCTTATTATATGATTTCTGTCACTGAAGATATTAAAAACAAGACCTTAAGGTAGAACAGAAGCAGAGTCAACCAGATATTTAGCTTAGGTGTGCGAATATACTTAATCCAAACCTGTATCCTCTAGGATACAAGACTTCTAGCACAAGATAAGTGTCCCATCCTAAGGGACTCACTAGGATTGTTCTACACCCTTCAAAGTCCCAAAAGATTCCACAGGCAAAGAATCCCGGCCTGGATCTCTACCACTGTAATTCTTTAAGAATCTACCTAGACAAAGCTCTATTGGTTTTTGTTTTGTTTTATTTTTCCTTTCTCTTATGTCTTTTTCTCTTATGTCATTCAAACATCAAGTTGCAGCCAGGTAAAACTCAAGTCATATCATCAGGGAAAACTTTCTATGGTGACTGGTGCAGAACAAGACACCACCTGGTATCGTTTTTGGTCCTGTAGCATATATTTATTAAAATTTAAAGGCATTAATTTGGTAAAAATTTCAAAGCACGAAAACATGTCAAGACTAATGCAGTTATTCTTGATATCTTCATTTTATTTTTGTGAAAACAAACGACATAATGCTGCCTGGAAATTTCTAAGTACCAGAAAGATAACTCTGGTAGAAACTGCCTTTATCTAAAACCATAAAATATTGTAGAGTCACAAAAATCATAGAGATGTCAGGTCATGTAATCCAACCAAGATTCTTAAATAAGTACATCTAGCAATTTACATAATTAATGTCAATGAACTTTGACTTTTCTACCTCCATTATCAGGGAATTTAAGAGAATTTTTCCTTGGTTTAAGCTGTCCTTATTTTGGGCACATTTAGGTATGTGGAACTTTCTTTTATTGTCACAAATCATTATGACACTACAAATGAACCCAATCACCCCAATGTTTAAACAGTCACTGAGTTTTCAGGCTAAAGAATGAAGAAAAGCCAGCTTCCTGATTTGGGTTAACATCCTTGTAAGTTTCTGCTTGGAGCATCACTGCCTCCCTACAGAGAGCAATCATAGATAAAAATTGATTAGACCAGGTTTGGAAGACATTGCTTTTCCCTAAGGTAAGCATCCCCGGAAGCCATATGGCAAATGATGCTGAACCCAGTGGGCCTCTGGGTCCCGGGGCCTCTCCAGAGAGAAGCAAGCACGCCAGCTGAAGCTGCTGTGAGGCGGAGGAAGGGGCAGTAGTGAGGCTCTTGGGATAAAACCAGAGGCCGCTGTTGATTCCCCCTCACCTTTCCTGCCTTATCTCGTAGAATGCAAGGTTAAATGATCCAAACCTACTTATCCTTTAAAGATCCACCAAGCCTAATCCTTTATCCTTTTCATATCCCATTACTGCATCCAGAGAGAGACTCAGGAGCTGCCTTTCGCGAGCTGCCATAGCCTGCACAGTGAAGATGCAGCAGCTGCGCAGGCCCGTGACCCCTGACCTGCGCGCAGGCGCAGCAGCCCCAGCCAGGTGTTAAGAATTTATCCAAGGCAAACTCTGGGTCTTGGTCAACCCCAGAGAGACCCGGTTGGAACCGTGGCAGGAAGGACGTAACCAGTTCACATTTATCGAAGTAAGGATGGAAAGAAGAGCTAGAGAATATTCTCTCATTGCAAGACACTTAATTTGCCTGTAAAAGCAACAGATTTCTCCAAGATACTCAAAGTATGAATACATTAAAGAGCAAAATAAGTGACAGATAATAGGAAACAGACCTTTTGCAAATGGGAAGAGGACCAAGAGTTGGATCAAAAGCATTGAGGTGTGTTATGCTCTTGTACCGACTCCCCAGCATTAATCCAATCATTCTGAACTGAAAACGTACTGAGAAAAACATTTTAAACAACAACAGCAACCACCACCACCACCACCACCACTACCACCACCTCTCCCAGGTACTTATTCATCTGGGTGGGCCTGAGCATTGCAGTTTTTCCTGCCCCTCTGCTGTTGACATGCTCTCTCTCTGAGCCTAGCTCTATAAAAGGTATGAGTTGTGATTCAGGTTTACTAAGTGGGTGCGTCCTGGAACTAAAGAGAGCTACTTCATTATAGCTGGTTTTATGGCTCGGTTTTCCTGTTCACAGTGGCAAAGGTGAAAGAATGGTACACCACATGGTATATAACCATTACCACTGGAGCAACTTGAATTGCTTTCTGTGAGTACACTGTCACTGATCTAATTCTTGCTAAATGTTAAGTGAGTTTCTGTGCTAAAAATATATTGAGCTGAAACAGTGGATTAAGAAAGATGTTGTTCTAAATCCCATCTTGTAATTTTCATTTAATGGGTCTAAATTCCTTGAAGTCTCAGACTCTAAAATTGACTTGCAAAGATCTTAAGTTATGGCTTTGAGTCCCTTTGGAGGAGATGCTTATGAATATTAACTGTACCTCAGGATGCACCGTGTTGGTACAGGACTCATTTGAGCAGAGAATTAGTGAGAGGTGAATGATGAATAATGGGCTCAGTGTGTGGAGTTTAAATATTCCAAAGAACAGACTCTGTATGGTATTGTAAAATGTCTTGTAGCTTCATTTCTGATTTTGAAATGTTACAGTGCTTGCTTATTGTCACAGCATGATCTTCAGCACAGTTGGGTAGTGCTTTTTTAAAGTAATGCAAATGCATGAGTGTCAGAAATACCTTCAAATATCGGGGACTGCATCTTTAAGGAGTGCATTTGGCATTAAACAGCCTTTTCCAGCTAATGAATTTCTCAAGTTACAAGAATAATGGCCTTTTTAATCTTAGCAAGAGTAATTAAACAGACATTTGTTATTAATGATGTTGTTAATGGCAGAAGATATTGAATTCTCACTTTAGATATTACATTGCTTGAGTGTGATTATTTCAAATATCAGACATATGAATGTGTATGATGGTTTTAAAAGTGCAACCTCTCCTTAAGAGAATTGTAAAGTAATAGTTATTTAAAAAATGCTTTGAACTTAATTAATACCAGGAAAACTGAACTTTTCCAAACAGAGTGCACCCTAAATTTTATGGCCAAAGCACATTTCTTTGATTACTTCTCCTTATCAGTTGAACTGGTGCTTTTACTGCTGAGTTAAATACTTGTATTCTTAGTCCTACAATGAGACATTTGAAAGCAGCAGAACCAGGAAAGCCTTGGCTATAATTCACTCTGAGTCTGAGAACTGATGATTCTGGAAGCCCTGGGTGTATGTCCTGCACAGAGTCCAAAGGTCCAGCCACTGGGAGATCCACTGTGTGAGGGTGGGAGAAGATGTTCCTGCCAGCTCAGGAAGAGAGAGTAATGCGCCTTCCAACTGCTGTTTTGTTTACGCCATCAGCACACTGGATGTTGCCTGGAGAGTACACTTTGGTGGAAACAACATTCTTTACTCGGTGTACTAATTCAGAATTTCTTCTGGAAATATTTTCCTTGACATCTCCAGAAATGTTATGTTACAAGCTGTCTGGTCATCCTTTAGACCAGTCAAACTGACCTAAAATTAACTATTACAATGTAGCAGCCCATGATTTCAGAGAGTTACTTACTCAATGTCTGTTTCAGAATTTAAAAAGGCAGGTGACATTGCTTTAAGTCTGTTCCCCCCTCCTAACAGAAACCAAACCTATCTTCAGTCCAGTTATCCTAATTAATTCATTCAAATGCCAGTTTTGACCAGACTCTCGTCTATGCATTTAAGCCAGAGCTATGAAAATAGAACAGAACAAAAAAATGTCACAAGTAAAATTCCTATCTATCTATAGTATATCTGTCTATATCTTTATCTATCTATCTATACATGTATTTAAAAGGGTAAAATTTCCCAATATGTATAAATTGCATGACTTAATCAAGGTAAACAAAATCAGATGGCCGCCTTCCCCAGTGACTCTAAGGGTCTAGGACCGGTGTGCACACAGGGACCATATTGGCCCAATCAGAAAAGAGAGTAGAGCTTTTAATTCTGTCTAGAGGAAAGAAATTTTCCCTCTTTCTTCTGCTAGACAGAAACAAAGCAGCAGCTAGGCCCAATTACTGCCGGCAATAATTTTCTGATTGTGAAGAAGCTTTGCCGAAGATGAGCTGGATCCTGTGGACAGCGTGGACACTTCCAGCTCTGAAATGTCTCTACAGTCACATTCTTTTGTTAAAATTATTTTTGTAGGATAAATGGATGATGATGCCTTTCCATAAACATGTGAATGGTGGCTTGATTTTAATGAAATTGAAAGCAAATAATAAATGCATTGAGAACTTGAGACACAGGGTAAAGGGTATGTTTATAACCGTCATTGAGGAAGATGTACACATATCGAGCTGTCCAGGCAGGAGGTATGGGATTGGATGTTAAGGTGCTTGACTGAAGGGGATAGAATATGAAACGAGATAAACAAGAGTTCATTAGACCGTGGGCATTGTGCGGGCACGTGGGATTTGATATCCTGCCCATAGCCCCAAAGGAAAGGAAAACTCTTGGCCAGAGGCTCCATGAAGTCCAGGGACAGTGAGGGTCCCCAGGGAGGGAGGCAAAACACCTGAATTCCAGTGTCAAATGAAGGGAGAGATTGAAAGGTTCAGGAAATGGGCACGCTGGAGTGTATATATTATGTGGAGTCAGAGACCCAGCAGAGGACCAGGTTGTAAGGAGGACCCAGTGGATACACCAGGGCTACTAGGAATTCTCAAGTGAGGTACGTGTCAGCACCAGTGAGTTTAGTGGTGGCTCTTCTGTGCAGGTCAGGGAGGGCTAGTGGCAGGAGTGGCACTCAGAGCTGGGATCTTCAGGAGCTCCTGGGACTGATGGGATTGTGAAGCAACGTAGTTGATGTGTCCGTGGTTAACCACTAAAAGCCAAGGGTTATGTTATAGTTGTGTTGAGAATTGGCAGAGTCAGAAGGCAGGGTCAGAGAAGGCTGTCTGAAGGGCTCTGTGGTGAATAATAGGATATGGCACTCCTAGGTCAAACAAGACAGATGTCATGTGTAGTATTTCGCATATACAACAAAAAGAAGAAAAGGACACGTGAACATCACCAAGAGATGTTCCTTTCTTAAAAAAAATTACTAGTACAAGTGTATACATAGTGTTCACATTCCTTGTGTGGAGTTGGTACACATACATAACACATCCCAATTCCTTTTTTTTTTTATCCCCGTCCTTGCCTAATTTCAAAACCCAAATCACCTTCCAGCTTCAGAATCCAGTGGCTGATGAACAGCCTTGACCATCCAGTTAAGTTTAGGCTATGCGTCATCAGGTATCTATTTAAATAATTCCCTTGGTATTTTCCCCCAAAGAATCTATGACTCTGTGGTCATGTGCTGAGGAAAGGGAAACGCCACACACTCGTAGGATTTTTGGACACAGGGTGGTAACTGGCATTCATACCTTGAAAGTATGTTGTGGAATGGTGGGGGACACAGAGGAAAGATCAATGGAAACCTGGCTGAAGTTTTCCTTAGAGCATATGCATTATGTTTTTGGTGTCATATAGTTGCCATTTATATGATGTTCAATGTAATACTTAGAATCCAATACTGAGTAGTTAGAATTACTCCCACTGAATCCTTGGCTTATTAAGAGCTATTGGAGTGGAGAATGTTAAATAGAAGCTTTTGAGATTGCCTCATTCCCTAAACAAGATAGGAAGTCAAAAATTATATTGCCTTCGAGAGGGATGGCACTGGTTAGAATCACCGTTAAGTCCCCTAAGGGTGTAACAGTAGCCCTCTCCGTAAAATATCTGTTTAATTCACAAGTCTAGTCCCTAAGATTCTAGAGCAATGCTACACCATCTGCAGTAGGGACTCATCTGCCTGTTGAGAAACAACTCCTGACATGTTACTAAACTCTGGTAGAGGCTCATATGAGCTGGGCTCTGTTGAATCTTTAAGACATCAAGTTGACTGGAACCAGCAGCAGTCATCACAAGAAATGATAAATTTGCAGGGAGCTGACCAAACAAGAGAGGGTGAGGAAGTTCCAGAGCAGGATCTTAAACCTCTCCCCCTTCCATACCAACCAGAGTTTCACCGGCACCTTCTTTGGCTCACGCCTACACTTATATAGGAGGTGGTGCTGCCCTCTGTAACCACTGAGAGAAGAGAAATAGCTGAAGCTTGGTTTCCATATGTGTTAGCTTAGTATGTAGGTCAAACCAAAAATGGATGTGGTTGTTCAGTACACTCAGACAGTGGTGAGAGAAAACCTTTCAATGTGAGAGTTTTAAGGGGTGCACCTGGTTGCCTACTTTGTGCGGAAAAAGTGGTTGAAGTGAGAATATATGCAGAGGCGTGAGCAATTCATATGGCCTGGCTGGCTTCTCGGGGGCTGGAGGATGCCTGGGGTGGAAGCAAGTGTATGAACACATGGGAGTGGGCACAATGTGTGAAGAGCTTTCTGTGACTTGTGAATACCCACCAGAAAGCATCCTTCTGGAGAAATTATGGAAACTACAAGGTAGAGAAGAATGACATGGTTGGTAGACATTAGTCTGCTCTGGTTACCAACCACCACAGAACTGGTATGGGGGCATCCAGCAGCAGAGGAAGAAGTGGCACATGAGCCAACTCCAAGACTCTCACTTGCTGGGCTAATCAAGCTGCCATGTCTCCATTTCTTAAGGAGACAAACCAGTCACTGGCAGAAATTTGACTACATTGGGCATTTTCTATCCCAAAAGGCCCAGGGTTTGTTTTCACATAAATAGATGTTGCTTTTGGATATGAGTTTCCCTTTCTTTCCCTGTAAAACATCACCATTCAGGGACTTTTAGAGTGATTTATCCAAGACACAGAATCCTGTAGTAAGTAGAATCCCATTAGCCAACCCACTTTACAGTAAAAAATGCACCATGACCATGAGATCTTTGGTTGCCTGAAATTCCATAATACTGAGAGCCAGTGTTTCAATGCCCTGAAAAAGAATAGCTGGGTCTCCTGCTCAAAGGCAATATTCTGAAAGAGTGTGGCCCACAACATGGTATGTTCAGTGTTCTGTAGGTCACTGTGTCTGACAGAGAACTTCAGGGGTGTGAGAAGCAAGATTTGGAAGCAAAAGTGATTCCACTTACCATATCTCCAATGATCTGCTGGTGGACTTTGTTCTCTTTGTCTTTGCAACTCTGGGCTCTTTGAGGGTAGAGATGCTGGTTCCTAAATGGGACGTTCTCTTCCCAGACAAACACTAAGGCTGTCATTAAGATCCAGTATCTGGATTCTGCCTGAGACTTGGCATGCTCTGTGTCTGGGAATCGGCAGAGAAGAAGATTAAGGATCACCTTGCAGGAAATGATTGTCGTAAGGAGAAAATGCAGGCAGGAACTCCTGTTACACGCTCCTGGCAGGAAGGAATACATTTAATTTATGCATTTGGCTTCCTCCTGGCACAATCTTCTACCTAACTGTGGCTGTGAAACCACAGGCGCAGTAACCTCAGCCTTGGATGGGCATGATCAGCAGGGTTTGCATCCTTAGGACAGAGAAATTTGGGTCATAACACCAGTTAAGTTGGCAAGGTCTCGAAGGGGAAGGATGAAGGCAAGGGGAATTTGGAATGGCTGGTGGAGGGAGTTAAGGAGAACCTCTGGGGCCTTGAAACAACTTCAGTGATGGGGAAGATGGTCTTTCCCACTAACCTTCCTCTTCTCCCTCAGGAAGAGGACCACTGGTACCTGAGAATAACTGTACTGGGACAAACACAAGGGTGGACAAGAACAGCTGCCATGTGTATTGATCACATTACCCTCAACAAAGAATTACCAAGTTGCCATGCCAAGTACAGGCGAGGACTCTTCCGGATGTGCCTTAGCACTTTGGCCCTGGTCACTCTACTTCATATCCTGTAGCTCAAGGCCAGACACAGCCAGGGTTCTAAGACCAGGGCATTTCTGTCCGGGGCAGGAATTTTCTATAGATAATTCCTGCAGCTGAGGCTTTCTCGAGATTAGTTGAAGTTCTTTTTAGAAAGTCCACCTTCCTTCTTGGTCTTCCTTCAAACTGCATGAGACTGGAAGGATTTCCCTGACACCTTTTTCTTCTTCTCCTTTTAAATGTTCACAAGCTTCCTGCTTAGAGGATCTCCCTTATTTCCATCCAGCTTTATGTTTGGCATCTCTTGATCATCACAAGAAAGGAAGGAATGAACAGGGACCCCTTCACTAGTATGGAAAAAGAAAACCACTCATATTCTCATTTTTCCTATATCACTAAACATAGTAACAGCAAACTGTTTCATTGATTATTTCGTTGTAGCTGTGTCTTTTCTTGTGACACTCCAAAAGCTTTATCTATGTGTTAACTTTCTGCTGTAGGGAGCATGAGGTCCAGGTCAGTTGTAAAGTGAACAGATGGGACTCACATCTTTTTCTCAATTCCATGTAATTTCCCTGGATCATCTCTGTGGCTCCAGAAAGGTGACAAATCAGATTGTCATAGATTTACCAGCCCTCCTTGTGTGTAGAAATGACCAAGTCCGTGAGCATAGGATTGTAGTTCCTACTTTTACAACTCAAAGAACGGTGCTGGGATCAGAGAAGATAACATATATAAATGAGCTGTGTTATTGAATAGAACTCAGGATGGTGGTGTCTGTCACACAGAAGAATTGCCTTTAACATTTCAACAAATGATTCTAAACCATTGTTTAGTCATTCTTGTTACAAACACAAATTAAGTCATGGAGTGATTTGGCTTTTCTATTGAGTAGATTTCTTTCGTACTAGGTATTCATTGGGAAATTATTTTTCAGGGAGAAGGAAGTACTTTTTTTGGTCATGCTTGCGGGCAGTTCCCAGAGTGACATGGGATAATGTGTGCTTCCTTTGGCTTTTTAATCTTCATTTCTCTTGAGAAAAAAATATTTGAGCAAAGCTTTAAAAAAAATCTGTTGTGCTCCAGAGAATAGAGTTTGCACAGCGCTGAATTATGTGCCTTTTTGAATCCAGGAGTTTAAGCTCCCCTGACTTCCTGGGTCCCAGATGACACCTTCTGGGAACCACTGACCTGCATTGAATTTTCTCATTGGGAAATTTAAACATGTTAGTTTTGGGTCATTTGAATCACATAGTGAACCTGATTTTTTTTTTAAATTTTCCAAAATGTCATAAATAGGTCCCCCCCACATTTTTTAGAAGAGAAAAAAAAATCTGGCTTCAGTTGTTAATTTCCTCTGTTCTGTCAAGATTAGGCTAGTAGTTCTGAATAATTCTGGCTCATTTTCTCAAGGGACCAGGCCTGAAATAATCCAGTGTTTATTTTTATACAAATTCTCACAGTACTACAACATTTTAGTGACTTCCTGGGATGTTTCTAGTTTTTCACAGGCCAAGAGGCCATTCTCAGAGGTAGCTCCTTCATGTAAACCTAAAAATGGCTCTTTCCCACATTATAGTTTATCAGGAAGTTTAAAGTTCAATAGTCCTTCTCTCTTTTCTTTCTTGTCACAGGGAAAGGAAAAAATAAGGGGCAGTTCCAGCTTTCAACCCGGTCATTCCATTGCAAGACTTAGAACCTGGGAAAGAGGAGGGAGACTTTGGTGTATCTTGGCTGGGAGATGGCTGGACTGGGAAACAGGACTCTCTGTCATTCCCTGTGTCACTCTCGGAGTGACCCTGACCTCTTCCCAGCATTCCTGACCCCACCTCGAAGCAAGGGGAAATGATGCTCGTCGTGAAACCTGTTCTGCTGTCTCCCAGTGTCATGGGATCTTGCCGAGAAGATGGGACCTGTATGTGGAAGTCTGGCCCTACTTCCACGTCTGGATGTGAATTTGCCTTTCTGGGTTTATTCCCGGTACCCATTCCCAGGAACCCCTGCTTGCAGAGAGATGGTGGTCTCCTCTACATAACACGCTGCTCCCTGCCTCTTCCGTCTTCCTCATTGTCTCCCGCTGCTCTCTGCCCCAGAAGCTCGGTTCCGATCTGGTACTTCTGTATAGCCTCACTCTTTTCCTCTTCTCAAATCCTGTAACTTTTTATTGGATATTTCGTGTACACACACTATTTTGCCAGTACGTTTGTACAATATATTATAACAAGATTTTCTGCATCCTTTCACGTCTCTAACGTGGGCCGATACAAAGAAGCATTGACAGGCAACCTTCATGTCAGCTGTGTAGCCCTTGAAATTAGGTTGTAATGATATCATGACCCTTCATGGATATACACATATTGTTAAGGTTGTATATAAAATGTGATTATGGTATGTGCCTTCATGCATACAAAGTGGGTGGGAAAAAAAATCCGACTGATATAGTTACCCTCGAGTGTTAAATTTGATCCTAGAAGGCAAAAATTACGTAGCTGTGTCAGGTCCAGAGCTAAATTTAAGTTTATTGTTTCATAACAAATCTGGTCTATTTCAGTGCATTGTTCTCTGTACAAGGTCTCCCTGTAACTGCACATTGTAATAGAAGGTTGCCAGCGTTCTCAAAGTTTCAGAGATGGATTCTTGATTACTTGCTTCCTGCCCCAGGGATTCTGGCTGTTAGGATTGTCATTAAACAAAGCAGCCTCCCTTGCATTGTGTTATGACAAACAATTTGCACCTTAGTAAACTGATTAATGGAATGAGTTTGTTTTGGAAATTGATCCTTGACTTGTGTTTTAAAGGACAGCAAAACTTGAAAGGCTTCTATATTTGCAACAATTGTTTTTTTTTCTGGAATTAAAAATAATAATTTAGGGATTCCATTAAAAGCATCAAATGCTATAAACATTCAGTTGTAAGATGAATAAGTTGTGGAGAGCTAACATTCAGCATGGTGACTATATTTAATAATAATATGTTGAGTACTTAGAATGTAGTAGGAAGAAGATGTTAAGTATTTTCTCCACATGTGTGAAAATGGCAACTACATCAGTTGATGGATATGTTAGTTTTAGCTTAATTGTAGTAATCCCTTCACAGTGTGTAGGTGCATCAAAAAAATCACATTGTACACCTTAAATACACACAATTTTTGTTTGGCAAACAGACTTCAGAAAAGCTAGTGGGGAAAAGCTTAAGAAGCAAATTAAGACTAGAGAGTGTTTTATCAGTCATTATGCATATGAACGAAGAGATAGACTGGTCAGAACTAGAGGCTGCTCAAAACATGCCAGGACCTGCCTACCTCCGTATTTTATCTTCTCAAGGTCATCCTCTCCCTCAAGATGGCACAGATGCAATTGCTCAACTCTACCCAGACAAAAATTTACAGTCTAAACTACAAGTACTGTGAATTACCCTGTATGAAGAACAGCTTATGAATCTTGGTTGATTAACTAGGTTAAAAAATGCTCCATATTGACGACTGTTCATTTTGTATCCCAAGTCAATAATTCAAGCAGTCATGCAGCCTTTGCCGAATAAAAGGGAAAATTTTGCTCAATAAATCTATTGTAATCATGGGATAATTTGACAGCCATTCCCTTGTTTTCTGCCATCTAATTACATTTGGTTGTTTTTTTAGGGACTTAGGGGAAATTCATACAAATATCAACAGATGTCAAAGAGTTTCCAATGAAAGAGAGAAGCTAAAAGCAAGAGAAAGGATTAGGGATAGTCACAGACACACCTCACCTAGGTAGGGAATTTGGATGACTGGTCATTTTTATGGTTAGACAAATTCTGTATAAGGTTATTATTGGAAAATAACACTAAAATATATTGGTACAACATATTTTTACAAAAGAAAATGGGATTTTCAAAGCTACTGAGAGTTAAAAATGCCACATTACCCTTATTGGAAAAAAACACAAAAAACAACTGTTCTTTCTGCTTGGGAGTGTCTTAGGATTAGAGTTCTCTTCAACAAACAGTGGGGGGAGATGTGACTAAATATAACCAACATAAAATGACAAACACTGTACCACACAAAAAATATTTTTAGTATTTCTTGAGGTAACAGAAAATGCATAGCAGTAGAGTTTTCATTCCATACCATACAACACTTTCATAAAGGCTAGAAAATGCACAATTTTGACATCTTGACTTCTTATAATTCCTACAGGAAATAGTCAGAGATGTATTGCAATAGAAACGAGTTCCCATTTTAAACATCATATAAGCATTCTTCTTATTATTTTGGTCATAGCTATTTGGTTCTTCATGGAGAAAGCTGAGAAAAAAGCTTATGTCCTTAACTGGTTAATAAAAACTCGAGGTAAACAAGAGTTGCTTAAATACAGATTTTTCTCATCACATAATTTGTCTCATTAAAATGCTTTTAATATTCTGTATTCTGATTTTCCTTGAAGGAAATATTGTTCTACAAAATTCCAATGAGACATGCTAAAAATAATGTCTGTGACAGAAATGTTAATTTCCTATCTAAATAATTAAATTTAAAACTATTGCATTTTATATTTCAAAAAAGATCATTAGAAACTTTCCTCTAGGGGAAAACTGAGTCCAAGAGAGCGTAAAACACTAGTCCAAAGTCACAAAGACAGTGATTTTGAATCTAAATTAGCTAACCTCAACTCTTGCTCTCCTTCCTTGTTGCCAAGTCAGCACTGCTTCTTTGAAACCCTTCCATCTTTCCTTCCAGTGCAAAGTCTTTTGAAACTCTGCACCCAAGACATAGAGCAGGGACTTGGTAGTGTCTTTGCTGTCACATAAGTGTCCACAGGCCAAAGACTAGATTCAGTTCTGGGCCGATTATGATTTTCACTTAGGAGATTTTCATTCTAATGAAGATTCAATATTGAGTATGTGGAAAATACACAATTAGAATTTGTAGTTGTTGTTCTAGAGGAATCCCAAAACATGACTTATTTTGTATCTAAGTATGAAATAAAAGTTTTCTTTCTAAACTCTGATTTTTCCACTTAGTATCTTTCTTCTTACCACCTATTCAGAGTCTTTGATCTGCGATGTACTACTCTATTATTTCCATTTAATTATGTCACTTCAAAACCTGGATAATATCAATCATTTTTAATTTATTGTGAATTTGAATGAATATGCTACTTCTTTTTTGAATATTTATATTTTGACATGATCACTGTAGAATAAAAGGCCATTAGACACTATGAAATAAGAAATTTACATTTCTGAGAAAAAATTTAGCCCGTTCACTGAAGTCATATGATCAATGCAGTTGTCTATCTCCTTTCCTTAAGAACATTGTTTTGGCATTTGCTTTCTACAGAAATAACCGTAAGTCTTCTTCTTCGTGTTAAAATTTCTGAAGAGTAAGTAGCATGATACGTACAGCTACAAATTCCCTATGATGAGTATTATCATTGCGCATATCTAAAATGTAATAATAAATGTGTTGCTAAAAATCAATAAATAAAATTAGATAAAAGAGGGAGAAATGAAAAATATAAAAATTAGGTTTTGTCATCTTGAACATTTCTTAATCTCCTTCCTTCTACTGTTCTTGGCACTTGGAGGAAGGGAAAGATGAATAGGAGTTTGAAATATCTGTAGTGGCCTATGTTGTATTGTGGTAAAATCAAGCTCAAATGCCAAATTTTCTTACTTCCTGTCTTCATAGTTCAAAACATGGCTTCCAAGTTCTTCTTCACCAATTCCAGGCAGTCACTACCACTTGATTTAAGATTATATTCTATTTGAAACCCATTTGTTATCTCTATTGGATAATAGAGTGCAGTGATTCTCAACCATAAAATTATTCAGGAAGAAGAAGACCCTTCATCTCTGTAAATAATATGTTTCAATTATAATCATTAGAAATTAAGATTAGGAGATGATTCATTATTAATTTATTTAAAAACAACTTTGAAGTGATTACTTTATATAAATAAATACATTATATGGAATACACTTGAATTTCCCTACACATAGTGAAAAGGTGACATTTTTTTACATATTTGTAAATACTAAATAGAAAGTAGAAAAGCTGTCTTCATCCAATCTTTTGTTGTATGTTGTTTTGTTTAAAGAATATGAAAACCATACTCCTTTACAAGTACATGGAAAAGGGAGGATATTTTAATAACACTTTGAGATAACTATGGATGTTCTCCTTTGATATTACACCAAAACTCAACAAGTGGTAATATGTTTTTAATGGTTGTTGGCAATGTAGAAATTGAAAACAGGCCAAGAACTTTTCATACTTTGCCACATTAAAATCCTTTTATTGATCTTACTCTTTAAATTTATATTTTTGTCAATGCATGATTTTGAAACATCATGTATTGATAATTTGGAAAACATCAATCTCCAAAGTTTTACACTTCTACCAAAGGTTTATGCATTTCTTTGTACAATATCCATAAATTCATTAATATAACAATAATTTATCAGAAAAATCTTTACATTTTGGAGAAGCTGTCAGGATGACAGATAACAATTTTTCAAAATTCTAATTTCTGCTTGAAAGATTAAGTTTTATCTCTTGGAAAATAAAAGTCTAGATATTTTTTCCTGAAGTGACATTGTCATTTCTGTCACTTTCACGAAAATATCTGCCAAATAAGCAGATCTGAATACTCAGAGTCTGTTCATTCAAGTGAAAATTATGATCCATGAAAGAAAGTGGAAAGCTCAGTGGAAACTTGACAGTCACATCATGTTTTTCTTCAAGTCATCAATTGTCCTTCAGAATGCAGAAGAGTTTTAGGCGTACTTCCCATTGCTTCTCAAGAATATTAAAAAGATGGATACTTCTCTTGAAGTGTAATGAACCTGGCCTTTTAATTCATCTATTGTTTATAATGACAGTACATAATATAAAAGTGATGTGTGCATTTTAGCACCACTGCCTTCATTCCAAATTGTCACAGGGTTTACGTCCTTTATGTTTTCTTTTTAAATTTCAAATAAACTTGAGGTATTTTATTTATATTATTGTGATTTTCACACTTATCTATTTTTGTATTGTTTTAAATTTTACATAGTAATTTCAGACTTGTTAATGATCAGCCTAGCTACTGTTTCTCGTGCAATGGACTGGCCAACGTGGGCACCATGCTAATTCTTTTATGGGCATTATCTTGTTTCAGTTTCTCAAGCAATCAAAAACATTCATTTCCACAAAGATCTCCCCGCACACTGAGGCCATACTCTTAAGTGAAATAAATAGGACGCACTTGAGTAAATACCAAATAGTTTCTCTAGTGTGAAAAACTAAAAGTGTAAATAAGGTTCAAATTGTATAATGGATAGTGTGAAATAGGAAGAAAATGGCTAAAGGGGAAGTGGGAAGGGAGGGGAAAGGAAATAAGGGAAAAGAAAAAAATGTGAGAATAGGAAAAAATGGAAACAAAGTCTTTGTAGGGGGAAAGGTGAAGGGGGTGAAGGGAGGGCAGGGATATGGGGAAAAATAAGAACCTAGACATATAATGTAAAGGTACAAGATCCCAGTGATAAATGTAACTGTATTGTTTGCTTTAAATGTACCAATAAACTTAATGGGGGGGGGATTCCCTTGAAACTCTTGCAGGCAAATTACTAAGAACAGGCAAAAATAGAACTTATTTTTTAAACTGTAAAATGCCAACACGTTTAACACAATACTGACACAAGTTCTGTGACCATTTTTCTTGTCTTTTATGTCTTGAAAGTTTAGAAGTATTCATGATACATACACAAAAAATTCATGTAGCACACATACATACACAAAATGTTTCCTCTAAGTAAAGTATCCTCAAAGTTGTTTCCGTGTATGATAGGCACTACTTCAGGAAGACAGAACTGAAGATATCATTAATCCACTGATCCCTGTGAACAAATTTTGGAGTAATTAAAGCAACAGAAGTGTGCTTTCCTTCCAGTGTACACAGTTGTGTTTATGGTAAGGCACAGTCTTTTTCCTAGTTCCCGCGGAAACTACATCTGCATTTGATTTATGTTTGTTCATAGTCTTGAGCATACTCAGGTTTCTACTTTGGTTCCCAGAACTCAAAGCAAGAACTCTGAAAGGACTCATTAATTTGCACACGTTTTGAAATACTTGAGTCACTGAAAGCTTGTTCCTCTTTGAATCTACACTTAGCGATAAAATGATGAAAATCAACTTTTTGGTATATTTAATTATAATTATTTTAAGCAAAGATCTGAATCTTAGCATGATTCTGCATTAAATTATGTCATTCAAATCTAAGTCCTGCTCCCCATTTTTTGTTCTGAGTTCTGAAATAAAGACGTAGAAAAAACATAATGACTATAGTGGTGTGTCTTGGAATCAAATAAGGTGTAATTAGATAAAAATCAATCTCATGCAAATATTTGTTTTGAACTTTACTCTTCTATCTGTAAAGGATAACTAATGCACTTTTAAAAAGCTCTCTTATAGGAACATTTCAAAATGTAGTTTTGTGCTGATGCTAAACTTTAATAACTAAGTCTTCTTTCCATGTTTTTTTAAAAGCCTGACAATAATGGCTCAGTAATTACTGAACTAATGTTATCAATTCCAACAGATATCACATTTATTAAACAGAAAATGCTATGTTGCTGTTCATCAGTTAGAAATGTGTGTAATTGAAATATGAAAATGAAGTCTGTTGGAGTATGTGATTCATCATGAATTCTGCAAGCCCTACACTAACTCTCCTTTTCCTAATTAAACTGTCAAATTGAAATCTTATAATTAATGCAACCACATCCCTTATATTAGGTTTTCTACCCGCATGTAAAGCTCAATTCAGCAGAAACTTTGCAAGGACCTTCCCTAGGAAGAATGCAATTCTTTGCTCTTCTGATCTCTTGAGCTGAAACCTGCCCCCTCCACAGAACAGTGCCTGGCTCAAGATTTCTGTTCTCTGCAAGATTAGGAGAGGAATGGGCTGACAGGTTTGTCAGGGGAGCCAGTAATCCCTGCTTTGAGTTTTTCTAGGAGAAATAATAAAACAGAAGTTAAGAAGTGAAATAAGGCCTTCTGTATTCCTGCCAGCATCGTACGTTTCTACTCCATTACTAGGCTATTTATTTTTGCTAAAATTTAAAGAATGGAATGAATTCTTTCCTAGTGAAAGCTTTGTGGAAATGGATTTTTCAATCTATTGTATAATACTTGATGGTAGAAAGCGATTGACAGGAATTTGTTTTATATTCAGTGTTCAGCTTAAGCACATGGAACTCACACCCTGGCCAGAGTCTATAAATTGAGTTATTCTGTGGTGATGGAATATCTTAGAGAGAGGTTGTTTTTGCATTTCTCTGTCCAATCACTTGGGTGGTAATGAGATTTTATCTCTTCTGCTAACTCTGATCTGTTGATAGTTGTTGCTGGACTGCTATTTTAAGAATGATTTTGAGTTTCTCTTGCTCAGCTGAGCAAAGCAGTGCTGGAATCAGTTATTAATGTGTGATGTGGCGAGGCAACGGGTAGTCTCCACAAGGTGCTCCTTTATTCCATGTTTGCGTTTATCCTGTCCTTATGTCTTTGCCAGGTGTCTTTTCATCACCTGTGACTTCTCCAGGTCTCTATTCGCTTGCATTCAGTTTGATTCTATCTCTGGCCAAACTTAAAAGTTTTACTAAGAAATAGGAAGTGATTTCTCTATGCAGTTTTCAAATTTGATATGACGCCTGTTTCAGAACCTCTTTCCCTCAATTTGGACAGAATATTTTACTTATTGATCTGAACTTCTATCCAGATGCAGTTCATTTAATTCAGTGGCTCAGTTGGATTCATACATCTGATGACATTAAACATTTCATTCCTGGATGTGGTCAATTAACACACACTGTACTCATTTTACCTATCTCAATAAGGGTAGCTAATGTACCATTTGTCAGTGTGTCTGAAGCAGCCAGGCAGCTTGGGCTGTTTCTGGGGTCACAGAACATCACCGTTCTAACAGTTCAGTTCATTCTGTCAGGGACCAGGTGGGTGGGCCTTAGGTCTCTCCAGTGTGCTGGGGAGCGCTGAAAAGACTGCCCAGTGGGTAGCTTTTGGAAAGAGGCTTTCCCTTCTTATTCTATGAATTTTTTATGCTAGCAAATATTCCTTTTATAATATGTTTTGCAGCTGATGTCATACATATTATATTATTATATTTATAAAGATTTAATCTTCATGTCAACTAGGATGTTTCTGCTCTTTTTCATCTAAACTGATATTCTTGAACTTGTTACTTGGACTGAGATCCGCACACACCACTTCCAAGATTTTTGGGCATTACTGATAGACTTACACTTTCATGCATCTGGCTTCATTGCTTTTAACTTGTTTTTCTGTACCTTCTACATGTTTATCTCCAACCAAAGCCTGAAACTCAGTCCTTTTCTTTAGTGTTTCTCTCTCTCTCTCTCTCTCTCTCTCTCTCTCTCTCTCTTGTCTGTGTCTCTTATTTTTTGAGTGCACAGCAGATCTTTCTGAGAGTACAAGAAGACAGAATAGCACAAGTAATTTCAATAAAATGGCATTATGGTTCCCAGAGGTCCTTTATTCATTTCAGAATGTTACTTAGCTCTTCTGTTTTTTACTTTCTCCCAAGAGTAAAACATTTTAGACCCAGGAAGTAGATACAATATGACTTTATCGTACAGAAAAATTTGGATATTTCTGGCTACTTCCTTGAAACTGAAGGCAGATTTCTTTGCATGTGAAAAGTAGTAATGTGGTTTGTTAGAGAGCCCTCTGAAGGAGTGGATTTACTTATACACTGGGTTACATCTTCCTCCCTCATTTTGCAGAAACTTCTAGATTTAGGCTTAGGTTTGGGGATTTATATGTGTTTATATCAGTGTGTACATACACATGAAACTATATGCAAATGCATACAGGTGTGGCTTTGTATGTGAGGACTGTATCTAATAATTCCCATGTTGTTCTCATGAAGTTTCACTACTGGCAGTCATGCGGAATGCATCTTTTGTTTTGTTTTAAGAAGAAACCTTACCACTGTTGCCCAGTGAACTCCTGCCATTGTTCTGCCTCAGTCTCCCATGTGATGGGGACTATACCTGCCTGCCACTGTGAGGCTTTATTAACCACGAGATTTTTCTTGTAGATCAACTCTTGAGTGCAGTTAAATTTTGCTGGATAATATTATTCTGATCTTTAAAACAGACATTATGAACTATAATGCAATAACCTGGGGTATAAAATTACAATTTTACAACATTGCTGACTCTCAATTATTTGAAAATTTAAACAAACTTTATTAATTCATTGAGGAAGAAATCAGGTCTTCTTACTGTTTAATTTTCACTGGGTTGACTTTGAGTGTCTTTATCATAAATGTAGTAGGTATTTGAAATACTTCTTGGTGGCCTTTTCATTTTTTTTTTTTTTTTACTCATTTTATATGGGCCCCTTTTAATTTTCTGCTTCATTTGTAGGATTTTTATGTTTTTGGATGATTTGCACATTCTAAGAATATCAGCTAATTTTTAGGTATGGTATATTGCAAATATTTTGTCACTTTTGTTTTTTTCAAGTGTATTTCACATTTGATAAATGCTAGCTATTTTATTTTTCAATTTAACATTAATATTCTTGGAGAGTTTCAAAACCACTTTATTTTTCACTACAGATGAATAAAAATTAATATTTAGTCTCCACTACATCACTATATCAAATTTATTTTCATAAAGAAGCAGAGGTAGACTTTTTTTACTTTGTCTCCAAATGATCAGGTATGTGAACACTATTTATTAACCAGCCCCAAATCTACAGCTGATTTGAAATCCCATTTTCTGTATGCACTAAGAAATCATATGCAAATGGATCAATTTCCATAGCTTTACGTTATGTACGATTGGGCCTTCTCATTATGCTTCATCCTCAGTTATTGTCTGGCTCTTCTCCAAGGCCTGGACGTTCAGTGGGGTTTTCTCCCTGGGCAACTTAGCCATCTTCCTCCCCTGTTTCCTGCCGCTCTGTGATGGCTTGAGTCCTCACTACATCTATAAATGTCACTTTTTCTTCCCAAATTTTATGAAATGATGAAAATATGAAATTTTGGAATTTTAAAACTAACTCACGCTAAATCTTTCTTCCTTCTTTTGCACAAATGACAAATCTGCATAGATTTTCTTCATAATCCTGTGAGCCAGCAGTCATCTTGTGACGCTGAAAACAGAGCTGCCCATGGTGGGCATTTGTAATTCTGTGCTATCCCAGCATGCGTGTCCATCCAACATTTCAATGGTTTAACTTGAAGATACTTGCTGGCTGGTACCAGTGTTGAGTAATGTTAGCTGGGAGGTGATTCTCAAGGGAGAGGCTATGGGGAAAAGAAAGGAGCAATCATTTTCTTATGTGACTAAGGGAAATGCTAATGCTCTCTCAAACATAAAAATGAATTCTCTCCTGTTCGTTGTCTATCCCACTTATTTTAAGAGGATTCTTCAGGATATAGTTAAGTCTATTCTAAATGAGGAGGGACCAAGAGATGGAGGGAAGAGAAAGAGAAGGAGCGAAAAGGAACATAAAAAGGAATTAAGATGTGTTGCATACATGCACCTTCTCTCTATGATGAATAAAATCATCATGTATTGCAAACATGTACTAGTAAAAATAATTAAAAAAACAAAGAATGTAGAAAATCCTTGGAAAATAATAAATGCTCAATGACTTTAAGGTAGTTAACTAATGATAGAATAGAAAAACATAGCTTCATAGAATAAGTAAGGAAATATTTCTTATACTACTGTTGGTCTTAAACTTGGGCATTTGTCTCTGTACGTCCTTTACAATCTCCTGAGTAAACCAGGAAGGCAGGAAGGAGAAGGGGAGAACAGGTGTAGCAAAATTGGAATATGCCTAGTTTCTGTTTTCACAGAGATAATTAAGCTGTGCAGTTTAGTGGCGTAGCTAAGTAGAAAACATGAGTAGGGTTATAGCAAGCTAGAGAGGAACAAGGCAGACCTTTTAGTGACTGATTACCAAACTGCAACCCCAAACCCACTTACTTGTCAAAAAGGCCAGCCCTGAAATTAAACCTGAATACTGAGGTGTTGGTTTAGATAAACTCTATATTAACATTTTTTTTTTTTTTGTCTTAAAAGAAAAACAAGGCCTGGGATTTAGCTCAGTGGTTCCACCCCCTGCCTCACAAGCACAAGGTCCCGAGATTGACCCCTGGTAGCAAAAGAAAAAAGAAAAACACAATAACATGCATGCCCTACATTTGCCAGTACTGGAATGAGGTGTGCACTTATATGCATTGTATTTTGTGTACATTTCTGTCAATTTGTGTTAACCTTATGTGGCTAAACGTGTTCTTCAGCCAAATAAGATCATCCGGAAATCCCTTTTGTGTTCACTTCTCAGGCACAGTATTTGCCATGTTTTCAAAGTAGATGTTTTCAACTCTCTGCTGTCAAAATTATGACTACTCAGTCCCAAATCCTTTCTAGGAGCCTGTTCTCTTGTGGCCAAAAGAGTCTTAGGTTCACTCTAAGTATCTCCGAGTTGTATTTAGGTCTGTTTCCTTTTCTTACCCCTTCATGAACAGATAAAAGCTTGACATTTTCATGATGAAAATGCCTTCAAATGTAAAGACAGTAATTAACTAATCTCCTGGGTCTCGGTTTCGTAGTCCGAAGAACCTCAGTCCCTTTAACCTTTCTCTTCAGTTCACTTTTGAAAGAATTGATTTAAAGTGCTTTCAGAACTTGTGTCTTCCTCTTAACTTGAGCTTTCACCCCCTTGAACTTGGCATTTCTTTTGAAAAAGGTGAAATTTTCTTTCTCTAGGTCATAGAATTATTTGATTATAATGATGTTTAACAGTAGCATGATGACTGTATACATCAGCGTAAATTCCAGAGTGTCTCTAACTTCAATAGCTGACCCTTCATTTAACACACAGACTGTATATTATTTGCTATGTGCTTGGCACTTGGCTGGATGTTAGAAAAATAAGGTTCACTAAGATATAAGCAGTTCCTACCCTCATGAAGTTTGCATTCTAATGTGTAAGGGCGGCAGCAAATAACTACAAAAATGTAGGCTCAACAATATGATTTCAAAGAGTGATAAGTAGTCTGAAAGAAAAAAAAAAGAGTGTAATGATAGAAAGCAGGAGAAAGAAGGCCAGAGGTTACCTAAAAGCAGGTGATCAGATAAGAAATGGCACCTTGGAGAGCAGAATTGTTAGGGGCTGGCTATAAGGAGACCTGGGGACAATGCCTTAGCAGAAGAAAGAGATCAGTGGTCTTCACACGTGGAAGATCTTGGCATCCTTCTGTGCAACAGGGCTCAAAAGGGAAGGAGTGAAGAGAGGAATCAGATGAATTAGAGAAGTGACTCAACCTGTGGAATTTGGAGCGTGATGGACTGAGATGAGATTTTACGGCACACAGGACTGGAAGCTGGTGGATGCGAGGGAGCGCACAGAGTGGAGATACGGTGTGCTACAGAATCTCCGTGGCTCTTGTGGAGACGGACCGCTGCGGGAAGTCTTTCTGTATCAACTTCCACAAATGATTTCACCTTTCTTACTCTCAGTTTTCTCAACTCATTGTGAAATTTAAGCGAAGTAATTCAGGTAAACCTTTCAAAAATGTCTGAAAAATAGGAAATGTTCAGCTGGGGATTTAGCTCAGTGGTTCGGTGGCCTGCCTTGCAAGTGCAAAAAAACCCAGAAATGTTCAATAAGTTTAGATTAATATAATTAGCTAATGATAGGGCAATGAACCAATATTTCTAGCTTCATAAATGGCTAGGAAAAAGACTTCTTATACCACTGTTGAAAGTGCTGACAATGCAGTTTCCCTCGTGCTTCACAAACATCTTTCAAAACCAGAGGGTCTTTTTTCCCTTCACTGCCAAACTTTAAGTATCCAAAGAAAAATCCCTCTGGAATACATGTGCTTGTTGCAAGTCATGCAGAAGGGTGGCTTAGGGTCAAAATGACCAGTATTCTCATTGGTCAGTTGTATGATGGCAGTATCCAGGAAGCTTAGTCCCAGAAATAATAGCCATAGAGCTCATTTATTCTGTCGAAGGGATAACTTTACTTATCTAATGTCAAACAAGGGTGGAAAACTACAGTAGGTACTGAAATTAAAATAATAGGTAAGTGTGGTCCTATCTCTTGACAGAGCAAGAAGATACATGCAAAACAAATACATGTGTTATTTTTTTCACCATATGATTCCTTTGAGAAGGAGACTTCTGGTCTTTTCAGTGTCAACTTCTAACCTTCAAAGTTTGAATCATTCTTGCATAGAGGCAATACATCTTCAGCCTATACTCAAATCTGGATTTTTAAAGTCATTTTTATTTTCAGCTGCCAACTTTGAAAAAAACAGAGAACTAGATTGAATGCTTTATGTTGATATAATTACTCGTATTTTAAGAATATTGAATCCTACAATTTTCATTGGAAATATCAAAGCCCACTGTTGAATAGCTATTAAAATAAAATCAATTACCCTTACATAGGCTAGATATCAAACACCCGCATAATATCTTTTCCCTGTGGCAAAACACATTCTGACTTCAAACACTGAGTTACAAATATACTTTTGGATTTTGAGATATTTGCAAAGGTGTAGACCTGATGAATCTTTTGCACCATGGAGAGGAGTCCTGAAATGAAGACAAAATTCAGTGGACTTACGAGTTTCACCTCAATAGAGAATACGAGTTTCTAGTAAGACATGGTTAATGTTTCCTTACCTTTCCTTTGAACTGGACACTTCTGCTGCTTGCTATTTACCAGGACTTGAACAGCTTCTAAAACTTTTTTTAACCTTTCGAACAAGCTGGCTCTGTGTGCAATTACAGTCTAAAATGGAGGCCTTAAATTGTGTTTTCAGGGGTAAAAATAATCACAGCAGAATAAAAGTGATTCACCTCTCAGTTGGCAGAGTAGAGTAGGCGAAGAAAGCAAGACAGGGAAAACATTTTGACCACTGAAAGACAGGCTTGTTGGAGGCGTCGTTTAGTCCCCAGCTGTCTTCTGCCCCTCTGCTTCCTCGCTAACACTTCACATCTAGTTAACATAGATCCTGAACCTGCCTCAGCATTTCCCATGGTGAGTCACTTAACTTGTCATTCTTAAGAGAAGGATGCCCACATTTCTCTCAGTTCCAGCCACTGGTGAGCAATGGAACCTTATTCATCCACAGCATGGTCTCATCCAGATTGCACAAAGCTTTTGTCTCCATGGGTAGAGGTAATTTTTAAGGTCTGGATATAGTGTTACGTGATGTTGTATTCAATGGCAGTTTTGTTGCCTAATAAGTTTACTTGGCTGAAGAAGAAAGTGCAACTTAAAAAGAACTGAAATTTCCTCAAAGACTCACACAGTAGATGATGCTAACACAGTAGACGATGTATTCAAATGATGGAGGCAGGGGTGAGGAGTGTTTCACCCCCCAAATGCTTCTGCTAGTTATAACTCCTCACTGCATAAGAGCATTTTGATTTATACTCCCCATCAATATGCTGATAGCCATTTTGAAGTTTGATTTAAGTTATTTCATTTTTCTGGGAATTCTAATTCACCAACTTCCCATGCATGTAGCTTTAAAATGTAAATCTCCCTTGCAGGCTTCACAGCTTTGATCTCTCCTATGAACAAAAGCCAAGATGCAGGTATACATTTCATCAAATAATGTTTGTGATTCCTGAAAGAAAACAACTATGGCAGTGTCCAACTTGGGGTTATTTCGAAGCCACCTGAGCACACACTGTTGCCTTCCCCAGCCTGGTCGAGTGGGCAGACAGAACTGCTTTATAGGTGCAAATCTCTTCAATGCTGTAGTTCACCCCAAAAGCGTGCAGGAGAACGCGGATGGGTGCAAGGTGCCATCCAGCAGATGTTGGATCTCTGTCCAATGTACACTTCACTGACATCATTTCTGCACAAAGAGTTGGCAGAAATAAAATTTTGGGCTAGGAGCCTTCTTATTCACTCACTCTTGGGTTGTCAGATGCCCAGGATATGTAAGGAGGCTCCGGGAGATGCTAGAGATGAATTTCAAATGTTAATTTCTGGAAATAGTTAAGCACAGGCAGATGCTTCAAATTATATGGTTTTACAAGTCTATGATTTTTTCTTAGACCTAAGAGAAGCACAAATCGTATTTCTTTAACATTAACTCAAAGTATAAATAATAATTGTATTGATTCAGATTCTAATGATTTGAAATCAGTGTCTTTAACAAAAATCAGAATGTAGTGTTTCTTAGGCAAATGTTTTGTATTAGAAATTATACTAACTTTATGAGCCTATTGAAGCCTAAAAAAATCAAGTTGATATGGCAAGGTTTTTTGATCGATGTATTTTGATGAATCTTGTCCAAATATCTGTTTTATTAGGATGAAAGGGTCTAAGAAAGATGGCTGATGCTTTCTCTTCAAAAGTTTTTCTGAGCTAATAAAAGAACTTTTACTTTCTTTGAAAAATCCTTGCTTTTAGACAATTAGCAGTTTCAGAATTAATCTTTGTTTTTCCTTTTTTGTAAGACAAAACACCATATGAGGTGTGCTTTTGCAAAAAAAAAAAAAAAGAAAGAAAAGAAAAGAAAAAAAGAAAATGAAAAGAAGGGGAAAAAGACAATAAATTTCTCCTCAGCACATTCTCTTTTTACTTAAACATTTGTGGAAGTGAGAATGTGTCTGTGTTTGGAGCATCGAGCTTCAGTCATGATGGGTTCGTGCTGTAAGAACCTGCTCCAAAACCTGCTCTCTGGGTAGCAGCGCAGATGGAGAGACCAAAAGTGTGGAACTGCTGGCTCCAAAGCAGGGCAGCAGCTCTCAGCCACCCCACACATGGAAGGGAGCTTCAAGCTCTATTTCAGCGCCAGCCTCAAGATCACCAGGGCTCCAAAGATCAAGCACTATTGTTAATGCTCTAATTTGAATAGTATTTTGGATGTGATGTCTTCTCTCTGTTCTCCATCCTTCTTTTCTCCTTTTCTCTCTCTTACACACACACACACACACACACACACACATGCACACCACACACACACACACACACACACACACCTCTCACCTCTTTGTAAACTGTTATCCTCTGAAAAGTAAATAGAGAATTATTCGAGATGCATTCTAACATTTGGTAAACAATGACCCTGACTTACATTAAAGGGTCCTAAAAAATAATGTAAGAAACTTGGTTCTGAAAATATACCCATTTAACTCTGAGTTTTGCAGATCTCTGTTTATCCGGAAACAGACAAACATAGAATATATTGACCTCACTGTCGTGCTGTCTTTTTTCCTTCTTGGCCCTATTTTTTAACATTTCACATTTTGTTAGCACATTTATTTGAGGCAAAAAATGAAAGGAACAAGGAAAAAGCATCAATGTGAATTATGTAATTGATTATTGGTATTTTTTGTAAATGCAAGGTGGAAGAGATTGAAACTGATGTCCAGCATAAACCTTTGGAGATGCCAAGTTTCATGATTTATAACTGAGAAGTTATAAATTTATAACTGAGAAGGAAATGCCTGAAACATTTGTCTTTTAGATCTGATATCAGTTGTTTCACTATAGCTAACCACCTGGTGCCTGTCCACAACTACTTTCTTCATAAACACCAAATAATGTTCAGTGATTTCTTCTCTCTCCACGTTTCTCTGGCTGTGTGCTTGTTGAGAAACTCGAATCAGCCTGTGTTCCCTTTCTTTGACACACAATGCGCAAACTATTTTTCTCCAATAATCTTCTGAAAAAGATCTTTATTTAATATATTTGACACTCTAATTTAGGAGATTTCAGGAATGAAAGGCTCGTTAGCATTATGTCAGGTCAATGCAGGGCATTTTTTGCCTAAATTAAAACTAACTTCTTGAATGTCAGTATGATGACAGCCTAAAGATTTATGTGAGCTTAGCTCTGGCTGCACCCTCATTTATGTCTAATGGTCCTTACAAACATACTGGGCCCTAACCAGGACTCCAGATTTCCTTCCACTCATGTCACTTAAATAATTTTCTACTTTTCACATCTCAGCAAATGGCACCATCATTTTCCATCTTGGATTCTTGCCTTTTCCTTGACACTCATACACAATCCATCAGCAGGGCCTTTTCATTCCACTTACGAAGTATATTTATAAATGACAATGTTATCTCATCATCTCTTTGCCACACCTCTGATCTAAACATCTACGGCCCCGCCCTGGGAGCACAAAGTACTCAGGCTCTTTCCTCGTGGCCCTTCTCCTACTTACACTTCTTGAAAGGTCGGGCCACGTCTCCTCCAGTGGTCTCCCCCTCAGCCCTGAGATGAAGTCAGATCCTCCCTGCGCACCTCCAACCCTTGTGCCGTTCAGCCCTAGCCCATTTTCCCTTCTCCTGTCCCTCTGAGGCCTCTACTCATCTCAGCTGTTCACGCCATTGCTTTCTCTTGCCGGAGTGGCCTTGCCCCACTCACGTCACTGACTCTGCATCTTATTATCTCTTTAACTTCCGCCCTGTAGGAAGTCATTCCTGATCACCTGAGGCAAGTTCCACCCAAGCCTCTTCCCCAATGCCAGTCCCTGTCACCTTGCTTGGATTTGTTTTCTCCGTGTCCATATCCGGTCTACTGCTGTGCAGTATCACTTCTTATCCGTATTCTTCCATAATGTAAAGTTCACAGAAATAGGAGCTTTGCCTTTTCATCATTGACAGGCCGGTATCCTATGACATTTATGAAATTAATTCTATTCTGATGAATAAAGGTTCATATTTTGGAAGATAGTGATCAAACTTATGAAAATATGAATTTCTTATAGTTTTGGAAAAACCCTTATAGAATAATATAAACATCACAATAAAATAATTCTGTTATACGAAGTAATACCACTTTAGTCAGAGTAAAATGAAAAGCTTACTATACATACTCAGCTCATTTAATTGTGAAATTTAAGCATTAAAAAGCATTTTCTAGATTTGAAGGGCTTAATAAGTTTATGAGATAATTAAGCTTCATGTATTCAAAAGGAAAAAAATAATTTTAAAATGCCAACATGTCAGTCATGTCTATCATATGAATAAGAACTAAGGTTCATTGCGTTCTTCCCCATATCAACTGTTGTACATCTACTGTTTGAGTTTCACAACAATGCTACCAGTTTCTTCATGCTAGTTCCTTTCCATAGATGAGAAAAATTGAGCCTCTGGGAAGTGGAGGACTTAACCCAAAGTTTCATTTATTCTAATTAGTAGAAACTCGAAAAGATTGAAACTTTCTTTTCACCTTAAAAGTTTGAGTTGTTCATCCATCACTTTGCTGTCTTTATATTTTAGTCTCTACCCATTATTTGATACAAGAATCTTTCAGGTAAACTGAGCTCCAACGTGGCGTTTTACATTAAAGTGTGCGTAAGTTTGGACTCAGCACTGGGAGCTATTTTTAGCAGCAGGTCAGAGCACACTCTGGCCGCATTGCTCAGCTGTGGTTACCTCCTTCTGTCTTAGAGGCTGGAATTTTGATCAAACTGGATGATAGGAGAACGTAGACCCTTCAGTGATTGGTCAGAGTAATAAATGTCCAGAGCCAGCTTGGGACACTGGTGGAAGGACCATAAATTCAGCTGAAGAAGTCAAGCTGAGGCCATAGGACTGCAGCTGTCATTTTGCTGTGGGAAAGAGTTCAGAGGTCCTTTGTACTACTGTGCATTCCCATGAACTTGAGGTTCTCAGAGGGGCGCCCTGGGAGGTGATGCCCCATTTTCTGTAGCAGTGTGACCCAGAGATGACATATTGCGAGTAGTTAATCAACAGGTTGTGATAAAAGTCCTGAACCTGATTTATTTCTTTTGCTTGAGATTGGTAGTGTTTTCAAATAGACATAAACGCAGGCTCACAGCTGAAGAGCTTCCAGAGACCATTTCCAACTAGCGAAGTGGCATCTACAACTAATATTTATTGGGTAGATGATCCACGGAAATTATGAAAAAAAAGTCAAGTCTCTAAATAGAAGTAACCTCTATTTACAAATGCGGTGTTCATGTATGTTTTGTAAAATGTATGTAAAAATTTTTAAAAATGTAAGAGGAACTTCTGTGTCATGGACTTACCCGAGTTGGAATGTGGAAATGATCGTGAGATGCTTTGCCACATGCAGGCCTTGCTACCTCAAAGATGCTTTGGCTTCTGTATTTCTGCAGAATTTAAATTTTAAAGTTAGCTTTGCTATTAGCAATTTGTGATAAAACCTTTGTTGTTTTAAAAACACTTGCAATTATCTAATAATATAGGAATTTTCTTGTATCTCATAGATGGATGATTTGAGGCACAGGGAGGTTAAATAAGTTGCCCAATACCAAATAGCTAATATATTATTGTCTGGATTCAAATCCAACCAGCCTCACTCCATACAATATATGTCTCACTTATATACATACATATGTATACATTTTCATGTGTGTATGTAATATAATTCTAATATTACAATATTCTTCAAAAGGAGATGCTAACCAAGCAAGGTGTTTTATGCATGTAGTCCCAGGTACTTGAAAGCTGAGGCAGGGGAGCCCTGAGCCCAAGAGTTCGGGGCTAGTCTGGGAAATAAAAGACCCGTAATCAAAAAAAAAAAAAAAAAAAAAAAAAAAAAAAAAAAAAAAGAAAGAAAAACAAAAAGAAACTAAGAATGCTTCTTCAAAAAATTCAAATAGAATAATCAAGAATGGGTATTGAAGTGAAATTTCCAGAAAAGAAGACAGGGAACTTCCGTGAGTTCAAAAGTTAATTGGTCCTGATTGTCACATGGACGTGGTCTTGCTGTTATTCAGTGGGGGACATTGCTTGCGAGGGGGCGCAGGTATGGGGGAAAGATAGTGAGCAATGTTAGTTTTGCATTAAGTTCCCTAAATAGCTGCTATCCCTTAAGCCAGAGTCCAAAGTTTCTAGAAAGTAAAAAAAAGTGACGGTTGGTTTTCAGATATTGTTTGCATTTTGTTGAGACTATCCTTTAGGCCTCAATATAGCATGTCACACTTGCCTCTTTTTTATATCCTGTTTCATGGCCAAAGGCATTTGATTTGCCATTTTATTATTTTACTTTTTATTTATTTAGTTAGTGTTTGGTCCCAGGATTGAACTCAGGGCCTTGTGCTTGTGAAGCAGTCACAGCGCCACTGAGCTAAATCTTCAGCTCTGACTTGACATTTCAATAAAGCCAGTGGACAGGGTAGAAACAGGACCTGTTGGTTTGAGAATGAGAAAGGTGTCCAGTTCTTCGGGACACCTTCGAGACAATGGCTGACTGTTGCCTTTCTATCAGCATCGTTTTTTGCATCATCCCAGAAGTGAAGCACCAGGAAAACAGTTTCTTTAAAATGATTTTTAAAAAATGTTATTAAAAATAGAAAATCACAACAGGAGTTCCTAGCAAAGAGTCTGAAAATCTAATAATGTCAAATGAAAACAAACTTCTCGGCCTTTAGAACAATGGTGAGAGGAACAGAAGCCACAGTGGCAGTTACGGAAGAGGATAAACACCCCGCTATAGTGAGGAAGTTCAATGGGAAGTATAAAAAATTGCCAGGGCGATTTATCGCATGCTAGCTAATTAATGGTAATGCACCTTATTTTCCATGATTTTGTGCATTTTGAGCGTATCTCAAGATGAACAGGCAGACTACTTGATAAATATGTCTGTGCTAACCTTGGCATCTGAAATAGTTTCTCCTTCATTCTGTAAAACCCAGGGGAGGAAAGACTCTTCTCTTTAAGCCAACAGCCGCATTGATTTGTAAGCTGGCTCTTATCATCATTATTTAATTCCTCCATCATAAAAAACTTTTCATTTTCCTCCATGATCATCAATAATGCTTGCATTAACTTTCAGCTTCCTCGGACAAAAAAATTCAAGCAAAGAAGTTTCTCTATAACACGAATGACTAGATCCATTTTTTTAGAACTTAAGTAAATGTTGATTTCATTTGTTCCAGCCACACAGGGTGAATATGATTTCTGTGTCTTTCTCAAAGCTAAGAAGTTGCTTTCTGGATTTTATTTGTATGCTCATTTATATTTATATATTATATATATATATATATATATATGCATGTGTTTATCTCTCTCCCTTGCTTGCTCGCTAAACAGGTCTTAGAACATCAAATAGTCGGCTGGTATTTTGGGAAAGTCCTCACTGAAAATATTATTATGCTGTTTTCACCGTGTTTCTGTGCACACACTGTATATAAGGTTGAGGCCATATGTGGCTTTTCAATTTCAAAAATCCCTCCTGGGGGTGTGGTTCCTGCGGTCTGATCTTGGGATCTAGGTGAGAGGATAGACACCCAAATGTCATTAATTCTGGAGTTTTTCTCCAGTGTCAGGACTGGACACATGTTTACGGTAAGGATGACATGGCTACATTTATTAAAGCTTTTATTTTTCTGGAGTTCTACGAAGCCACAGTGGCTCCTTAGAAGGAGACAGCCCCTGGCCTTCACCTCAACTACTCTTTTATTCACCACAGCCTTGGGGACACCCGTGATCCTTTCTGCTCATTAAGAAAAAGGTATAATTGTTCTTGTTTACTTATCTTTTGGAAAACATTAAGAATTTTTTTTCTAAAATAAACAAACCCAAAAGCTAGTCAATAAAACATCTCTAAAGCCTTATGGAGCTTTTTGCTAAAGCAAGTTAAACCAGTGCTATATTTGGCCCTTAGACTGATACTTTGACATAGAAAAAAGTAACGTCAGTATTTTGAGTTTGGTGTATAATTAAGGATTAAAGAAAAATAAGCAAGAATCACCTGATTTAGGTTAAAGTCAGTGAAAAACATTTCAGGCAGAAACTGTTAAGAGGTTCCTTTTTCTTTCAACTTGCAGGGACTTAAAAACTTCCAGTGGACTCACAGTACTTTCAAATTCCTTTGTTAATTTGCTTCTGAGGTTGAACATTCTAAATCTGTGTTAAGTTCCAGACCATATTCAGTTTTGTTGCTGTGCTTTGAAATGGATTTGTACCCAGATATGTTGTATGGATATACATTATATGTATGTCCCTATGTATATATGTATGTAGGTATACATATGTGCATTTATACATGTGTGGGGACAGATTTCTATCTCCCTTATAATTGGTAAAGGTTATAAAATACAGAAAAAACAAGATCAATTATTGGCAACTATAGCAAATGGAAGGGAATGACATATAAAAGTAGATTAGAAATGATTCTTAGGACATAATCAGAACAAATAGAATAAAATTGGAAAATTATAGGTATTGCCAAGAAAAAGAAATAGTAATGAATGTAACAGAAAGATAAATGTGAGGTTGGTAGCAAATGAATCAAAATATGTATGTCCCTATGTATATATGTATGTAGGTATACATATGTGCATTTATACATGTGTGGGGACAGATTTCTATCTCCCTTATAATTGGTAAAGGTTATAAAATACAGAAAAAACAAGATCAATTATTGGCAACTATAGCAAATGGAAGGGAATGACATATAAAAGTAGATTAGAAATGATTCTTAGGACATAATCAGAACAAATAGAATAAAATTGGAAAATTATAGGTATTGCCAAGAAAAAGAAATAGTAATGAATGTAACAGAAAGATAAATGTGAAGTTGGTAGCAAAACTGAATCAAAATTAAAATAGACTAGTCGGTCCCCATGATCAGGTAGCATGGGGACAAGACGATATGAACCTCTGCTAAGCAAAGGATGTTATAAGTTGATAATATTTACAGGTTTTGGAGGAGAGTCCAGTGCTCACTGTGATGTGAAATAAAGTGTTTCCTGCATACTTTAGCATTCAGTAGCATCTTTAACACAAAGCACATTTGATAATGTTAATTATGATTTGCCCCTATCCACTTGTGAAATAAAATCCACTAAGGAGCTTGAGTAGATATTGGCTAAAATGAGAACTGTGAATTGATTTTACTGCATAAAGTAATCATTCAGTTGTTAGAGAAATATCAAATGTTCACTAAAACTGTTTTTGATAATTCTGTACAAAAGATACTTAATAATTACTCGAGTGCTATGAAGTTTAGGTGGAAAATCATCTTAGAAGTGTTACTAAAGAGGCAAGGTCTTTTACTTATAAACTAATTATCATCTTGTGCTCATAATACTTTTTTTAGTATTTCATATTCAATTAAGTCATTTGTTTGCTATCTTATAAAATTGTTTTCCTGATTTACAAGAGTGACATCTTCATTTTATGAAAGATTGTCAAATGGCGAGGATGGAATAAAACTTAAAAACACTATTCCATCAGTGTAAAAATTCTAGCGTCTTAGCCTTCTTTGTTGACAGGCTATTTCTTCCTCCTTCTTTTCATGGTGTAGTGGGATCCATACTGTGGAGTCTGGTTTTAGAGATTACAAGTCTGGGCTGTGGTGGAGTGAAGAACACAAAATTGTAAAGCTAATTTTACAAAGTAACAACGTCTTTCTCAGTAGATATAGCTTGTGTTTTTACCTGTTACTGTTTTCTGCCTTGTCTTGTTTCTAGCTCATGTCCTTGCCCATGGAAATGAATTTTTTGATCATCCTGCTCTGGTTGCATGTTTTAACTTAGGATGAAAAAGTGTCCTTTGTCTGTGCATAGGCAGATATTTAATAGACATATTTCTGAAGGTTGTGAATATGTGGATGTGTATGAAATAGGACAATGGGTCACACTGAGACAGTTCAGCTGCTTTGCAAAGTTAACAGACCTGAACCTAACAGGAGCCAGGTTTCTTTCTCATTCCCTCAAAGTCTGGTGGCGTTGAGGTGACATTCCTTCCTGGGTTGTGATTCAGGCATACAAGCTGTTTCTGCCTCGTGTCTTCCTCCTGTTCCTGTGGCTCCGGGATTGTCCACATGACAGAGGAACCCTAGGAGATACTTGCGCTTGCAGTGTAGCTGTCTCAGTCCAGAACTGGCATGCATCTTGAGTACACTAGCCTATTTAAGGAGACTGGGAGTTTTACTAGAGTGTGTCAGTCAAGGTTCAACCTGAGAAGCAGAACTAGTAGAAGATAGGTGCATGTTTGTAATCTCAGCATCCTGAGAAGCTGAGGCAAGAGGATCCCAAGTTGCAGCCCAGCCTGAACAATTTAGTGACTTAGGAAGACCCTGTCTGAAAATTAAAAAAATCTAAAAAGGGGCCAGAGATATAGCCCCATGTAAGGAGCCTGGTTTCAGTCCCCAGTACTGTTGAAAAACAAATTATTACATGAAATGGATTTAAGTGCTGTGGCTGGGTAAGCAAGGATGAAACCCACAGGGTAGGGCAGCAGGAAGGAAAGGTGACAGCGGCAGACACACACAGGGAGGCCCCATAGCTCTCCAGAAAAGGGCTCTCTTTCGTCTTCCAGAGGAGCCTCCCCTCTGCTCTTATGGTCTTTCAACCAACTGGAAATTATCCAGAATAACTTCCCCTGCTATAAGTGAAAGAGCTATGAATTTTGTATCTGCAGCTCTCTTCATGTTGCATGAGGTTAGCAAGTTAACACATCGTGAAAACCACGTCAAGGAAACATATGAAGTAATAGGTGAGCTCTAATGGGCCCTGCCAGGCTTGGGAATGAACAGCCAAAAAGAGACAGGAAAGGGACGACCAGGTCAATGGCCTGTGAGTGGGTGTGGAAGGGAGCCATTTCTTAATTATCAACATGCACATTTCATCCTCGAGAATGAATTAATAGATTATTGAAGATTATTTTCTAGATTATTTAATCTAGGACAATTTTATCCCGTTCTGAGAAACGTGCCAAGAAGTTGCAAACATCTCTTCTAACAGAGGTTGTCTTGATGTTTTGTTTAACATTTCTATTAACTAAACTTTTGTGTATGCATTTTGTTCTGGTATTGCCATTCTACTTGTTCCTCTCTCTCCTAAGCATCCATGCATCTGTTAAGCCTACATTATTAATTAGGCGGCCTGTCTCCTTATTTTTAATGCTACAGAATTTTGATTATGGTTGAAGTTTAAATCCTACCTCCTAATTATCTTCCTCCCTTCTCTCCTACACCTTGGCATTGTCTTCCTAGGCCTCCTTTGCTCCTCAGTAGCAAGCTACTGAGCTGTATCACCTAACTTTGGAAGCAAGTGACGTAGTTTTATTTTGGTAACTTCATGTTACAACCAGCTGATGAGACCTGCCTATTGTCCAAGTCAGAGCTGGCATCACATTCGTTGGCGTACCTGGTGGTGGATGGTGTTTCATGTGCCTCCTTGTGCTGAAAATAATGTTTGCCAACATTTGGTCAGACACTGTGGCAGATGAGAACCTGCAAGTTTTCCTGTGCTGTTTATATTTGCTTTCTATGCACAGCTACCTAGAAGATATGTGAGCAGAGAGAAGGACATTTCAAAACATCAGTTCTACCAAGCGAGAAGCCAAAAGCAAACTCTTTCTGGCCAAGTTGTGTTAAACCTTTCTCCGTTGGAAGTTACTCTTTGCCAATCAGACAATAAGTCAGAACTAAAAGCTGCAGGAGACAGACAAAGTGATGCAGAATTAATGAACTGCTTTGTGCCAAAGTACAAAAATAATATTGGGGCAGTAAACATGTTTGCTTTAAGGTCAAAATTATTCCACCTTGGGACCAGTATTAGATTAGTATGTAATTTGTCAGTCACAGACAAAGCTGTTTAGGTGGTCTTAAAGTGATTTTGCTCACAAAGCCAAAGTATATACTTTTCCTTTATTATCTACGAGATCAAGATCTCACCTCATGAAAACTTACCTGGCTATGGACTTTCATAGTAGACTATAGTTAGTGCACAATGTATTGAGTAAGCAATATGCATTTTGAAAATTGTCTAAACACCTCTTTACATGCCAACTCTGGTGATAATTACCAAATGTCTATATCGAGAAAAACAGGCAATTCAGAAATATCAATTTTTGCTATTATTTATGATACACATGTTCTAGTTTCCCCTAAATATAGACATTTGGTAATTATCACTGGGGCTTTTTAGATACCAATAAAATAGAAATAGAATTTATTTGGTAAGAATGTAAACGATGAAAAATTCTCATTATCTTTTTACAGAATATAGTTCTTAAGTTTCCTATTCATATTTCGTATAATAATTTTGGATTAGCCATCTGGTTTGTTGAGGGTTGGAAATCTGTTTAACACCAACGCAGAATTTTTGTTAAAAAAATAAAACAAGTCACACAGAAATCACAAATATTTTTCAGGTATTTCACAATGCTAATAATGAGTAACTTAGGAGAGGAATGCGATTTTCACTTTTATCGTTAACACCTTTCCTCCCCCGTTTGTGTAATTTAGCTTCACCTACAACATGTTTTTGAAACCTATCCTCAGGGCTGTCAGCCTGAATGGTCAATACATAACAAGTCTTACTGAGAATCCAAGTTGGCCCACCCACACTTTCCTAGCACCACTTTCCCTTGTCCAAATGCTTATCTCTGTCAACTAGACACAGCTTTTTCTCAATGATGCCAAGCCTGTACCCCGCTATTAAATTATCTCTTCTCTGTCCCATATATGGAAACAGACTTCAATTCTCTGTTAGTTTTCCTGGATGGAAATGGTGGCCTCACCTAGGAGTAGCGAGCAGAAGCCAGATTCATCAGTCCAGCTCCATCACTTTCTCAAGTGAAAACCTTGAAATGTGTGCACATAAAAAGGTTGAGGAGTGATCCTACCAGACTCCAAGACTTTAAAGCTACGGTAATCAAAATAGCATGCACTGGTGAAAAGGAGACAAATAGATCAATGAAACAGAACAGAGAACCCAGAAGAGATTCACTTATGGATAACGACCGATCTTTAACAAAAGAGCAAAGATGGTGCGATATTGAAAAGATGGTCACTTTCCATAAATGCTGCGGGGTTACCTGTACATCTACATGCAAAGAATAAACCACAACACAAATCTCATCCTCTCCATAGAAGATAACTTAAAATGTATTTCTAAATGTAAAAGGTAAAACCATTCCAAAGGGGAAAGTCTACGTCTTGGCCTTGGCTGTGACATTTTATATGTAATGCCAAAGACATGTTAGATATGAAAGAATTGCCAAATTAAACCTTATTAAAATTAAACATTTCTCCTCTGTTAAAGATACCACCAAGACAAAAATGATAAGTCATGGCCTGAGAGAAAATATTTGCCAATGAAAAGAACTATTACATAAAATAGAAAAAGAACCTTTGAAGCTCAAGGATAGGAAAACAAAAAAACCTAATTTAAACATCGGTCAAAGCCCTATCAGACTTCTCACCAAGGAAGATATGTGCACGGCCACAGCAGCACATGAGAAGATGACCCCGTATCAGACCACTTTGTCACTAGAGAAGCTCAAGTGACAGCCAGGTGGTCCTAATCACCTGTGAGAATGGGCAAGTCAAGGAAGACAGCACCAAATGCTGGAAAGGAGGCGGGGCAACTAGGAAGCTCCTCCTTTACTGACAGGAAGGCGAAATAGTGCAGACACGTTGGAAGGCAGTTTCTTAGTTTCTTACAAATCTAAACATACTTGTCTCCTATGGTCCAGCAATTTTACTCCTTGAGTTTTTGCTGATGCCACCTGCACGTAGATATTTAGAGCAGCTTCACTCATATTTACCAAAACTTGGAAGCAACTGAAATGTTTGCCGGCAAGTCAGTGAATAAACCAGATGTGGCACATCTCTATAAAGGAATATTATCAGCCTAAGAAGGAAAAATATATCATGACATCAAAAGACATGGAGAAAAATTCAAAGCAAGAAAGGTAATTGGGAAAAGTAAAAGGCTCTATACCGCAAGATTCCAACTGTGCGACCCTGGAAAAGGCAAAACTATGAGGCAACATAAAGATTGGATTTTGCAGGAGTTAATGTGGGAGGAGGATGAATAGGCAGAGCACAGAGACATTTTAGGGCAGTGGAAACATCCACATCGTCCTAGAATGGTGGATACATCATCACACAGCTGTGCACACCGACTGATGGAATGCAAAGTGTGGAAATGAACCATGATGCCCACTTGGCCTGTGGGTGACAATGACGCCTCAGTGAAGTTCATTTGTTGTAAGGAATGCACCACTCCTCTGGGGTATGGACGCCTATGGAGCACGTACGTGTGGGGGCAGCAGGTAGAGGTATGGGTATCCTGGTACTTGTTCTCAGTTCTGCCACAAACCTGTAACTCCTCTAAAGAATCAAGTCTTAACAAATGGGTCTTTAAAAAATATATATATTAGGCCATATTCTTGCTAGTGATTTCCACTCCATCAATGGGAGAAAATAGGCTGCTACTTAGAGATGTGTCTCTTGATTTCGTCTCAAAAGATTCACTCCTAACAAAAATGTGTCCTTTTGCATCTTGCAGGGGTCACACACTGCACCCGAGATGTTAGAACATCTGGATAATGCATTTCATGTGTCCAAGTATCCAGCAGGATGGGTAGGGACATTGGTCTCTGAAGGTCAGGCTCTGGCTTACCTTAATGTGTTTAAAGAATACTCTGTGAAGGAAGGGTACCAGGGCTGGGGAAAGGTAAGGGAGAGAGGGGTAAAGGGATTGAAAATAATCGAGATATGTTGTAACTTTATTGCAAACACATGCTAATTTGAAAAAGGTACTCAAGGAAGGGAAAGATTGGTCTGATTGAGCACAGATGCAGAATTCTATGAGCATTTGCTCACATGCCACATGAGAAAATGCAGCTTTGAAGAGAAAACTTAGTGGAATTGGAGATCAGTTGAGTCTGGGCTGCTCCTCCAGTTAGGACTTGGCCCAAAGCTGAGCAAGACATCCAAAATAAGCATACTTCCAGATGCTCTGGGACTCACAGCAGGCGGGCGAGTCGCAGGGTGGTGACTCATAAGGCTTGAAATAATGCCTGATTTCACCTTGACAGGGAGAGGAATGGGCGTTTCTGTTCCATGATCTCTCATTTAACCATCTAACCTTTGACAAAGCCAAGGCTTGGAGTTGCTTTTTCCCTTCTGAGGGTAAAATTTTTGAGAAATTGTCTGTACTGTATGTACAGGTACACACCACATTCTAAAAGAGATGCGAAATACAGACCTACATATCCCGAAGTTTTTGGATTTTTTTCCTTACTTCTTCCTCAAACTTTTTAATCTGGAAGGGCTGAAAATTGATCCATATATCACTTGCAGGACAATATATAAATGTAGGGCTCTCAGTAACAACTCATTTTTATTGTTGTTGATAATTTGTCCAAGGTGTAAAATAAAGGAAGAATACAGACCAGCTAAAAAGCTGGTACAGGGATCTGAGTGCAGAATAAATGTTTCTACTCTGGCTGCAGGCAGGTAGTGAGTTTTGCAGAGGACTCTGTTTTTCATGACTGTACCGAGCCATTAGCTCTCAATTTAGCCTCTGTTTATACCAATACACATCAAGCCCTATAGACACATTAGAAGGTGCACAGTTCATGTATCAGATAAATGTGAAGGAATAGCCAGGCTCCCATCTGAGAGGAATATTCTAAGCAACGACACAGAGACTGTTTGTATTGTAACCCCCTTTTTTTAACAACAGAAGGACTCTAATCTCTTTGCTCTTATTATGGGTATATCTTGTCACTGATTGATGAGGGACATGAAATGAAAATTAGCTCCGAACTTAAAGGTCTCAGGTTTTATTTAAGTACACTTGGCAGTGGAGCTGATATGGACTCTGCTCATCATTGCTGTGGATATTTTCAAGGGATTTGGGGCAGTTAACAGCAGTTTCTGTGATTCCTTCTGGAAGATGACTCCTCTACCTACATGATGAGGGGACAGTACAAGAGATGGACATGGCGAGGTGGGAAGCAGACCCTACTCTTAGAGAGCCTCAGATAAGTTACTCATGGTGTGCGCCAGAGGAATATATACAGGGGGTTGTGCATTGCCTGGATGTCATTTGTAAGACTGGGCTGAAAGACCTGAGTTGAAAAGAAGTTACCGAGTGATTCTGTTTTATGGAGGTTCTCTGGCTTCTTAGATCACTTTTATACCCTCGCTATCATTTTAAAGGTAACAGAAGTTCAGTGCTCTGCACACAGTGGAGACTCTGTAACACTGGTTCGTATCTGTGCAGAAGACATTTAAGGTACCACTTTCAGAATTGAAGTCTGGATCCCAAATCCAAGGTGCCTGATTTTGTGTAGCTCCTCCATTCTGACTTGGTTTGTGTCATTTTTCTAGTCTGTAATGTCCACACTGAATTGCTCCTCGAGGGGCAGGCGTCTCCAGTCCTACATCTTTTCAAGTCGGGTTCTGTCAGACTACATTCAAGCAGTCAGCTCTTGAGAGTCCGGTAGAGTTACATTCTTGGAAGTGTCTGCATGCCAAAATATATTTTAAAAACCCACTCTATTTATAATCTCGAGTCCTTCGTCTCAAGGCTGTTAGACACTGCCCTTTCTTGAAAGCCAGCCTTTTGGGGTGCTGATGTTAGTACTAACATCTCAGGACTTCAGAAGCCACTTTTTCCCTAGCTGTAAGCTTCAGGGTGAGTTTTAATAGCATGCCAATTTTAAAGCTGCAGTAGCTATTAGCAGGATATGGCTAATTCAAAACTAAATAGGATTGGGAATATCAGTTGGTGTGGTTACAGCATTAAACTACAATTGTCTACTTTCACGCACTTCTGTGCTTAATATTGGTACTAACAATAATAAAAACTCATAATTCCTTTTTCATGGGAAATGAAAAGATATTTAAAATGATCTTATCACAGCATCCCTGTGAAACATTCTCCAGAAAAACAAAAAACAAATATGATCTCTGTTTCCTTAATGGAAACCCTTATTTTCACCGAATAAAAATGTGGAAAAAGTTACCAGAACTCAGAATTTTTGATTCTGGGATGAGTGTTCCCTCTACTTAGAGCAACTCCAAGGAAACTACATAAAAACAAATTTTATCATCTTATTCTAGTATCATCACTATTTTTATATAATGGATAGGTTTCTCTTCTAAAAAGAAATACTTTTATCTAAATCTATTTGAAGGCTAAGAACTAAAACCTATATGATATTCTTGAAGCAATAACAAAGTCTAAATGTACCTTGAATAATACTGATGTGTTGTTTGATTCAGATATAAATGCATTTGTGCTTTATCCTACTTATGTTCATTTCAGAGATAACATTCTACCTGCTTGTAATCAAAATGGTTCACTCATAAAGCTACTCAGGTCAAGGTAAATACAACAGAAAGGAGAGTCAAAAGTGTCCATATGCAGACATTATCAGAATGTTCTTTAGAGCTGGGGATTTACCTCAGCGGTTCTGCCACCTGCCTCACAAGCGCAAGGTCCTGAGTTTGATCCCCAGTACTCTCCCCAGCAAATAAAGAATGTTCTTTATCCTCTATTGCATCTTCAAATTGAGTGTCATTAATGCCTAGAATCAGTAACCTCAAGAGGCAGCCTGCACTAGATAGGGATTCTGCTCCCAAGGTGCTGCATGATTATGTTGTGAGATATTTGCAGAGAGGTTTATTTTGGGCTGGGTGAAATTAGCATCTTTGTTTACAAGAATACCATTTCACTGATCAAGTTAAAGTACATGCCTAATAACCAGCATTTTGTAGGCTTTTATGTTGCCCTTAATTAGACTCTTCAAAGTTAATTAGGGGAACAAATGGTACTTTTTGTTCTTTTAAGTCCCCTTTAACGGCTTCTCACACATGAAATGCTCCCACATTTATAGGTAGTTGGGCTGGAGCTTCCAACCTACTGGTTAGCTGCTCACTGGTTAACTCTCCCTTCATTCAGGGAATGGAATCTACACTATTTTCTCGAGTGCCTTTGGTCCTCCTTTTTTTGTGTGGGGGAGCGGTTGTTACAATTTTCATTATTGTGTGGTGTATTTTTAGATATAAAATTGTACATTAAATTGTTGTTGTGATTGTTTGGGAATAGCATTATGCTTGAGGCATAAAAACTGGCAAAACTAAATTTGGGGAACACTGGCATAGGCAGGGAGACCAGGACAGCACTCGCTTTACGAATTTCACAGAAAAATTGCATTTCCACGGGCGGTCCATCGCGGGGCACGAGGTGCTGGTGAGGAAGGTAACACTTTTCTTTCATTTGAGTTAAGGCCAAAACCATTGGCCTCATTTTGATACCTATTATATCATTGAATACTTTTCTTTATTTTCATTTAATAAAGAGCTTATGGAATGCAATAATCTCACACTCAGAGTAATAAGCTAAGCCCAAGGATGTGAGGTTTCTCAGCCATGAGGTCTGTCTGCTTCGTGCCACTAATGGTGATATAAGGCTATTAGAACTGAAGTGAGCAAATGAGAAATAGTCTTTGCACTAGAGCAGGAGTCTGTCACTCTCCTGGCAACCCTGCGGAGAGCTACACATCAAAGCCACCACACTGTGCTAATAGTGTCACTTACCCCACAGCCTTTACGGTGTCCCATATGCAGTTTCTATGCAGGGGGTGTGCACAGGAGGGTGAGAGGGGAGTTGACAATGTGCTAGAAGAAACCGTAGGAGATAAACCGAATGTGATTTATCACCTCTAATCCTTGCAATGCAAAACATTTAGGAAGAGCAAATAACTGAGGTCTTTCAGAAATATGCTTTTATTGGAGGAAAAACAGCCCTTGATTTAGTTAGAAACCTAAAAAAATGGAGGATTAAACAAAAAGTGTTTATAAAATTGAAAGGGAAAAAATTTTTTAAATCACCTCCTTAAAGCTATTTAGCTTTGATTACTATATGTCTGGAAAACTGTTTTAGAAAAAGAAGGGTTTGTTATTGTTTTTATATGGCAATTGCAATCACAGACATATACAAACCTCAAGTTCTGAAACAAAACTATTTCTGTTAAACAGGCTTTGATAATGCACCCATATATTGCTTATTATTGTGTGCTTTTCCTGCTAGTACTCTTCTGGTTGTGTTTGATCCAGGGGGGCTCGGTGCTGTTTTAGTATTTCATGGTCACTGAATGGTGGCAGGTTGAAGGGCAAGGAGGAAAGGAAACACACAGAGAGCATAAGCAAAGCCAGCAGAGCAGGGCCAGTGTGGGGGCTTGGATGGTGCCTCGTGGGCTGTCTTAGTCCAGTGCTGCAAAGCATGGATGATTCCTCCTTTGGGAGCTCTCCAAGGCCTTGGCTGACAATGACCACCTACTCAGTTACTCTCTCACAGCCGGCTGTAAGTACTTTTGGGGAAACTGCCCGAAGCTTTTGGGGGATATAGGAGGGAAATTCTTCAATGACAGAGTTGAAGTCTACCATTATTATTCAGACGTGTACAGCTAGTGGGAAAGACTGTCCAAGAACCTGTATGTGACCTAAGGAAACACAGTATCATCATGTCAGAGGAAAAAACGCTGGCGGACAGAAAAGAGATTGCAACAAACAATCCACCTCCACTCCTTCCAGTCCCCTGAGATCTCTTCTACAGAGTTTTGGCAGTTAGGCCAGCTCCTCCTTTACTTGCAGGTCAAGTCTGATAAACGCAATTCATTGAGACAGAAATGTTAAGCAACCAAGAAAGAAAGTTTAGAAAGGATGCCCTGAGGTTCCACAAGTTAAATCAAGAGGAATCGCTGAGTCTGTCTTTCGGCGTCTTAAAACTTCAGCATAGAGTGAATCGATTTACAGATCACATCAAGGCTTTGACTGCGCAGATACAGTTGACACATGCTTAAGACACACTGGAAAGATGTTGGAGCTGATCAGCCAGTCTCCCCACTCTGGTCTGTCTACATTGCCAGCTGTTTCCCCTGGTGTCACAAGCCGTCACTGGAGTGCACTGTGCCACTAGTCGATCACCCAAAGCCTTCTGGGAGAGCCACACTCACGGTGAGCAAGGCCTTCACAACCTTTTTCTCTGCAAACCTTGCCACCTCACCTACATGTCTTCTCATCTCCCACGCACCCCTGTGCTTCAGCCACAAGGAACATCTCACTAATTCCCAACCATGCCACTCTTTCAAACGCCGCTTTGTCCCAGATGCTGTTTCTTTTCCTGGAGTGCCCTTCCTTTCTCTGCACAGTGAACTCCCACTCATGCTGCAAGATCCAGGCTCAAATGCCATATTTTCTTTGAAAACTCCCCACGCCGAGAAGAGCGGCACTTTCCCATTCAGAGAGCTCTGGCCTTTTGTGGACATCTCTAGTGTGATAACTGTAGTTAATGCCATTCCCAGATCTTGGCAAGAGGGGCCCTGATTTAAGTCTCTGGCCCCACTTCTGCTGCATAGAGATACATGAATTTAAAGAAATGTGCCATCCAGAGTCCTAGCTATTCCCTTTGCAAACCATATCTAGATACCAGTACCCACATGATTTCAGTCTCTCCTGGTATCTGGCAGGGGGTTTCTTCCTGAATCTTTGAATCTGAGAGGTGTCTGTATTTGGTGTAAGCTCTACCAGGTATGATCAATACACAAATTGGCATGAAGTTTTGGCTTATTGCCTAGGGTGTTACCACCATGTACCCACAGACCCTCATGGTGAATGACATAGCTGGAAAGGAAAACAGCAGGCCAGGGGCTAGAAAATAGCCTTTTTGATGACATTATTTCCATCCGTGTACTCCAAGAAATCCAGGAATTCTAAACTTGAACCTTGTGGTGGTGGGGCAGGGATGGGAATACAAAAGATACAGTTGATTAACTCTGAATTGATTCTATGCCCCTAAATGTTTAATGCACTACACTTACAATAACATCTTTTAAATAAAATCCATGATGCCTTCAGATACATATTCAGCCATCTGTGTGCAAGGCTAAAAAGGGAAAAGAATTAACAACAGTTAAACATCTACTCCAGGATAGACATTTTTTGGTTTTACTATGACTGCCTTACTTAAACCTCGGGACAGCATTATAAAGCATGCATTATTAGTCATTTTTATAGCTGAGGGGATTAAAATACAGCAAATTTTAGGACCTTGGTAATTAGAAAAGTCAAAATTTGGACCCAGGTCTAATGGCCAGGTCCTTTTGATCACAGCCTGTAGCCATAAAAAGTGGCATGCATTTACTTTGGACATTGCCATCTGTTAAGGCTTGATGGGTTTAGTGTCACTGGAACAAGTACTGAGCCAACACTGATGGAACAGCATCAGTGTCCCAAGAAACATTTGCAAGCATGACACCTACAGAGCACTAGGCCAGTCTGCTGAAGAGCTGAAAAGAAACATTCAGATATACCTGGGTGTATGTCCGGCTTAACCCAACGACAGCCATCTTGAGTCTACCCTGTCATAACCGACCACGAGTAAACCTGATTTGTTTTCTTTCCACAGTTTCCAGGCATATGATAAGAAAAAGTCAGAGTCTTGTGTGGAGATTTAAGACTAGGCACCAGTATTAAAAGGAATGTTCTTGAGATTCTTGATGTTGGATGAGATAAATCAGAAATATTCAAGTGTGGGTAAAAGATACTTTTATCTTGATTGCTAGGGAAGCCCTTTCCCTCTCATCCAAGTCACAAAGACCCACTGGTCTGGTCACCCGCAGCCAGTGAGTTCTCAGTGAACTGCTTTTGGTACAATCTTGGATCCGTGCGGCTTCCTTCTACCTCATGTTCTCCTAGAAACATCTGGATGGTTCTCATACACTGGGACAAGTGTGTCCAGAGCAATGGGGAGATGTGTGTATCCATTTCTCGTGTTTCACTAGTAATTGTCACCCATAACTAATTAACCAGAATTTTTATTTTTATGAGGTAATGAACCTAGGTATGATCTGCCATGCTTTCAAGCCCAGAACTTTGGAAGGATGAGGCAGGACAGTAAGCTTGAGTCCTGCCTAGGCAACTTAGAAACTCAGTGAGACCCTGTCTCAAAAAAGGGCGGGTGGTGGTGGTCTGGGTTATAGGTCAATGAGAAGGCACTGAGTTCAATCCCCTGTACTCCCTCTAAAAAGGCATAAACAATAAAGAAAAACAAAAGACTGAATAATTTTCAGGGTATATTCTGCTGTAAGTAATCAGTCAACTCAACCTCTTATTCTTGCTATCATATACTGTAATTAGTGAAAGAGGTTAGTGTCATATTTTCTATGGTAATCTTGGGCACCAACATATGCTCAATTATCAAAGTCTCAATCATGTTGATTCCTAACCTAACAGAGTAGGAAAATATACATAAATACACTTGAAGGAAAAGGGATATAGCAAATGAAAAGTTACTTTCTTCTTTTAATGTCATCCCAGCCTAACATGTGCTTATTTCCTTTACATCTATTTAAATGTTGAGTCAAGTTTACTGACAAATCTTCCTAAGCACCTTTATCATTAGTTCATTGCTCAGAGTGACACATCGTGAGCTGAAGCTATAATGGTACAATGGCAACCATTTCGATCCCTATATGTAGCTACTAACATTCACAAGAATACACTAATACTATCACATCTTTTCTTAAGAATACATTTTGCAAGTTTCTTCTTCAGCCTCATTTTTTGTACATGAACATGCTTCTTTGGGGACAATGGGAAAGAGTTTACAGGTTTCTTATTACACCACCTCCTTGCACAGAGGAGAAAGCCATTTACATCTTGGGATGTCAGATGCCCCCAGTGGACCCACTCACGCCTCCAGCCAGTGTCCTCTCTCATCTTCACCATTCCATCTCCTGTGCCTGCCAAACAATCCCACCCTTGTGATCTAGATCTTTCAGCTTGGAAACTATTAAGATGCAACTATAACTAAGAATGATAAGCACATGAAAGGAAGGCTGAATCTTCTCTTAAAATGACATCTTTTTTCCGGGAGGACGGACCTAGATATTCAGAAGTAACCCTAGATTCGATGTGATCAAAGAGGTTAATGAGGGGAAAATTCTAGAGGGCATAGATTTGCAGAAAGGGTGGATTGGGGATTATGTAAGAAAGAAGTGGCCAATCATTCAGTTTTCAAAAGGCTTTATCTAAGTAACCAGTTGTAGTCCATCGATGGCTATGGATGGAACATCTAAAAGACACCATTTGTTATGGGACAGGCAGGGGACAGTGGCCTTGCAAACACTTGGCTCTACCAAGCCCACTCTCTTCTACCCAATTTCTATCCCTCTTTCACTGTAAGAACACAGAATCCTTCCACATTTCTCTCTTGGGAGGATCCATGGAAGAAATATGTTGAAGGCAAGAAACAAAATGCAGAAGCCCTTGCAGTGCCATCCTCTTGAAATCTCTTTTCAATTTCCTTTTGCTCCCATAATCCCTTCTGAGAGTGTGACTGAAAAGACCGGAAGAGCTTCCACTTTCCCCACCTCTTAGAGTGTCCATTACCAATCTGTTGCCAAGTCTTTAACAGGTGGCCTTTGGAGCACACTCCAGATCTAAACTACAGCAAAGCTGAATGTTTTAAGTAGCATTTCAATCAGTCAATCAATCAATCAATCAAGCAAGCAAGCCATCAATGCCTCTGGGTTTATCTTCATTCAGTGAATGTCCTCTCTGTTCCAACTGCTCATTAAACAACATGGTAACAAACATGACTTAGCTTGGGCCCATATGATAAAACACCATGGACTGGGCAGTTTAAACAATTTCTCACAATTCTTGTGGCTGGGAAGTCTAAAGACAAGGTACTGGCAGATTTGATTCTTGATGAGGTTTCTCTTCTTGGCTTGTAAACTGTCAACTTCTTACTGCATCCTCTAATGACTGAGAGAGAAGATTTGATTTTTTTTTTCTGCTTATAAGGATGTTAATCCTACTATGAAGGCTCCGTAATCATGGCCTCATCTAAACCAAGTTATCCCCCAGGACCCATCGCTTGATACCTTTATGTTAGGGTTAAGACTTTGACATAGGAATTTGGAGAGGACCCAACTGTTCAGTCCTTAACCAAGCACACATCCTGGATTCTACTGACCGTAGAGTTAGTGATTTCCTGATAAACATGTCTCATTTCACTTTGCTATGATGAGTAGGATTTCTTTGTTTCTCAAGTGTTGGCTTTCACTTTTTTGTTCTATTCTCAGTATTCAGTGAATAATTTGCATCTCTACAGAATTATGTTGAGCTACAGATTTGGTTCTAACTACATTTCCTTAGCCCTCCATATTTCTCCATTTCAAAAAGCTCTCCTTATTTTTCTCTTCTTTTTCCATTTAGTCTTAAATCAAACCTGTCTTTTATGCAGAACTGATTGTCACTTTTGATCAGCATTCTGTTTAATACAGTGTTACCTAACCTTTAAGTCTACTTAAAGCTTAATGACAGCATCTAAAAGCTTAGTCATCGAAAATCTTGAATTTGACATGCTCTCATTACACAAATGAGGGGACTAAAATCCAAGAAGTAAAATGGTCACATACCAGAACTAGACTTCAGGTCTCCTGACTCCCAGGCATTATGTTTTGGCTAATCATTCCTGCTGTGTTTTGTTTCCCTCAAACCTATGTTTTTTCCTTTTCCAAATTTGGCTCCTACTTCCATTAGGAAGCATTGAATTAAGTCTGAGGTTTAGGGGCAATTCTGCCTGAGTAGATAAAGTTGGACCACTTTAGTGATGAAATTAGCACTTGTGTGTGCCTTAGGATTAAAATAAGTCAAGGCTAATGGAAATCATCCAGTGGACCTAAAAGCAATTTAGTATTCCTTTCTTTTTTTCCTTTGTTTTGGAGGGAATCTATGAGGAATTCTAAGTGGATCTAAAACAGGCAGGTACTTACATTCTCTGAAACTACATTTAAAATATCAAACATGGCTCATAAAATGGAAAAATTCATATTTATCATGAGGTTGGAGTGTAGGGTACACATACCACACACACACATTTCTATTTGAGTACGTTTGTGTGTGTGTGTGTGTGTGTGTGTGTGCACGTGTGCGTGCATATGCAAGTTATGATGGACCATGTTGAATTAACTTGTCTCCAACCATGTGAGATAAAGCAGAAATAAAAATAGCTAGATTCAGTTATGTGGACCAATTATGGTACAAAGGCAAGCGCTATCCTGACTAGGTATAGGTTTCAGTCTTACAGTCTACTTTAGTTTTTTTTTTTTTTTTTTTTTCAGTGTTAGGAATCAAAGCCAGGCCCTCACATATGCTAGCCCAGGGCTCTACCATTGAGCTGCATCTCAGCCCTCCTCTCTGCCCTGCCCTTCCCTTGTACCTTGAACCTACATTATTTGCACCTCAGTTTTTAATTAAGGCTGTATGGTAGCTACAGTTTTGTGATAATGGAGATATGTACTTTGGAGGAGGGATTTAAAAAGTACTGTTTTTCAAAATTAAATGCACAGGCATGTTTAATACAGCCATGGCTTGGATCTCCGTAGTTAGTGGCTATTACTGATTGCTCATGGACACAATAAAGCTCCAAAGATAAGAGCTAAATATAAAAGTTATTCAATTAAATGATTTCACTTTTCTTTCATTTATTGCATCCTCATTTTCTCCCAGAACCCTCTTATTTGCTGCACTCCAGATAGATCAGTGCTCTTTCTGCACCGTGTGTCCTACTCCCTTATCTGCAAGGCTAACTCCCCAACAGGATGTGTGGTTTATATTCCCACATTCTTTTGGTGTCTGCCCAAGAATCACATCTTCAGAGAAGCCTTTGTTGACCTGACTGTCTGAGACGTGCACCATCCTGAGTTCCCTCTCTCTTCTTTGTGGGGTTTTTTTCATTGCAATTATCACTAGCATTTTTAACACATTGGTGTGTTCATGTGTTTGTGAGTGGCTTTTCAGTAGCTGTAAGTTCCATGAGCATGGGGACTTCCTTTTGCTCCCTCCGTGTCTCCTGGTCCCAGAGTTGTGTCTACACCAACTAAATACTGTAGCAATGATGTTTCAATGAATGAATGATTTCACACCTGCATTCTGTCCCTTTCGCTTTCCAGAGCCCTTGCCACGTGCTGGGACATGTGCCTTTGAAGAAACCCTGGTTAGAAGCCGGGATAGCTATTCTTTTTCTAAAACTTCTTTTTTCTTCCAAAGAAGTTGAATCTGAAGAATTTTGTAACTTTGGATTCAGTTTTTTACTATCAAATTAAAGCTAAAAATGCTGCCAGGAAGGAGGGAAAGCCAGATTGGAGGGGGAGGAGGCGAGAGGTAGAAGAAGGGGAAGCAGAGAGTTGGGGGAGGTGATGGCTGAAAGATCCAGGAAACCTGAGGAGAGGCAACAAAAACCAATTAAAGTTAATGAACTACAGCTAAGCTTTTTATTTTAGTTTTTTTTCCCCCTCACAGTATACCAGCCTCAACTTGGAATTATTTTTCTTGGAGAGACACTTTCAAGAAGTAGATTATTTCCTCCCTACCCCCAGGCTCAGAGAAAAATAATGTAGCACTTTCTTCAACAAAAGCATGAGGGTGTGTTTTGTGCAGCTATCTCAAGGATTTGTCACTTGGCCTTCAGCCTTGGTCCTACCACCCACTGAAATCTGGCAAGATCCCAGAATGTCACAAATCCTGTTCTCCTCCATCTTCACATAAGCTGAGAGTCGGCCCTACTGAGTAGCTCTCTGGAGGCAGGAGGCGGAGGTCCAATTGTAGTATCTAATATTAGAAATAGAGACGCCTCCAATGGATTTTGGCAGACAGAGCCTAGAAAGAGTGGCTCTGGCTCTCCCACTCAAACGTCTTAAATAGTTTATATATCTGTTTGATTAATTTAGCTGGAAACATGGTTGCAGTCAATGCATTAGGTATAAAAGTTTAGGGGAAGATTCCTCTCTCCATTGTGCCCATTTTCTAGAATCACTGATTCTAGCAAGCCAGCCACGTTCAAATGGCAAATACGTAAGATAATGGAACATATTTTATATTTATTGAGGGCTTTTTAGTGCGTACCAAACCCCAACAAATTTGAATATGAATGAAATGTACTTCACTAGCATGTTCTAGTCATTCAACATTTTGGCGAAGCATCATGTTCAAATTTATGATTCTGCTCTAAAATGCAAAAAGTGACATAAACTGATCTAAATTACTTCAAAAGACATTTAAAATTGGAGCTTCTGACACTTAGGTTTCTCATTTAAAATATATCTTCAATATTCTACTTCACCACAATCCCTCCTCAACTTATCTCTGACTTGAAATTATAGAATTTTCCTTCCATTTGATTCCATTTATTTCTTTTCAAATTTCTGAGTATATACAATAGTTGCGGCCTCTCATGAAATTTAAGAATTGAGGGTGGCCTTCCTGAGTATTTGGCTAAATGGTAATTTGTCCCTTCACCTTCTGACTTTGTTCTCTATCCTTTGTGCTCCAAAATCCTGGGTTCTCTCTGGTTTTTGAGGGGCCTCATCTTTTTTTGATAACAAAAAAAATCTTATGATAACAAAAATGACTAAACGCATATACCGTAACTTCTACTCATCAATCTTGGTGCATTTGTGATTTATTCAGTTACTCATTCATTCATTTAGACATACACTTGATAATCCTTTGTTAAAATCCCGTCACAAACAGAGGCTGTATTCACACAAGGCTCTAGACTCCAGGCTAGAGGATCACAAAATTAGTCTAGTCTGGTACACACTACCTTCCTTTTAAAAGTTGTGAAGAGAGAGAGCAACATTTGCAAATATAATTATCTTCACTTCTGCTTGTCCTGAGACAATGTAATTTTAAACTCCATTCTGTTTCAGATCACTCTCCTCCAGGAAAGCCTTTTATGTCCAAGTCCTCTTAAAATGTACATCCAAACATGAGTGGGCCTTTTCACATTTAAAGAAGAGTAAAACTGTTGCCTCCCACATTTGAACACATGCCTTTTCTTAATATAAAAACCTTAAAATAAAAGTGAACATTTTTTCATTATATATTTCAGTGTTGGTCATTGTTTATCTTACCTGAAAACTTTGCATTTTGAAGTCAAGATGAAGTACAATTAGGTAAAAAAAAAAAAAAAACAACAACAAAAACTCTCTCTTGTACATCTTGTGTTTGTATTGTGTGTGTGTGTGTGTGTGTGTGTGTGAACTCATAGGAGACACAGAACAGATTTCATAATTGCTTTTTATACTTTCGACATTAAAGTTTATCTTGTCAAAAGATTATTCTCCCTATCTATGTAAAGTGTGCTTATAAATAATATAAACAAGGTAAACATTTCACTTATCAAAGAAAATATGTAGAGACAATTTATAAAAAAGTGACTGGAAATGTGTCATAAATACATAAAAATTCACTCCTCAATTTTAATAAAAAATGCAAACTGAGACCTCAAAAAGCATAACCTTTTTACCCACCAAACTGACAAATGTTGGTTAGTTTGGTTCAAATCTTAACTCACAATGCATGCTAACGATAGTAAATGTATTTTCATTACATATTTGTATGAAAGTGGTTACCATACTACCAGAAGTCAGTTAATAACATTCCCTAGACCATACCTATAGGAACTAAAAAAGAAATGGGGTTACTTACAAATGCAGAAAACTGTTTAGGGTTACTTATGATAATTCAATTTGCAAGTAGTTGGGCTTCTAACAATAGGAAAATAGCTAAATGAATCATGAATACAACCAATGAAACATTAAACAGTTATTTACTACCATTTTTTTTTTAACGAAATGACAGTAATCAGAATAAAAATGAAGTGTTAAGTTACATGTGAATTGCAACTTTCATGAGTTCAAATGCTTCTACCTTTTGGACTCTTAGCTCATCCTGAGCACCTCAGATAACGCCAGGCCCTCCCAGCCAAACTGTGCAGTGTACCAAATGAAGTAACAAGTGAACAGTATTAAGTCCATCTCCATGTGTCGGTCATGTACCTTATTTGAATATTTTCTGTAGTTTTCAAATTTTCTGTATTTCAAATAGGTTAGGTAATGTCTGTGGAGCCAATAGCCTTATTCTTTTCAGTCAGTAATTACAAACTGTACAATATCTGTATTTGTGCTTGTATAGTTCATTTTGCAAGCATTTTTTGGTAACTGTGGCCTATTTACTTTTCAATCATACACTTTCTGAAGCGGATGGAACCCTTTACAGTACTAGGCCATATCCTCCAGATAGAACATACTTTGGAACAATGATCTAAACAATTTAAACCCATTTCATGTTGACTGTATTAGAAAGCAGGAATCAGTTCTTATACCTTATTTGTGATGATTTGTTGTAAATATTTCCAAATGGTTTCTCGATAGCAAAATGCAACTTGTGAATGTATTTCATACTGACTTGTATGTCAAGCAAGATTCTCAGAAAAAGAAATCAGTTTGGTTTGAGTTGAGTGATCCTTGCAACAATTTTCTCTTTTCCTGAAAAAGTCATGACCAACATATTTGAAGACTGTGATTAGTTCAGGAATTTTGTTTGTACAACATCAAGCTCAATGTTTTCTTCTTTCAGGGATCTACATTTCTGAAGATAAGTAAAATACCTGGTCTCCCAATCAGCATGTAGATGCCCTTCCGTGGTGCTGTGGTCAGCTGAATTTTCTATGCCACCCTGTACATTTCCTCCATCTTGGAAGGATATATTTTTTTAATTGCCTATTTTGAAATAGTTTCATAATAACAAAACTATTGAAAAAAATAGACAATTAATTCATCTTATTCTAGTTTCTCTAAATGGTATCTCTAACACCATGTCCTTCCCTAAAATGATTTGAGAGTAAGTACAGGTACACTGATTTCTAGTTTCTCTAAATGGTATCTCTAACACCATGTCCTTCCCTAAAATGATTTGAGAGTAAGTATGTCTAAGTGCCTTTATGTCTAAGTGCCTCTGTGTATTTCTTTCAGAAAACATTATTTGATACAATAAGAATTTAATTATGTAAGTCAAGGAATTTGCTCTGATATAATATTGTAGTCTTGTAATAAAATATATGGTAAATTGTGGTAAAAAATGAAATTTGGTAATTTATTCCCATAATGCGCTTTATAGCGAAACAATCTTGTTTTCTGATCTAAGATTACAGCTGCATTTAGTTGCTGTATGTCTTTCTCTTCTTTATTCTGGAACAGTTCTTCAGTCTGTCTCTCATGACCTTGACATTTTCATAGTATACAGACCAGTTATTTTGGAGCGTGGCCATCAATTTTGGATTTGTGTATTTCCTCAGGATTAGATTCAGGTTATGCATTGTTAGTAGGAATACCACAGGAGAGATGTTGTGTTCTTCTCAGGAGACCCAAGATGTCCATTTGTCCCACTACTGGTAAATTAACTTTGGTTATTTGGTTAAGGTTGTGTCTGCCAGATTCCTTTAATAAAGTTACTATTTCCCTCTTCATAATTAATAAATATCTTGTGGGGAGGTACTTTGAGACTTTGTAAATATCCTGTCTCATCTAATATTCATCCTCTAGTTTTAGTATCCATTGAGATGTGTGTTTGCATCAAATATTATGATAATTAGTTCTGCATTGTGAATTTATATATTTTTTTCTTATTTTAGTTGGCATTTTTCTATAAGGTTGAGTTTCTTTTGAATTACCTACCTGTTTACTTTAGAATAGCTTCATTCATATATTTATACAGTTCATTTTGTTAAAATGATTGTTATTACCATCTATGTTGGTGTATTATTTGTTCCAGATTCACAGCATGGGTTTATAGCAATGGTAAATGCATTAAACTTTTTGGCATTTCAATATACTCTAATTGGTGCTTGGGATTAAGAGTCAAGTTCTTTCTTTTTGGGCTTAAAGCTCATTTTGCACTTTTGATGAAGGAATTAGTGTTGGATATGGGCATTGTACTAGAGCATCCCTAAGCTTTTTCCAAAGATGCACACATATGTATACACACACACAGCTATATCCATCTCATTATCTCTCCAGCAATCAATCAGTCTGTCCATCCATCATCTGGCTAAATATCCATCCATCCTTCCATCCATCCATCCATCCATCCATCCATCCATCTATGAGTTAACATGGATACTTTTAGTAGAAACTCAACAATAGAATTCTTCCATTCTCTCTGTTTTCCATAGATACACCTCTCTATGAGAAATGTGGCTATCTTAACAAGGTTTTAAATTACCAATGAAATCATTGAGAGAAGAGTGAAACAAAGAAGTAGTGGTGTACTGAAAACAATTATGTAGAGTTGGCATTTCCTGCTTAGATTTCTGATTTCTTTCAACACTATCTTTACACTTGGGAGTTTAAGTATCTGCACTCCTGGATTTTAAGAGTTACCTTCAGTTGGTGGGATTATCTGTCCATGGAGTGTCATTTCTACTGAGTACCCGTGAAAGTCTTTGACTGCATTCTGTACCCAGGAGGTCAGCAGCAGTGCAGGAACAGTGGGTCAGAGCAAAAAGCCCAGTCATGTACAAGTAATAGGGACCCACATCCATAAGTAACTTAACACAATAATAAAACCAAATAAGCTCAATTGCATTCACATTTTAACTGTGCCTCAGCAATTTTAAGTACATTATTTGATACAATAAGAATTTAATTATGTAAGTCAAGGAATTTGCTCTGATATAATATTGTAGTCTTGTAATAAAATATATGGTAAATTGTGGTAAAAAATGAAATTTGGTAATTTATTCCCATAATGCGCTTTATAGCGAAACAATCTTGTTTTCTGATCTAAGATTACAGCTGCATTTAGTTGCTGTATGTCTTTCTCTTCTTTATTCTGGAACAGTTCTTCAGTCTGTCTCTCATGACCTTGACATTTTCATAGTATACAGACCAGTTATTTTGGAGCGTGGCCATCAATTTTGGATTTGTGTATTTCCTCAGGATTAGATTCAGGTTATGCATTGTTAGTAGGAATACCACAGGAGAGATGTTGTGTTCTTCTCAGGAGACCCAAGATGTCCATTTGTCCCACTACTGGTAAATTAACTTTGGTTATTTGGTTAAGGTTGTGTCTGCCAGATTCCTTTAATAAAGTTACTATTTCCCTCTTCATAATTAATAAATATCTTGTGGGGAGGTACTTTGAGACTTTGTAAATATCCTGTCTCATCTAATATTCATCCTCTAGTTTTAGTATCCATTGAGATGTGTGTTTGCATCAAATATTATGATAATTAGTTCTGCATTGTGAATTTATATATTTTTTTCTTATTTTAGTTGGCATTTTTCTATAAGGTTGAGTTTCTTTTGAATTACCTACCTGTTTACTTTAGAATAGCTTCATTCATATATTTATACAGTTCATTTTGTTAAAATGATTGTTATTACCATCTATGTTGGTGTATTATTTGTTCCAGATTCACAGCATGGGTTTATAGCAATGGTAAATGCATTAAACTTTTTGGCATTTCAATATACTCTAATTGGTGCTTGGGATTAAGAGTCAAGTTCTTTCTTTTTGGGCTTAAAGCTCATTTTGCACTTTTGATGAAGGAATTAGTGTTGGATATGGGCATTGTACTAGAGCATCCCTAAGCTTTTTCCAAAGATGCACACATATGTATACACACACACAGCTATATCCATCTCATTATCTCTCCAGCAATCAATCAGTCTGTCCATCCATCATCTGGCTAAATATCCATCCATCCTTCCATCCATCCATCCATCCATCCATCCATCCATCTATGAGTTAACATGGATACTTTTAGTAGAAACTCAACAATAGAATTCTTCCATTCTCTCTGTTTTCCATAGATACACCTCTCTATGAGAAATGTGGCTATCTTAACAAGGTTTTAAATTACCAATGAAATCATTGAGAGAAGAGTGAAACAAAGAAGTAGTGGTGTACTGAAAACAATTATGTAGAGTTGGCATTTCCTGCTTAGATTTCTGATTTCTTTCAACACTATCTTTACACTTGGGAGTTTAAGTATCTGCACTCCTGGATTTTAAGAGTTACCTTCAGTTGGTGGGATTATCTGTCCATGGAGTGTCATTTCTACTGAGTACCCGTGAAAGTCTTTGACTGCATTCTGTACCCAGGAGGTCAGCAGCAGTGCAGGAACAGTGGGTCAGAGCAAAAAGCCCAGTCATGTACAAGTAATAGGGACCCACATCCATAAGTAACTTAACACAATAATAAAACCAAATAAGCTCAATTGCATTCACATTTTAACTGTGCCTCAGCAATTTTAAGCCTTTTTAGTGATAAAATAGTCTTCCTTGCTGGAGTGAAATACCCCTACCTTGTCCTATTATCCCAGCGAGTCAGTGATTCAACTCATGCCTCCTGAAAATAGAGTCCGACTGTGCCACTGGTACTGCGCTTGTCTATGGGTGTTCAAAGTCACCTCCCATATTTATTTAAACTTCCTACTGGAGTATTCTTTTGTGGTTATAATCTCTTGATATCAGAGTTGAGGCAGTGAGTAAATTGCTACAATTATTTTTTTTCTCACACGTCAATGATGAATAGGCCCTTTAAAAAGAAAAAGGACATTTTCATAGTTCATCTGGATGTACATTCTTGAATGCTAATTGGAGAAGAAATAACACAAGGAGTATATGCTTAATCGCTTATTCAGTTGTGGATGATCACTTCAAAGAAGTTTATAACAGGTAAAGTGTTCTTTTAAAAACTAATAGTATCAAAATGATAGATAATATACAAAACTATTCCTATGGGCCACCTTAATCTGCAGTAATACTTTCTCAGATCCTTGTTTGAGAGAAGCAAACTCATCCCGGTGTAAAGTTTCTAATTGTCTTCTGTGTCAGTCAAAGAAACATCTCACACATTTTTTTTTCCAGAAATGCTATTGGATCTGAGAACATCTGCAGGACTCTGAAACACATTTCCCCTAGCATTTTGCTCTGATCTTTCTATAGATATCAGACATTCTCACAGATTCTGTGGTATATTAATTTTACTGATTAAACACCATTTATGTCTATGTCTGGAGTAGTGTCAATCTGAATTGAAAATGTGTCAACTTTCTTCAGATCTTTAAATTTGTCTTTCAAAATTAAAAAGGGTACCTAAAGAGAGTATGGGCCGTGATAGAAACAATTTTAGCACAGGTGACTCTGGTTACTGAAGTTTGGAAGAGATACATTTAACTGATTGTAAGAAGCAGTTCCATGCATGTCTTCCTTCTCACTTTAGAGGGGGACTACATGAAGAAAATGAAGATTTTGAATCTGTCTTCCACATAGGAAACGAATTTTCATAAAAGAAACTATAAATTATAAACTTTAAGATGTAAATAAGAATTAATATTTGGAAATGATTGTCAAGTTTTGTAGATGTAAGCATTTGCTTTTGTGAAGCTTTTATGAAAACAACAGTGTCTGAAACTATCTGGGGCCATTGACTACTTTCTGAAGCCAAAGCAAAGATCAATGACTGTTCTATTTATGGGTAAAAACTTTTTACCTGGGATCCTGCTAGTTTTAGAATTGATTTCATTTGATTTTGGGTAGAGATAGAGCTTAATATTGATATCTATTTATAATGGAGATACAGTGTGTAAACTCTCTGGAAGATTTGATATTTGTATGGTACTTAATTAAAACATTTAAAATATTTTACAAGTTTAGATGTCAGTAGGCATCTTTGAATTTACATTACAATGAAACTGTGGAATTTTTGGAGCCCCTGTGAATTCTGAACAACTGTGTTTTATTTAGTTGCTGCATACCTGTTTTAATGCATTAAGACTGCATTTGAATCCAATTCCCCCACTAACCGGTTTGTGAGGTTGAGGAATTTACTCAGGCTCTCTTAAACTCCACTTAATCTTGTAAAATAAGGTACTAGTTCCTCCCCAGCCCCACTAAAGCTATTAGAGAAAGTTCAAGTAAGATGATGCATGAGAAAGTATTTTGTAATTTTCAATTCAATATAAATCTAAGACTTCTTTGTGTCTCACATACAAAACATCCTAGGGAATTGTGTATGCTTGTGTACGGAGCACCCATGAACATCTTCGACTGCGTTCTTCGACATTGAATCCTCTGCCTCCTCAAAATGATTACAGAGAACATTTTGAAACTTGAGTGAGCATCAGGATTGTGAGGAGGACTTATTAGAACAGTTTGCTGGGTCCCCTTGATTTGGTAGATCAGATGGGCCAGAGACATTGCATGTTAACAGGGATGCTGCAATTGCTTGTCTGGGAAACCTGCTTTGAGAACCACTGAGGTAGAATTCAGGGATACACATTCCCGTATTTAACATGCACCTAGCAAACAATAGCGTTAGAACATTAAAAATGAACTCTATTTGCCTTAGTAAGTACTTTCATTGTGCTCATCTTTTCAAGTTTTGTCTTTATTTCTAATAAAATAATAGCCTCATTGAATCAGACTGAGAAGCATTAATATTTTATGAGACCATGCAGTATATTTTAATGCTACAGATTCCTAGCTCTGATCATGACAGCATTCTCAGTTAAGCTAGTGGCTCATGGAATTTTGAGGCTGAGAAAGTGGACTGGTAGTCACTGCCACCTGACACAGAGAGACTGCAAATGTGCATTTTATGTGTTTATGATTTTTTTAAATTAAAAAGGTAGATCATAAACACTCAGTTATTCCAAAACTCCAAAAACACTTCAGATAAGTGAATTAAATCAGAGGGAAGGAGAATGACAAAACTCTGTCCCTGAAAGTAAGTCTCTTACCCATGTTTAAGGAGCACATATGCTCTGAATTATATTCAGAGTATCTTGCGTTTCCACCCTTCAGAGAGTCCAATACATATTAATAAATCTCTTGACAAATTATGAAAAGTCATTCTGAAAATACATTTACCACTAGAATAGAAATCAGTAATAAAAGTTTTGATCACCAAAGAAAATAATTTTTACCTGTGACTATGAGGGTAGTCTAAGAGCACATAGAAGAAATATCCTTAGACTGTGTAAGGGTCATTTGGCTTAAGGTTAAATTTATCAAGTATAATTCCCCCAAAATGGCCTTAAATGTACCGAAAGCAAAATGACTTGGATACTAACTTTTGTTTACATTTTCTATTTAAAAAACAGATTCTAAGATCAAGGCTTTAGGAAGTTCGCTAAATTGTGTGATTTCTTTTTTTTTCCCCCTCATTTTTGTATGTATTGTTTTACCAGGGACAGATTCTTTCTTAAATTAGATTAGTTCTTTTCATTCAGTGTCTTCAGGAAGTAGAGTTGGACCAAATGGCAAGAAATATCATCCAGAGAGTTTATGCACGTTGAAACGCATGGCTAAAAGAAAAATATATTTTGGCTATTTTTGTTGCTCTGTAGGAAAACATACCTTCCGGTTCTCTACCCTTACTATGAATCATCAGAGGGAGCTGAAAAAAGTGATGTCTGAAATGTTAAAAATATTCCTAGTGATGAACTCCTCAAAAATCCCCTCAAGGTTGTCTGGCTTTTCCGGGGTACACGGATACTTCATGTAGATACTACATAAATCATCTGAAACAAACAGAAACAGCCCATCTTAAAAATAAAAATTGATAGATTTTAAGTGAATTGATTGCACCCCAGGAATCACATTTCTTAGGCAAGAGGCCTGAGTAACTTGTTGCACGTAGAAGCTCTGCTTTGTTTTTAAGAAATCACAGATGTATGGCAAAGGTGAGAATTTGGTAATTTGTTAACTCACTTTGAAAACATTAAATAAATATTAACACCACCCTGGATTCCCGGATATGAGGAGTCGTTCCATGAACAAAGTGTTACAACCCGAGCTGCAAAACGATTCATCCTCAAGGAAGATCCCCCCACAATTTATTAATTATGAACCTTCTATTATAGATGCAAACCAATAATACCCCTAGATTTTTCCTGTTGATAAAACTGCCCTTTTAATACAAGGACCTCAATGTGGGGGAGGCCTGCAATTGAAAGTCAAGAAATACATTGTAAAACCACAACAGCGAACCATATTTAGAATGCCAAATTGAATTATACGAAAGGTACAAACCAAAGAATCCCTGCGGAGTTACAGAGGAGGAGAATCTGGTCTGTGACTCAGGTTAGAAAGCAAAAATGGAAACAAAAATGCAAATATCACCTGCTGTGAGATAATGAATACAGAAGTCAGGCAATGGCCTTGGAAGAATGTTTGTATTGTTCGCTCATAGACACTGAATCCAAGATGCCCAATCTGTTACTGAATTTTTTTCGAAATCAAGTATTAAGTAGAACCTGTGACCTGACTCTCACAATGGCAGGATAGTAGAGGCACTGTTCTTTCCTGGTGGATTCCTGCTTGGATGAAAATATCTGACACAAAACTGACTTTATATTCTATCGCTTAAGTTCCTTTCATAACTTTCTAAAACCTTTGAAGTATCTTTAGGTACTAATCTGGTGCCCAAATATAATTCCTTCTCCCCCCAAAGAGAAGGCTCCTTTCTATATGTGTGATTAGATATTAAATTTATGTACAATTTTTTTTTTCCGGTACGGGGGATCAAACTCAGGACCTTGCGCTTGTGAGGCAGGAGGCAGCACCACTGAGCTAAGTCGCTGGCCCTATGATACATCACTTGAAATAGAGCAGTTCGAGCTTATGTGGGCTATTCCTCTTCTTGGAGTGTCTTTCTTTTCCAAGGAATTTCTTTGTGGATTAAATGTACTATCGCCTCATTGACAAACCAAATGATTCAGAAAGGCAACTTTCTTTATTAGTGCATATAGATGGGTAAAGATAAATGATTCACACGTTTAAATTGTGCTTTCGATGATAAATGTCAAAGACCCATTTTTGCTTTCCACTCCCCATGGTAATAACGATGACCATCAACTTCTGTACTTAGAATTAATTTTCAAGGCATTTCCTTAAGAGAGTCACAACCACGGATTATTGCACTCGCGAAAGCATAACCACATTTATTTAGGGCCTTAAGAGCAATTATTTGGTTGGTAAAATTTTGGTTTAACTTCTTCATGGTTACTTATAATTTTGTGGATCCGTGAGAACAACAAAGAAAATTGAAAAAGTGGTATTTAAATACTTGCACTGTCAGTAGCCTCAAGTTTTGCTGTATGGGCCATTAACATTCTGAACATCTATTACATCAAATGTAAATGGGCTTCATTATGTCTATTCTGAACTCTGTAATTTCCATTTTGGTCTATTTTTCTGCCTGCACTAAATTGAGTTGATATATACACCTCTGTTCTCCCTCACCTTTAAGTTAAAATTCCCTAATTGCAAAACTTAAAATTAGGCCTTGTCCTATTTTTATTTTAAATGTCAGAGTTTTAGGAAGACACTGGTTAATGGACCTGCTAAAAATCACTCAATCAATGAATACATGTCTCTTCCTGTCTGTATTCTGTCCATTTAATACAGGCTATTAGGTTTCTCTCTCTTTCTCTCTCTCTCTGAAGTTCCTTAGGTCTAGCGGAGGGTCCAGTATCCATCTGTGTTTGCTTTACCTTCTCTTTGTGGCCCCTGTGAGGGGTCATAAGTAGCAATTAGAGCATGATCCCTCAATTGTGGTAAGAATGGATTAGGTGTTAGCCATTTACTGTGCTCCTGGCACTAATTTTCAGAGGGTGGGCTCATCTTGGAAGGTTTTCTCAGATCCTGCCAATCACTGTCAGGAGCTTTTAAATAGAAGCACTTTTCAACACTTCAGAAGCTCCTGAAAAAGACTTGTACATTTTCCTTTGTTGTCTCTTTACGCTTCTCACTGATAATGACTACTGCCAAATGGGGTGGTTCAGTGATGAGCAGAATCTATCTGAGGTTTACAAAGTCTCCTGCCCATCAACAATTTTTTCTCTTATTTTGTGATTCAGTTGGGATAGAAAGTACAAGACAGAAAGAAAAATCTCTTCCAGCTACTGTAATAGAAGCATCAGAGAGCACTTGATTCCTTCAGACTAGATCCCTGGTTATCTCGCTGCTTGAGCCTCGGAAAATTCAAAAGTAGAACCGAACAATCCCAATAAAAATGAAAACATTGTAAGGCACAATATGTGCTAAGAAACTTAACCACACTGGGGAAGGGAAGCTAAACCTGCTGAGATTGAATATGAGTGTCTAGAATTCTTAAGAATAAATCATATCAGGATTCCATACTTTATGGAAATAAAAAAGCAAAATTGCATGTATGTGTTGCAATTTGCAAAGAATAGATGCTATCATATGAGGGCCTGTGAAGAATGTAGGAATGAACTAGCTCCAGTTTGGAGGGATTTTTCTGTATATCCTGTCTCAGAAATCCCCTTAGACCATGGCAAACTAGGAGAGTTGATCACCCAAAGAGGAGGAGATAGGAAGACTAAAGGCCATTATTCATCCTGTTTATCTCATGTAGCTTCTCTTGAATTAATTGTTTGGACACATGAACTAGGTGTTCTATTATTGTATGTCGATAAGCACTATGTGCATTTCATATTTCTCACTTATTCCATTGATTTAAAAAACAGTTTAGTAGATATATCTCTGGAGGGGAGAAGAGGTGTGAATATTCAAAACCATAAGCTTCAACCACGACTTTCATGGGTGAAATGGAGCCATTTATTTTCACCGGAAGTTTTTGGCGTATAGGTCAAGGCACACTTAAAGTAAGAGTCACTGATATTTCCACATTCATGCTTACATACATTTATCTTCTTAAAGTCCATGCTCTGTGATCTGCTAATGGGCCCAGGGTGGTGTGACTTTGTCTCGAGACATCCAGAGAGTGAATAAACCACCTGGAGAAGTGGCTTTATATCTCCATGGCTGTGGATGACATGTATCTATGTTTAGGAAAGTTGGCATAGGTGCAGAGACCAAGACGGGAAGTGGAGTCTCTCTGGAATTTTGCTTAAGTCAATTTAATAAAATATTCATGACGATACATTTTCTGTGCAGCTCTTGATTGGGCTGAGCTGAGTTGATGCAATGCATGGTTGTAATGGCAGAGGAACCGAGCAATCAATAACTGGGAGTATCCGAGTTCTGATGTTCAGGGCCCAAGCGGCTGGTACTCAGGTAAAACTTGTTTAACATCATGTCTTCTGTGATGCACTCAGCATAAGATGGACTAGTTACTCTAGTACCATGCTTATAGGACAGATGGGATGTGTGAGAGTCAAGGATACTTCTGTGTTTTGGGCATGGATGACTGTGAGAAAGATGACTGGTCCACATTAGCAGGGATATCAGAGGAAAAATAGACTTTCAGAGGGACATGGGTATTGGACCTAATGAATTTAAAAGGATAGGGAGGTAGCTAGAGAGTAATTCCTAAAAAAAGTTGAGGAGTCTGTTGTGAAAATTTTTCCTGGACAGAGACTAACTCAAAATTAATAATATAATTGTATGGAAGAAGACACACCTGCACACATCTATATAAAAATGCTTGTAACTAAATGGTGGTAATCATTTTCACCAGTTTTTTTACCTTGCTATAAGATATGTGTTTGTTTTTGACTTTTTAAAATTATACAACTAGATCAAATATTTTGTGAGTTATGGGAACACGTAGTGTAGGAATAGAGATTTAGAAAATTTGGAAGTGAAAACTTCATTTGGCATTGAATTCATTTAATCTCTCTTTAGGACATAAACTGTAAGCCTTCTGGAAGAGACAAAGGCATAAATTAGAAGTGGAGAGAGTGGTTCCGACAGGGCTGCTAGGTGGGTGAGGTGTGGGCTGTTTGGTTGCAGAAGCATGGCGGGATGGTCAAAGACAGGAGGAGCTTGTGGTTTCAGAATACTACATAAAACCTGGATATACACTTTTCCTGCCAGTAAATATAATATGAAGAACACTCATTCTGGCTGCATCACTCCTTTGAAAAGGAAATAAGTTCTGGTGTCCCTGAATTTTCATTTCAAGATCTTTCTACAACACCTTTACTACATATATTATCATGAGTTTTGTATGGAATCCCTAAATGTATCTTTATCAGAAGCCAGCTCTTTTACTAGCTAAATGCTTGCAGCAGTGGCTTACTTTCTGACCCTATCAGTGAAGAGAACTGTGTCAGGATGCAGAGGCCAGGCCATGCTGCTGTAACAAACTCACCCTCCAATCTCAATAGTTCAACACAACAAAATCTGTTGAAAGGCAGAGATCTTCTCTGAGGAATGATCTGGAGACCCTGGCTCATTTAATTTCGTGCCTCTTCCAACTCACAGGGAATTTCTACAGGGCATTTTGGAGGAGTTACAGTGCTATAAACTGTCTTAACCTGTAAGTGATCTGCATCACCTTCCGCTTACAGCTTTAGAGGCCAGAACTAGTTAAATAGTTCTAATCTAACAGTAAGAGAGGCTAGCTAGTGTAGAAGTTCATATAAATATTTGGTAATTGTCTCTGTGGTGGTTCCAACTTTCCAGTCTCAAAATATCCACTTACTTCTTTCATCTCGTTAACAGAACAAACTCAACCTCTCCCAGGCAGATAATGAAAAATTTATTCAATCACAGAGTCCAGCATAGAGACAAGCAATCCTGGACTCGTGACAACATCTGAATTAGACTCAATTGTGTCTTCACTTTTTGCGGCCTCCTATGAACTTGAGAGACAAATCGTATCACTCTCTGTCCAGAACACAACAATGCACTACACTAATTAAGAAGAGGAAAGAATCAGAAACATTACATAGACCCCGGTGACAGCAGGTTTGCAATCCTCCTGCTTCACGATAGGGTGAATGTCTCTATCTTGAGGGCTTACCTTGGGCAGGGTATGGGTGGGGGTTTCCTTAATTAGGTCATGATTCTGCTGTGTTCCTCTGCCCATTGTTGTCAGTGATCCTGTGGGAAGTTGAGGAATGTGCCCTGTATAACTACAGCACCTTGTCTCAGCTCACTTCCTGCTTTTGGAAAGCTGGGGGCAAAATAGTTGTTTTAAGGCATGAGCAGAGTGATTTTTCTCAGTCAGTCATACTTTTGTTGGTAACACCGTTAATGAGTTTCTACTCTGCATGCTTTCCGTAAGTTCTACTTTCCACAAGCCCACCCCATATCTTTTTTAGATACTGTCCTCATGTTAGCTGTCTGTTGCTTTGACCTAAGAAAACAACTTCAAAGAAGAAAGATTCGTTTTGATTCCCGGCCTCAGAGGTTTCATTCCATGGCTGGTCACCACCGTTAGACCCATAGTGAAGCAGACATCACGGCAGAGGCCGTGGTCGAGCAAAGCTTCTCACCCCTTGGAAGAGGAGCAGCAGAACACAGTGGTAGGGTGGAGAGAGGAAGTGGCCCAGGAACAGCTCTTGGCCCCACGGCCACAGGTGCCATGGCTCGCTGACTTCAACTGGGCCCCACCTTCTGTTTTGTCACCTCCAACAACGCCGGCAAGCTCTCAGCACCCAGTCGCTTTCCCAGAGCTCTTCAGCAATCGGACCTTCAACACAGCGAACCTTCTGGGGAGATGCGAGGGTTCCAGCCAGATAGCGCTGTAGTTTTCCAACTTTTTCTCCCAATTCTTTTATTTTTCTTTCTCAATTTTATGGTAGATATCTTAAGGCTATCAGGCTAAAATTAAAAGGTCACGTCTTTAATTCTACTTGTGCAAAGATCACTTTCTTAATTCAGAAGGTCATTGCCATATCATTAATGAGAGGCTGGACGTTTATCCTAGTATATATTTTGGAAGAGACATTGGGGTTAGTGACAGAAACGTAGGAAGCATTTATGTTCTGAAATTCTAAATACCTTGCAGGGGAGATTCTCAATGTGTGGATACATTTCATTTTTCTTCACAATAACTAGAATCGAGATTCTTAGACATAAAGCCAATATCTAATAATAACTCACTACCTTGAAGGAAATCACTTATACTTATTTCATATATTTTGATCACATACATGATAGACATCATATAAACAATTCTACACCAATGACAGCTTCCAAATATTATTTCAGAATGACCTATTCCTAGTATTCGTGCCATACAAGGTAATTCTTGTCAGCATATCAATGTAAGCTTAATCTTTAGAATAAATGTAAAATATCTAAGAATATGGCTGAATATCATCTTTATGAAAGACTGAAAATTAAGTGATCAAATACTAAGAATATAATTCACCAAATGCAATAGTGACTATATGCAATAATAAATAATGAAGCGAAAAAGGCCATTGCTTTCATGAGAAGTGATATTAAAATTGAGTCCCTGAGAAGTTAGTCACAGTTTAATTTTTTTGTATTATTAAAGTTATTTCAATCAACTGATTATTAATCATCAATTTTGCTGAGACGAACAGATATTGTTGTGGAAAGTTAACATCACTTTGGAGTGTTCTACTTAATAAAAAGGATCAGAAAAGACTGTAAAACAAACTGCTTTCTTCTGTAAGTTACTGTTTGAAATCAATCTTCTGTGCGAAAAGAAAAAAAATGTTTTTGAATTTCTCAGGGTTGTTTTTACTCATTATCAATACTTTCTCCAGTTTTGATGTTTCACCACTTTCCTTCCAGTGCTTATCTTAGCTGAAAAGAGAGGAAAATGCCCTCGGAGTGATTTCTCAGCTCCGTCAAGCATAGCTTTTCATCACGATAAAATATTTACATTGTTCAATAAATGTAAGTGGAGTTTATTGTAGTATGTTATGTTTCTTGGACTCCCTATGCCTGGCTTTTAATTTAATACGGATTATTCCTTGTTTTAAATGATGTATTATACTCACTTTTTTTGCAGAGAAAGAAAAACAGCACAGATCAGAGAAATTGTCTAATTTCTTACAAATCAGAATGCCACAAGTAGAATACCAGTATTTTCACCTTGTCCCTTGGCCTAACATCAAACTATTCTGTTCTATGTTCTTTTTTTTAGTAATTATGAGTAATACCCCAAATATTTTACAGCACTGTGATGAGTCATAGAGGAACTATAAATACTTTTGTTCTCGAGAAACAATGAAGCTATTTCTTCACATTTACTCACCTCATATACTGTTTCACTTAAGGTTAAGCTTTTAAAATAAAGCAACTTTCTCTCAATTTGAGGATTCTAATCTCCAGTGCAACTTATGTTTTTGAGTAAACTATTTCATTTTATCTGATGCTTCATAAATATGTCTAAATCCAGCTCATCATGCACTGCCAGCTACACCTAATCATACATACAGGTCTGAATTACTCTATTCCTATTTAAAGAAGAAGAACAAAAAAGTAGGAATGGCAGATGTGTTCGTAATTAATATCCTACTGGGTTAATCAGCAGATCCTTGGGAATGCTACGAGATGTTTGATGTATTCAGAAAATCACTGCCTTGATCTATGGACCTCTTTAAACACATACATACAACAGTGACTGCTTTTGGAAGCTGTAACCCTTCAACTAAAATAGTCAGTAGTAGTAAGTCACTGACTTCTTCCTTTGAATAGCCTGATATGAGCACCTCGTGGAAGTGTGTATAGTTTACACTTATAGCTAACGCTATATGCAAATGTGGCTGTTTACTAACATCACAGGAGAGATTTCTTTTAGATATTTCAAATAATCTCAAGTACAGCTCTTCTAAAACCAAATGCAAACAAATCTTTTTAATGGGTATTTTAGAATTATTAAATGGTTGAATATTTCTTTACTTAAGACAATGAGAATATAAGAGGTACAGTGATTCATTAAAGAAGACAGCACTGTATAAAGAGGTTGGGCTTTGCAGGAAGACAGCACTGACAGGAGACTGGTCCTCTACTGTACTAAAAGCAACTGCTTTTGAGCTCTGGTCCTCGATTCTTTTCTCTAATAATAAGGAATAATTGTACCTGTACCTTAAGGTTTGGGGTGTTAGGGTACAGCAGTGCTTGAGACATTTTGAAATAGTAAATTTAAAAGTCCTGTTTGACAGAAGATCATTGTAAAAACCTCCTGTATAAAATACTAGTTTTAGTTATAGCATGGTTTGCGTTTCAGCTTTGGAGTTAATATATTCAGGTATGTGTCTGGCACACAGGGGGTACTCAATAAATATTAAATGAGAAAATTCTGGCTTAAAGAATAGTTTTGGAATTTAACTGGGAATTCAGTGAGAGGGGAAAAAAAGAATGGGAAGATATTCAATAGGTTTTTCTTGACTATCATTCGATTTGTAATCGGTGCAGTATGATCCCTAAGTAGAGGGTTAAACTACATAATCATTTCAGTTTTATTATCCCCGGAAAATTACATTTCCAGCACCGTGTTTTTGACTAGTCAAGGCATTACCTTCACATCAGCCTAGAGTTTCCATCATTGAAAATGATAATGTTGTCTTTCTGAATAATAGGGTTCATATTATCTGAGTCTCAGAGGGGACCAGGGATACGAGAAAATGTGGCCTTGGCCCCGTCGTGTCCGAGGTGGGGTGTCACTCTGGCTGGCCTCATGTGCTGCTTGCCTAGCAAGTGTCCCTGGGCCTGAGGAAGCAAAACATTAAGCAGCAAATTAAAAAACACCGTGACATGTTGAAAGCGAGATAGGGAAGAAAACAAAGTGTGTCTGCTGTACGTTCATATTTTAAAATGCATTTTCTCCCTGTTTTAAACAGAAGGGCGCCACATTTCCATTTTGTTCTGGGGCCTGTGAAATATGTAGCTGATCCCTGTACATGTGGCTGAATTATTAGACCCTTAGTGATTCAGCCTAACACAGCTGTCCCTTCCCTTTTGGCTGTGTGGGTCCAACTTCGCACTCCCTCTCTGTCCTTGAACACATTGCTTTCTGTTTGTTCCTTTGGGAGTTTTAGAGCTGCAGCTGCATCCTCCCAGTAACCCTTTTCTCCTTCCTGTCTTTCATTTCTCAGTGCTGGTATCGATTCTACAAAACCTCTGCTAACTACTTTAAGTAGAGTAGCGCCTCTTCCCCAGTATTCAGTTTCTGACACACCTCTGTTGTTCTTAGATAATTTACTTACCAGGTACTTATTTTTTATTGACCATTTTTTGTTCAGTTGGGTGTAAAATGCCACAAGAGATCTCTTGTGCATGTCATGTAAAATGAAACACTTACACTAGTGGGTGAAAAAAAGTCCCAGTACTTAGAAATTGCACAATGATTTCTTGCTAAATAAAGGCATACTATCCATTCATCCTAAAAACTTATGAACAATCTACTCTGGCTAAAACACTTGGCTTTGCAAGGAATATTAATCTGACTCTTCTAGGAAACTTTAATCCAGTTGGAAATATGGAAGCAGATATAAAAAAAGAAATAATATATAACTTTGGTAGTGAAAACAATTATTAACCAGTTAAAACTAATGTTACACAGCACCATTAATTTTCTTGGTTTGAACCATTATGTGTAGAGTTCAGTACACACAACACTGTAGCAAACCCAGTTTCTCAATAGTTCTGTTAAGAAGGTGAGATGCTGTAGGAGAGTTGCCAATGAGAATCTTAAGTAGAGAGCTGTGGTTAGGGGAAACGTACAGACTTTATGGTCCTCATCAAAGGAATGATTTAAATAATGACTGCATTAATTAATGCTTCTGGAAAAGAAAGTTAAATCATCCCAGACAGTGGATAGGTGTCAACGATGGACCAGCAGAACCTACCTCTGTTGAACATTTGATGAAAGACTTATTCAGTATTTGTTATCACTAAATAGATCAAAGACATTATATTTTTAGAAGATTCATTTTGTGTACAGACATGGTTGATTATAAATTAGAGTTTAACTATAATTGGAGTGTGTGTGTGTGTGTGTGTGTGTGTGAGCACATGTGTGTTTGTCCACGATTAAGGGTAAATCATTTGAATTGTGAGTTCATTTTATTCATTTTTTCAGTGGATCTTTACAAGTTTTTTATGAGGGTAAATGAAGTGACAGACATACCACTTTACCTATGGTTAGATGCCCGGAAATTGTTCAAATCTTTCTCCTATTTCACAGAACCTGAGGTTTTGTCCCTTGCTCCAGAAAGCCTGTGCCATCTTTGCCCTAACGTGATCATCATGACTCCTGGTGGCACGTAGATTACTAGACAGAGCCTGTGCCATCCAATAGGGAGCCGTGTAGGGGACAATGGGCAAGTCTGTATTCCTTCCCCCCTCCACTGTGTGTGGGTGTGGGCAAAGGACGCAGCTGGTGCTTCAAGGGTGCCCAGAGGTTAGGGGTGTACAAAGAACACTAGAATTCTCAATGAAAGAGTGTCCTAAATATCCATTTACTCATACAGAATGCATCCCTTAAATATATAATGTGAAGAAAAAAAAAGGACATATATTAGACAGAGTTTTCTTTTATCCTCAAGAGCTAAAATATATGATACATTCTCTAATTATACCTTGCCATTTACACACAATTTCAACAATTTATTTCCAGCATTTTATACAGGGTCCTTAATCTTATTTTTTTCCCGTTATAATTGAAACACAGTTGACTGGGTTTAAATCTAATAAGAGTCTGATTGGGGTTAAAGATGTGCCATAATGGGAAGGTCTAATGATTTCATCTTTGTTTCAACGGTATGAAGCTTATGAAACCTATGATTTTTATCATTATTATCAGCTTTTCCAATGTGTATTTTCTACTCATCTTGGCAAAATAATAAGGGCAAAGAGCAAAAAAATATTCAGATAATTCTCTGAAGCCTGCTCGTGCAGACAAAGATGGCACGACTGCCCAGACAGAGCTCTTGGCTGTCAGGCGGTGCCACCACACATTACTGCAAAATGTTCGTTGATCTGCTGATGTATGAAAGTCTGGATTTGGCATACAAAAGGCACTTTGGAGTGTCGATGTATAATGCATGAAAGTGTTGGCTGTTCAGAAGCTGAAAATATGAAAGTCAAGGACAGCCTGTATGTATTATGAACAAAGACAAGGAGGCAGAAGCACGAAACTCTGGCTGCCTTTGCCCTGAGGTGTTGAGGAGACTTCGGAGTGGAGACGGCTTTGAGAGCGGGCCTTGGAGGTGAGTGGGCGTGCACAAGGCACTGACCAATAATTGAAAAGTGCAGTCATCATCTGGGAACCGCCCGACCCTGGAAGGAAGGCACAGAACGCAGAGTGTGGGAGAGCCTGAAGGAAGTCAGTCTGGAAACAGTTTGAAAAGCCGTTATCGGAATGTGAAGAAACCTGTACTTTATGTTGTAAATCGTCAGGTTGTTCTGTGTTCTGGAAAAATGGAATGATTACATCGTTTAAAAAATCAGGTGATTTTTATTTTTAAAAATCCAGATCTTACTCTTCTCGTAAGAAGACAAATCTACATTGATTGTGTGTTCCTGAGAGGCAGTGGCGGGCTTGGGTACACTGACTGCAACCCTCTTCCAATACGGTTTCTGTGCTCTTTCTTTTCCTTTCCCTCAGCAAATTTTGCTCACTAAATAGCCTGCCTTGCCCATGAAGCCATTTAAATTGATGAGCTATAAGTGTGATGGAGAACCATCAAAAGCTTGCAAGGAAAAAAGTGATTGGAGGAAATCATTAAAAATTTTAGCTTCAACACACAGTAGAAATGTGAGTCTGAGAGCCAGAAAGAAGGTGGTTTAGAGTTAAGCTTGCTATATAGAGGGAGTGGAACTACAAGGCTTCTGAGAAATTCCAAAAAGTGGGAAAGATCCTTATAGCCACTGTCCTTTTGTGTGTTCCAATCTTAGACATATCATTTTGCAAGTAATAGGTTTCTGAACTGGACGAGAACAGAATCAATTTCCCCATAAGGTCAACCCTGAATGTAGCCATTGAATTTGATTTGGTTCTTGTTCAATTCAACTTGCAACCAGAATCCTGGAAAGAATTAAGTTTGTAAACTGAAGCGCCACTATATACACATAGGGAGAGAGAGAGTCCATCAAAAAATGTATACACACTTCAGAAAAAGAATCATATGAATATTTCAATATTAAATTTATTGAGACATCATGAAATTAATGCAAGTTATTTTTGGCCCTTACAATTGCAAGAGGTGCTCAAAGTGGTGGACATTAGCTTCCAGGTGTTTATTATTTTTCTTTAAAAAGTATATATTATATTCACAAACATTTGGCTCACAAACAGAAGCATTTGGTTAAATTTTGCTTCTGTTCATGAACTCTGCCTTGGGTGAGGAACAGCACTGTGGCCATCTTCCCCACATGAACACAAATATGGCCAACATCCCCAGAATTGTGGAATGAATTACGTTAGTGAGCTGAAGTACTACTGTATACACTATGCTAGCATTATCTCTAGTCACTGTACTATGCCACAGAGCACCAGAACTTATTTTTACTAACTATAATTTAGAACCCATCGCAAGCTTCCCTCATCTCTCCATTCCTTCATATATCTTTTCACTGAAGGTAATACCCAGTTTCATCCACTCATTTATTAATGGGAGTTCATTAAAAATGCTGGTTTTTGGTCCTTTCTTTATATATGTGGGAAATAATTTCTCTTCTCCAGAGTGTCTAGTATTTTTTAAAAAAATATACTTAATTTGAACATGGTTCAACTTTCAGCGTTATCTGCATATTATTCCACTTGTGTTAGTATCTTTAAATTCTCAAGGCAAAGTATTTTATAAGGAAAAATTATGTGGCATGACTGCTCAGAGGTGGAAGAGCCACATCTGGGATGGTCTTCTTGCTAGAGTCCCTTTGTAGTGCAGAGAATCACGGGGCAGGAGACAGGGTCATGGCTTCAACCTTGGGGCCTCCACTCTAATAACCTGCTCTGATCCTAATCACTTTCCAAAGTCATTGTCTGTAACCGCCATAGTCAGATTAAGTTTCTACTCTCATAATTCTTCACAATGGATATTAAATTCGATACGTGAAACCTTAGAGGACACTCAAACCTTTGTCAAACTAGTACCCTTTTACATGGGCTGCACATTTTGCATTGCATTGAAACAATTCTTTTCCTATTGAACTTATAAAAACTATTTTCCCACATTAGTTTTGCTTTTCATACTTAGATCTCTAATATCAATAGATTGATGTGCGTGTGTGTGTGTGCTTGTGTGTGTGTGTGTGTGTGTGTGAAAGATGTGGGATAAAAATCTAGTTTTGTTTATATTTTTGTATAGACAACCAGTTGGCTGTGAAGTATTTATTGTAAATTATATCTTTTTACTAATCTGAAATATCACCTCCATTATAAATAATTTCTTTGTGTGCCTGGGCTTCTATCAGCCTCTTTTGTTTGGACTATTTTTTAAGTCTTTCTGATATTAGTGCACTGTCTTAATTTCAATGAGTTTCAAGTAATTATTTTCTAAAGATCTACTCTAATTTCTGGTTAGGGAGAGTCTTAGCAAGTCTGTGCTCTTTGCTTTTCCATTTTCTTCCATTAAGCTTATTGGTACATTTTAGATATCCAGTACAGTTACACTCATCATTGGGATCTTGTACCTTTGCAAGATGTGATTTGATTCTTATTTTTCCCCATTCCCCTGCCCCTCCCTCACCCCTTCTACCCTTCCTTATTTACAGACTTTGCTCCTATGTTTTTCCTTTTCTCATATTTTTTCTTTTCTTTTCCCCTATATAAATGTAAATAAGGATCAAAATGTATAATTGATATTGTGAAAAAGGAAGAAAACATCTTCCACTTTTAATCAGCTTGTCTAGTTCCATTGTAAGAAAATTTATTTAAGAATTGTATTGATTTTATTGATAAACTACAGAAAATTTGACATTTTTATGGTATAGTCTTCTAATTTGTGAACATCTCATTTACTTTTCTTTGATTTTTAATATTTTATAATTTTCTACATACAATTTTGTACAGATTTTTGTCAGGCATTTCTCAGAGTTCATATAGTTTCATAAAACATTGAATATCACTTTAAAATTTATGCATATTTCACATTTGTGGCCATCATATAAAGTCTAATTCATTTTGTGTTTCTCCAAAGTTTGCTAAACTTTACTTCTAATCAACTCTAATATATATTTATTGATTTTCTTAGACTTTCTAGATAGTAATATGTTTGTAATTAATAAAAGTTTTACTTTTTAGTTTTCAATGCCCACTATTCAACTTCTTTTTTTTCCCTTATTTTGCTGGCCATGACAGTTAGTACAATAACAAATGTAAATCATGATTGCAGGCACCACTGCTTTATTTTGAGGCTATAGGTTTTGTCTAGGCATGTTTGTCCAGTTAAGAACACTCCTTTTTATTTCCTGTGTACAAGAAATTCCATCTTAGTTTTGGTTTAGAAAAAAATCTGTATCATCTTGTTCTCCAGAGATGTTCCTTTTGGTAAAATGCATTGTTTGCAGCTATTTTCCTTAACACATTAAATGTAACTTAATTGAATTCTGGCTTTGATTAAATCAACTATCAAGCTGTCCTTCATTCTTTAGAAAATAATTTGACATTTAATTTTTTTGTAAGATTTTTATTTGTGTATGTTCTTTAGTGAATCTGAGTAAGAATTTCTTTTTTATTATTTCTCTAACTTGGGAATTTGGGGGTCTTTTGAATATGTGGATTGATGTCTTTCATTTCATGAAGTCCTCAGAGGTTACCTTTCACAATTATTCTTACCTTAGCTTTTTCTTAAGCTACTTATGCTTCTAAAACTCAAATCTTAGCTTGAGTTTTTAGAGCATGTCATTTGAGTGAACTATGCTGCAAACTTACATGAAAACTGGATTTTATTTATGCATACTTAATCCTTTGTCTTAATTATGAAGATTAATCTTTGGGTAGGGTCTTTAGGGCTTTTCTTTTAGGCTTCTCATGCATTTGCTAATTAAAGTTTTCATGTATACCTGAGCCATTTTTACCTCTATCATTTTATTTTTTTTTGAGAATGCAGGACTCATTTATTCTTACATTATCATTTGATTTTTAAATTTCAATTTTTTTATTCTCATAAGTTCTGTGTTCTTTGTCAAGTTTTCTTGTTTATTTTCTTTATAAATTCATTGACTTCTACTCATATTTTAATATTTCTTAAATATGATAGATGTATTTGTTAAATATTTCATACTGATAAATCAATTCTTTCTGTTTTATGTTTGCTTCCCCAGTTTGGTATCTTACTGGGAGAGGTGGGATGGGTTATGCAATTTTGGACTACAACTGTACGGTCCTTAGAATAGTATCTTTGGGGAATATTTTAGTCCAAGGTAAAGGAAGGTGCTCGAGAGAAAATTTCCCTTTGCCTTTGCATGGCATCTGTGTGTATAATCTATTTTGGAATCAGTGTAAATTCAATTTGTGGCTTGAGATTGACAGAGTACCTACCTGTATGAATCTAGGCTATAAAATCATGTCTGACTAATTCTGCTTATAAAATCTCAGGGAGATATCTTTAACTACACTTTTACTCTGAAGAGTGGATCTCTAGGGCCATAGCTATTTAAACTTTTTTTCTTAGATGCCTGACCCTGGGAAAGTCCTGGTCTTTGTCTTTTGGCCCTTGATTTCCAGAAGGCTATGGCCAAGAAATCTCAAGTATCTTGTGTAATAAATCCCTCAGGATTTAATAATCCTCATAACACCCATGAGTCTCATCTTCACACACATTCTAGTCTTAATAGCCCTTATTTGCTTGTGAATTGATCAGTTTGAGAAGACAATCCATTTCACAATTTCAGAAGTTTTTCAGTGGGAGGGTGGGTGTGACTTATTGTGAGAAATGATGCACCATTATTTGCTCTTTGAGTGGCAAATGTTGATATTAAATTGGAAGAACAAGAAAAAGTTACCTTTGGCTTTAGTAATTTCCACATAGTGGGTGTGGTGCCAGCACAGGAAAGTCAGAGAGAGGAGTGGCTCCTCTTTGCGCAGAGCTACAGGGGACAATTAGAGCTGCTCCTGTAAGAAGGGTTAATCTCAGTGGGAGCCACCAGAGCTTCAGTGTGCAATGTCTAAAATGGGAAGAAAAAAGCCAGCATGTGCAGCTCATACCGGGTTGCTGGAGAACATACCATTAAATTTGCATTTCAGATGAACAGTGAAGTCTAGATATATGTCTCAATGTTCTCTATCATTCAGTTGTGTTTCTTTCCAGATATCTAAGGCGGTATGGGTGGGGTGCAATATATGACTTATAACATCTCTATTTTGAGCAATCAAAAACTTCAGATGAGCACTTCTCCAACTTCAAGATCAGCACCAATCACCCGGAAGATGTTGTCAAGCTGCAGGTCTGGGCTGGAGTACGAGAGTCCCCATGTCCAACACTGGTGGTTTCTACTCTAATTATCAGTATGGGAACCACCCTGTAAATAAGGAAAATTTCCAGCAATCATCTCTCTTCAACAAAATCTTTTTGTTGTTCCCTCCTGGAAACCCCCAAGGCAAAAATACTTTTCTTAGCTATTGAGCTTTGTTATTAAGCATGCATGCAAAGGTCATTGATAAAATGTGGCTATGTGTTTGGTAGGCTGCATTCCTGTAGCTAGCGCTTCCTGAAGCATATTCTTAAAATGCCACCTCACCATTTAAAATGCTGAGGTATTGGGAGACACTAATGTTCCCTTGACCACTTTATACAGATATAATTAGCTCAGCATACTTCAGAGATAAGCAGATTAATACCAACTTGCCATATGTGATATTCCTCAGGGCAAGTCAACAGAAATTGAAAGGGGAGGAGCTATTTTGGACAAACACATTTCTATTCCTTTATGTTTGCTTGTATCTGAGGCAGGATTTGAACAATGTTGGGAAACCTTGTCTCTCCTTCTGTACTAATTGCATTGAGGAGAGTATTGTGCCTACTGCGTTTTCATGTGAATTGCTTGTAGCTCTCCCCTGGGGAGGCCTTAGAGTAGTAGAGATAAAATAAGAGACAGACTAGAAAAACTGTCATATGCATTGTACTACCTTTCTCTCCCAATATCTGACCAGTTCCAGACTACCCTTTCAATAACAGATGAGCATCTCTGCAGAACTAACTCTACGAGTTTAGATTTTTCAACATTTTGCTAGAGTCCAGGAATGTTCTCTTAATCCTTCAAAACAAACCTGTTCTTGGCCTTTTCATGAAAGAACTGTACTGTTCAAATTCGTGAAAAGTCTAGGATCTTTAAAATGGTATGTAACATGGCTTTACTTATGAATATGGACTCTATGTCACCTTATCATCTATTTTCTTCATTTATTCTTGTGAGTTTTGTGAATTTCTAAATTTGCTACTATTTCCATGGTAATTCAATATTTGTGGTTGTTTTGCTATTATTCTAAACTTTTGCCTCACTTATTTTTCCTAGAATTATCATGGAAATAAATACAGATTATGATATATTTAAAAAGCAACACTTTTAATAACTTACTCTTTTTTCTAATTTATCAAATGTCATTTCTTTGCATGTGAATGGCTCCATCTCATTAATGGCTCTTGTGGTATAACTTTGTAATTAATATTTGTATATTAGCTATAGTATTCCGTTCTTATGGAGAAAAAGGAATTACACAGTATAAAATTGAGTGTTTTAAAGCATTCAAGTAAACCAAAAATATTTCCTCAAAAATGTGTTGAAAGGATGTAACAATCCAGCATGTGATTTTAATTAATGTCCAAGTAACTAAAAATGTATTTAGTTCATAAAGAAAACATATTGACATCTAATTATGGATCATAGAATTTGGTGCAGCAAAACTGTAGTGCATCTGTTCAGTGAAAACATAATCATGGAGAATACGAAATGGCACAATATATAATGAAAATTTGAAATAATGCACAAATAAGCCCATTAAAAAATCACAGTGTGAAACCAAATAGAGTTGGGATTTAGCAAGAGACGGTTGGTAGTTCTAGATTTACTGATAACAGGGATTGTCCAATTAATCAAAAATTCAGCCAGGGCAATACTTTTAGAGGGGGTGCAACACCACACTGTCTTGTTTTTTAATGGAATTTAAGGTAGAAAGGAGGAGTTGGTATCAGCTCAGTTTCCTACTTTCAGATTTATAATATACAGGTTGAACTCAGGGCTATCTTTTGAAGAATCATTTTTCTTCAATTAATGATGATAAACACTTAATGCATGCTGAGAATGTCAATTGCACTTTTTTGTCAGTGGTTCAACTTCTTTTACTCTACACCAGTGTAATCCCTTCTTCCCCCTCCAGTCTCTCTCAGTGGAGACCTTAGCAGTGTCCTCAGTAGTCTGCTAATGGGTTGTCTTGACTCTTGATGGCTCACAGACCTTCTGGTCTCTTTCCTGTTCTACTTATTCTACTCTTGACAATAGTGGAACAGACTTGATCTTGCGTCAGAATTGCCTTACCCATGGACCTCACAGGTTCCGGTTCCAGTTTCTTAGGTAAAGGCTGAGAAACTGAATCTCTCGTGAGATCCTAGGTGAAGCTGATAGTGCAGGAGATCACATTTTGAGTACCACTGCCTGGTAGCCTTGTAAACTGTTCTAAAGTCAGTCGTACCCCAGAACATCAATTCTCACAATCCTATATTGGATTCTCACGGTCTTCACAATCAAACCGAATTAGCGATATGTAGGATTATTATAATATTCCTCCCTGTCACCACTACCAGCCCAAATATATCATCTGTACGCATCTCCAGGCTGTGTCTTTCTGAGCACGTGATGCTACAACACAGAATAACTAACTCATCATTCTCTATACAGTCCAGATGTGTCTCTATGCTTGTTCATTTCTTTTTATGTAACTCTTTTTTGTTTCAGTCATTAATTTTATTGATACATTTTAGGTATACAATAGGCTGACATTCATTATTGGGAATTTGTACCTTTGCATAACGAATCTTGGTTCTTAGTTTTTCCCGCATTCCCCTGCTCTTCCTTCAACCCCTCTACCCTTTGTTTCCATTTTTTCCTTTTCTCATATTTGCTCCTTTACCCCTACCCCTCCTACTTCCTCTTTGGACCTTTTCTTCTTATTTCACATTATCTGTTATACATTTTTATTCTTATCTACACTTTTAGTTTCTCAAACCAATTCTAATCCATCTGAAAAACCTTTGATCTCCATGTTTTATTGATTCCAATTTTGGTGCAAGGACTGCCTTGCCCAGCACCCTGTATTCTCTCGCTTACTTAGGTCATGAGTAATGTCTCACTTCTTTGAACTCCTTTAATCCCTTTGCTTGTTGCATTAATTTCTACTTTGTCTACTTTTTATTATTTTTATTGGGATACATGTGTAAATTATTCAATTATCTGGCAAAGTATTTCAGAGCAAATCCTTTTTTCTTTTTTTTTTCCTCATTGAGTTTATTGGTACATTTTAGGTATACAGTACAGTTACATTTATCATTAGGATCTTGTACCTTTATATGATAAGTTTTGATTCTCATTTTTTCCCCTTGTCCCTGCCCTTCCTTCACCCCGTCTTCCCTCCCCATTTACAAACATTTTATTTCCATTTTTTCATTTTCTTCTATTTTTTTCCTTTCCCTTATTACCTTTCCCCTACCCTTCCCACTTTCCCTACACCTTTATGGACTACTACTCAGCCGTAAAGAATGAGAAATTAGATTCATTCATAGGAAAATGGATACACATTGAGGATATACTCCTAAGTGAAATAAATAAGTCACATGTGTAAATATCGAAGTTTGTCTGGTGTGAATAAACTATAATAGTACATAAGATCCTAATGAGATAATTCAGAGCAAATCTTAAGTCAGCTTTCTAACACAATGTCTTAGAAGTACAAGTCACTGGGTGTCGATTTCTGTTATTTATAGAGCAATCATGGCAATCACTGCCGCAAAAATGATGGTGACAATTACTAAGAGCAGTTACTATCCATCAGACTTACTCCTTGAATAGGCATGATTCCAGCTTCCCACATTATTTCACTCAACATTACTATCTCTATGAGACACTTTGTTCCCATTTTATAGGTGAGGAAAGTGAGGCTCCATGAAGTTAAGTAACCTGTCTACATCACACAGCCCCTAAGTAGAGTACCCAAGATGTGCTCTCATGTAGATGAGTGTCAAGAGCTGACTTGCCTAATTTCTTAGATAATAAAGATTCTCCCATCATAAAAATAGAGAATCTAAAAACTATGGAAGAAAATGAAGACCATCTATGAAATCTCAACTTACATCTCAAAATGCTGAGCAGACAATGGTGATCACTATCTTATATCGAGTTGCAGAACTGTCCTGCATATTTTCCCAGTTGTTAATTCTCAATTCATTCTCTGTATAAAGTCTTTGGCATATATGTTACAACTGCAAGGAGTCCTGCATACCCACGGTCTTGTTTCCATGATAATGTGGTGAGGCAACCATCTCCATGTGGAACCTGGCCCCCAGCATCAGTACCACCTTATGTGCCTGGGAAACATAAAGTCTCAGCATTAACCACAGTCAACTAAATCTTCATGCCTCTCCAAGTACTGTAGTGGTTCTTTTTTATTTAATTTATTTTTTAGTACATGTTTGCACTATACACAGTTTACAGTCATCTTGTGGAGTGGGTACGTGTATTTAAGACAGCTTGCTTTTTAAAATCTACTTCCCTCCTGTCTCCCTCTGTCCTCCTCTAAATCCTCATTCCTCATTTTCATTCTTGTTGATATTATTCATGTCAGTTCTTGTCTATTACCTATACAGTTTACATTCATTGAGGTTATTAGTTTCCTGCACACGGTGTTTCTGTAAGTATTTCTCCTTCACCTCCTTCTCTCCCTTCACCTTCAGCCTCCTGCTGCCCTTCCCATTTACTAGAGAAAAGTTCCAATATAACACTCTCCATGGCAAGGACCTGGTGAGTGTAATTTATCACTGGCACTCTTTCAGTGTGTGTGTGTGTGTGTGTGTGTGTGTAAGAAGGGTAAAGGACAGCTGAGTCTATTTGTGACAGCCTGGAGTTGAGTTTTACATAGGGTGTTGCTAAGGGACAAGGTGGGAGGAGAGATTTATTTGTATTCCAAGTGCTTCTTTTCAAATGATGGTTCCTGCCTGGAGGGTTAGTCTAGGTAAGTTTAATCAAGTAATCAAAGTGCTTTTCTTTTAACATACATAGAGTTTGATTGTTTTAGTTTTTCTTAGTTTTAAATATAGTCCATAACCTGTTCAAGGAAAACCAAACCAAACAAGTCTTTGATCTCCAGAGTTGACTTAAATTACACCCAGGATCAAGTTTTTTAACCAATGAACATGCGTCAAAGTATGTATTTTAATACAGCTATAAAATCAAACCTAACACATCAGTTAGCCTCAAACAAATTGTGGAAACATAAAAGTTAAGTTACAAACATTAAAAATAAGGAACCATCTTTATAAAAACTATATTTGGTCTGTTATGTTTAAAAATAACACATAGCTAGGGATTTAGCTCAGTGGTTCCACCGCCTGCCTTGAAAGCACAAGGACCCAAGTTCAATCCCCAGTACCGAAAAACAAATAAACAAAAGCCACATATATCTCTTTGCTTACTATGTCACTTGCCACCCTTATTTTTAAGCTTTTTAGACTATACTTTGTTTTGTTATCATTATAATTTCTCTTTTTTAATGCATTTTTTTCACTTAACTACCATTCTATTATGTCCATGGGCCAATAGATCTAAGAATATGTACAAACTATAAAACAGAGTAATATAGATGATAACTAAGTGAAAAACACTTTAGTGCATATGCATTGTTTTGTGCACGGATAGTGAACAGTCACAAGATGGTTTGCACTCAGACAAGTTCTTCACAGAATGGGGTGAATGTGTACAAGCCACGTCCCTTCTGGTCTGTATGTATCTCTGATTGTGAGCTTTGCCATAACTTCATTCAGAAGTGTGCTGGACATCATTTGACCTTCAGTCATTAATGTGCATTCCATTTAAACCATGCAGAGTTAATCTTGACCATCCGCCAGGAACTCCTGCAGATGCCGAAATCCATGGTGCTCTCGTCTTACAGAAAATGATACAGTATTTTCATTCATTATCATTGTATCTCTAGATTACTTACAACAGTACATGTAAATGCTAGGTAAATAGTTGCAATACCATATTGTTTAGAGAATAAGGACAGTAAAACATTTACATATTCAGTAAAACACACTTTTTTATTAGTATGTGTGTGTTACATAATGATTTGAACTATTTTGGGAGTTGGAACATGCACACAATATATCTTCTTTTTATATCCCTTTCTCTTCTCCTCTCTCCCTCCTTCTTCTATCTTGGTCCTCTTCCTATTTACTATATAGATCTATACTTCTGTTTCCTATTATCTATCTTTTATTTTGCTCTTTAGTCATACTTTGGGTTTGTCCTATAAGAGAAATCATGCGATATTTGCATCTCATTTATTTCACTTAACATCATGTTTACAAAGTGCAACTGTTTTCCTACAAATGACTCAAATTTATTCTTTTTTTTTAATAGCAGAGCAATAGCCCATTGTGTAGAAAAACACAATTTCTTTCCAGGTATCTTCCCCAAAGAGTTAAAGGTATCATAGTACAGTGATGCATGCATGTCTATGTTTATAGCAGCATAGCTCATAATAGCTAAATTTTGCAAGTGACCTACATGTCTATCAACAAAAGAAGGAATAGAGATGTAATTAAAAACTATTTTGAATTAGACCCTTATCTTTCACCATGCACTAAATTAAATCCAAATGGATTAAAGATCTAAATATTAAAACAGAAACATTAAACTTGCTGGAAGGTAAGTTAGGCAGAACTCTGGAAGACATTGGCATAGGAAAAGACTTTATGAACAAATCCTCAGTAGCATGGGAACTAGCAGATAGAATCAACAACTGGGATCTCATCTTATTAAAAAGCTCTGTACTTCAAAAGAAACCATCAGCAGAACTAAGAGACAATCTACAATGTGGGAAAAAATTTTTACCAGCTGTTCCTCAGACAAAGGACTACTATCTAGAATATATAAAGAACTCAAAATAATCAGCCCCCCCAAATATAAAGACCCAATTCAAAAATGGGCATCCGAAATGAACAGACATTTCTCATACAAAGAAGTAAAAGCAGCAAGTAAATATATGAAAAAATGTTCCACATCACTGATCATTTGAGAGATGCAGATGAAAACAACACTGAGATTCCACCTCACCCCACAAAGAATGGCTGCTATCAAGAAATCACACAGTAACAAATGTTGGCGGGGTTGTGGGGGGAAAGGAACCCTTCTCCATTGTTGGTGGGAGTGCAGACTGGTGCAACCACTATGGAAATCAATATGGAGATACCTCAAAGAGCTGGGACTAGAGGTTCCATTTGACCCAGCCATCCCTCTGCTGGGTGTCTTTCCAAAAGAACTAAAAGAATCATATCACAGAGAAGTATGTGCACCCATGTTTATAGCAGCACAGTTTGTAATAGCTAAATCTTGGAAACAACCTATTTGCCCATCCGTTGGAAACTGGATAAAGAAGATGTGGTTTTTCTACAAAATGGAATATTACTCAGCCATAAAGAATGAGAAAATAGATTCATTCATAGGAAAATGGATACATATTGAAGATATACTCCTAAGTGAAATAAATAAGTGACACATGTGTAAATACCAAATAGTTTCCCTGGTGTGAATAATCTGCAATAATACATAAGATCCTAATAAGATTACTGACATTGAGAAATGGGAAGAAAAGAGCTAAAGGTGTAGGGAAGGTGGAATGGGTAGGGGAAGGGTAATAAGGGACAAGAAAAAAATGTGAGATAATGAAAAGATGGAAATAAAGTGTTTGTAGATGGGGAGGGGAGGAGGGGGTGAAGGGAGGGCAGGGGTAACGGGGGAAAAATGAGAATCAAGACCTGTCATGTAGAGGTACAAGATCCCAATGATGAATGTAACTGTACTATATCCCTAAAATGTACCAATAAACTCAATTAAAGCTGAAAAAAAAAACTATTTTGAAGTATATTTGGTTGAATTTTTACACATCAAACCAAGAATACAAAGGGTCAGGTGCTCTTAGCCAAAAAATAGCCAAGGAATACAGAAGGGATATGCTTACATTGGCATTGTAAAATTCTTTCAGAAAAGAAAACATGAAATTAAATAAAACTTTCCAAAATGAGAACCAAGACCTGTCATGTAAAGGTACAAGATCCCAGTAATGAATGTAACTGTACTGTATACCTAGAATGTACCAATAAACTCAATGAAAACAAGGAAAAAAAATTTCCATGCTCCAAAACCAAAATGCATAGACTTGATCTTGGGGTCCTTGCAATCTGACAAGTACTCTTTAGAGCACTGGTTTGGCTTAGGGCATAGAGTTTATTCGGATTTAGGAAGAAAAGGAAAAAAAAACCCTTGGGTCATGGACACTTTGGGCTCTTAGAGATTTGTTAGGCACTGAAATAAAATAGGAAGGATCTGCAGAGGAGGAACAGTCCTGTGAGGAGAATCTGGGGAAAAAAATGGCCCTGTTCTCTCTTACTTTGTGTCTTCTACTGACATTCTCCTTGAACTAAAAGTCTCATGGTCAGACAACTCGGTGACATGCAATAGGTCTATTATTTATTTCTGATACAAAGGAATCAAATTAAATAGCTTAATATGCTCAGGGTGATTTTATTCCTTCCTTCGGTGAGCGAATGCATATTATGCTCACACTTATCACATACGTCATTTTGCAATGGTCACTGGACTTCTAATTGCTTTAGACCCTTGGAATATTTTCATTCACATTGGCATTACTTGTAAGAACAAAGACGTAAAGTCCACTTTCCTAACCTTAGGAAATTTTCCTTCTTAAATGTCCTTTATGAAAAAAAATATCCTTTATGGATACAAATCCCAGCTAGTTCTAAAGCATTTCATGTTGACAGCATTTAAAAGTATGCTCCTCTTCAAACTTACTGTTGTATAACAACTCTTCCTGAGATCTAATATGCACCCTGTGTACTACATTTTATTCCTTTCCCTTTGTTCTGGCTTCAGCAATCTGAAGAACAGATGGCCATCTTCTGTCAGTGCTTGAAGACTTTTTCCAAGAAATATTAAGACTCTATCAGGTCTCACTTGTTAACGCAAAAGTCCTCAGGACAGAAGCCAGGACCATCTTTGAAGTCACCAGGTAAGTCTGAAGATGTAATTTCCCTTTTTCTCACTTTCACTTACTTAATATCCTCAATTCTACTTTTCTCATCCATAGCTAATGAAATTGCTTCCAATGTATGACTGTTAACCTTATTCACTTTGAGGTAGAAATGGCTTTTGAGGGGTAAAATGTAGGTCACTGGGAAGTATCTTCACTTTAACAAAGAGCACTTACTCATGTGTTTAGTTTTAATTGGAGCCATATTATACCTACAAATTAGTCAAAAGATGTTGAAGAATCCTTGCCCACATCACTGCAGTCATTCTGCATGGAAAACCAGTTAAAATGATTTTAATTCAGGAGCTCCTTCGGTTGCAACAAATTTTCATTTAGCATGTAGTGTCCAGTAGAATCCAATAGAGAACTGTACAATATCTCATGGAACTTACATCCTTCTGGGGATAGAAGCACAATAAGCAAACCAAGAACATGAAAATTCCATACATGAGAGATGTTGTGCCGAGTATTAAAACAGAGTGGAGCGGTACTAGAGCTACTTCAGACTGGAGAATCAGGAAGACTTCTCCTGGAAGGTTGACACCTACACACAGTAAGAGAGTTCTGAAGAAGAAGAGAGAGTCAGCCCTAGGCAATGAGAGGGAAGCATGCTCAGGGAGAGCAAGCCCACACACACTCTACAGTTAGGGACAAACAGCATGTTAAAGGCTGGATTTAACTGAAAGGACAATGGGGTTAGAAAGAAAAGGAGGGACTGGCCCAGGGAGGGCTTTGACATGCTAGTGTAGAAATTTAAGATTATTCTAAGTAGAGCAGGAAGCCACTGGATCGAGCTAGGATTTAAAGGTATTGTCAAGTCTGCTTATGGTACAGCCAGAGTGGTCAAAGGAAGACCAATTGGGACAGTGCGATTTCGAGTGATTAGTACAGTGTAGGGGGGAAATATAGAGATTTCTTTCAGAGGCAGGCTAACAGTCTACCAATGAGTTAAATGCGGGATATGAGGGAAACAGGAGGGTGAGCAGGAGAGCAACACACAGGCTGAAAGCTTGACTAACTGAGGGCAGTGGTTACTTCGCTATTAGGGGAAGGAGAAACAGATCGAGGGTGACAAACCAAGCTTGTGTGATGTTATTTAGGGCACAGGATCTCAAGGTAGTAATACTGAAACTTAAATTCTGGTTTACGTGTAATGCAGCTCTATGATCTTGAGCTTAAATGGAATCAGTCTAAGCGGAGGGCTATGAAAAATGGGGAAAGAAGGCAATTCAAACAAAGCACTGATGGTGCCCGATGCCTCAGTATTTTTTCATAAATTTGAGATGAGAATTTAAAATCTGATTTTTTTGCGTTCTACGTTGTGATGCTTTGAGTTGGTATCTTATGCTACAACACTAGAGCATTATTCCACATTGCAGAGTTTAAAACTTAGAAATAGATGCTGCCTGCCTCATAAGCGCAAGTACAAAAATCCCCAGTACAATCCCCAGTACAAAAAAATTTCAAACTAGAATTGTTATTGCTGATTGATATTTTAATTGAAAAGATACATTATATTAAATATACCACAGTGTTTTTTAGCCATAGTAACCTACTGTTTCCTAATGATAAATTTGCATGCTAAGATTCATAGACATTTATACTATTGTCTAGTACAAACATTGTTCATTTTTATATTTTTATTATTCACCTTATTCCTGTACTTCTTATATTTTATTTAAAAACATCACATCTAGGGGTTTGCATATCAAATTACTTGTTTCTTCAGGTTTACTAATGAAAATGAGAACAGGAGAAGAATCAAGAAAGATAAATTGCATGGACCTCTTCCGCTCAGATAAATAATCATCCTCTTAAACCTGGCCCATTAACGTGTAGCCTGGCAGTAGGATGGATGATGAAAGGTTACTCTGAAAGTAGCCTTTCCATTTGACGTATTTGACTCCCTCACGTTTAACTCATTTAACACGATCAATTTACAAATATGAATGAGGCTACGAAAGAGCCAGTATAGCAGCAGCCACACTGTAACATCTGAGGCATATTCTTTTTAGGTGAGGTAGAGAGGGATTTTCATGGAGTAAGAATTTCCACATGAAGACAGAAGAGAAAACTTCCTCAAATATGCAAGAGGTATCTGTGGTTGAAAGCATTAGAGGGTCCAAAATTCCGAGGCGAGAAATAGTTGTATATTTGCTTCAGAGAGACACTATTTATCTCTGTTGGCCAACATACTTTGAAACAACTATTTGGTTTTAATGGATATATAGCTTGCCATTCTGCCATCAGTAATTTGAACAGCTTGAAATACTGTATGTCATCTTACATTGCTTTCTCTTTGTAGCAAACACAATCACTGGATTGTTTTTCATTGATTTAAAAACATTGACTCGCTGAAGGATGAGCCTGTGTGCAGTCATAATTCTTGCCTTTTCTTCCTCGGCAAAGCCTGTGATAATTCTTTGAGTTGTAAGCAGGTGTCATGCATCAGATCCAAGTGCTTAATAAATGCACCAGAAGTATATTTTCCTTGAGGCCTTGTGTTTATCCCATTTCCATTTATCTTGTGAAATATCTTCAAATGCGTCCCTGAAATGCTGGGAAAGAGCAGGTTAGCATTTCCACTTGGCACCGTGTTCTAAGTGTCAGGCTCTCCTGTCTATTTTGACCTTCACCAAAATTAGTGATTCCCAGCCTGTGCCAAAGTGCCCTTGAGGAGTGACGGAGTTATTGGACGGGACCCACCAACACATATGTGCACCCAGCTTTTTAAACTCTTTTTCCTAATTTGAGTAACTATGCCCAGCATTAAAATGTACCGTTTTTTTTTCTAAATGCATATAAATGCTTCTGTGATCAATAAAATACAAATCCATAGGAAATGATTCAGAACTCATAGTATTTCTGCAATTTCACATTTGCTCAATTAATGCACAGTCCAATTAATTGCATGATAATATACAATGTTGAATACATTACATTTTAATATAATATAAAATTTGTATTACAGAATGGTGAATGCACTAAATTGTATGAAAAGATGAACTCATTGAGCACAAGTATTTCACTGAAAGTAAATTGAATTAATACTTTTTAATTACATCAATATTGTGCATTGGTTATTAATAATCTTGATCCATTCCTTTTGATTAAATGCATATTAATATATTAAAATATAACTAAAAACAACCATTACAGCTATTGTACTGGTGCAAGCGCTCACTTAGTGCTCACATCCTCTCTGTGAAGTTATTCTTATTCTTATTGTCATTCTTAGAATTTTACTAAGCGGAAACTAAGACTCAGAGAACTCAAGGACCAACTGGTAAGTAATGTGGGCTTCAATCCTACTTTAGCCCCATAATTTTAAATTTTATGTGGACTGCACCCCATCGAGGGGCAGTGTGGAGCTTGATTCTAGAAAGCATTTGTTGGTTGGTTTGTGTAAGGCATGTGACTAGAGCTTCTTTAATTTATGGTGAATCCAATCGAGTTTAATTTTTCAAGGCCTTTATTGTGGAAAGATTTGGTTGTGAAATCCATGGAAATGCAAATATTATGTAAGCACAGAAATTACTACTAAACCTGCGTGTACCTATTAAACATGTCTAATTTCAACCCAATATTTCAGCTATCAAGAAAAGGCAGGTAGAAAGTGGAAAGCAAGATAAGATAGGGATATTAAAAGTAGGGAATCAAAAGGGGAAAGCACTATAAGCAGTTCATAAACTGTAAGACTAAAAGATCTGGGGCATTGTCAGAGTCCCTATAGGTTTTCAGTCTCCCTCCCTCTCTCTCTCTCTCTCTCTCTCTCTCTCTCTGTCTCTTTCCTTAAAAGAATTCTAATTCTTCTGGAGAACTAGGTGCGAGCCTCGGGTTTAATTTTTCTGTGGAACCAGGTGTCGCTTCAATTTCTCTCTCTCTTCTGTCTCTGTCTTCTCATTATTCTTCCTTCCACCGTGGAAATTCCTACTGTTTGTTTACAATCCAGAGTTTTAAAGAGGCTGAACTAAAATTGGCTGCTTCTGGGACGTTCTTGCCAATGGATGGGAGCCAAACTGGCTCTGCCATGAGAGGCAGCTATGCCCACATAAGGATATTTTGGCTTCGTGCTTCCCCCATCTTGTTTCCAGGCAGACGATCATCCAGGAGTGGGAAAATGCAGCCAGGGCAAATGTTTACAGTGACAGTGGTCAGCTGATTGAAACACGAGTCTGAAGGAACAGTTATCTGGACGCCATGTTTAAAGGTTCGTGGCAAACTCTTAATAATGCTGGACAAATCATCATTCGCTCTCTTAGTTCCCGATTTGATGTCCTTCCTCTCTGTCCATATATAAAGCAGCAATTCTTTCCTTCCAGTCTTGACTGTTCTAGTGATAAATTTCTTTCCTTGTGTGGGAATAGAAAAACAATTCGTTGAGGCTTCTGTAATGTTACAGTCAAGTTTAGAGAAAGAAAAATGTTCCCAGCTCTAGAGGAAATGTCTCCTTTCAGGTGTTGCCCATGGACTCACATGGTACCTGAAAACGGGGCGACAGGGTGTGTGTACAATAATCACATGTGCAAAGCATATGTGTAAAACACAGACATATCTACTGTATTTATGTAAAGATGTCTTTATCTAGACATTTCAGCATAGCTCCTAGTTAAGCCACAACTTTTATAGCAGGAAAGCAAATGAGAATTGACTACATTGGCTGTTTAAGTTAAGGAGCCACGCAGATGGGAAAGAAGCACAGACAAATGGTTTTTGGCTTGGCTTTCCTTTATAACAACATCAGATATTTTTAGTTCCTTTTTCTTTATGCGTTGTGCATGTTTCTGCCTCATAAAGAAAGTCATCACACATTGTCTTCATCAATTTTTACCCTCCGTTCATAGGCCTATTTTTGGATTTCATTTACCTTTTACGTTTCTGGGATACAAAGGTATGATGGGGAAAGTTCATTGTTCAGATGGGAACGATGGCGAATAGCAATAGTTGAGAGTCATGGAAATAGTCTTCATTAGTCGAGGAGAGAAGTTTATGATTTGAACCCCAAGGCCGAAGAACATTTCTGGTTATTGCAAGGTAGATTTCCAAGATAGATGGAAGTCATATAAACTTAATTTCCGAGAATTAGAGCACATGCTTCTTATGATACACTCTGAATTAACATTGATCCTTGCGCAAGTTGATCTCTTTATTCATATGATCTTTGCATTTGACTAAACGGCAATAAGTTGCTATTTTCATACCTAGGTAACTAGTTATGGCACACACAGTGTAATGTTGAGTGTTATAACAGTTCTGTTCCATCTAGGCTTATTTATTATCTAGCAGGCTTTACCATAAATATTATTACCCTCTGGAATTGATGCATGAGCGAGGAAATAACAGTATGTGATTCAAAGACTATATCAATTTCTTAAGAATTTAAGAGTAGTAATTTAAGCATTTGCTCAAAACTCGCTCATGAATGTTTATATTAGAATTATGCATAATAGGTATAGTCCACATATATATAATTTTTCAATGAAAGTACCCAGATAAGGGGAAAAATAACCTCTAAAACATGCTGAGTGAAAGAACTCAGAAACTTAGATGACATATTTTATAATAAGACTTATATGAAATTTCCAGAAAATCTCTGAAGATTAAAAAAGGCAGATGAGTGGTGGCCTAGGGCAGAAGATCTGACTGGACATTAATTGCAAAGAATAAAGAACATGAGGCAACTCTTTGTGGTGCTGGCCTAAAAATGTAAACTTGTTATTGGTGATGCTTAGTCAGATAATATATAATATATATATATAATATATAGTGATAATCTGATGATGAGTATTAGGTCCCCATGATCCAATCATCTCCCCCAAAGCCCAATCTATTAGTGCCAGAGGTTCTGGGGAACATCTAGATAAAAACCATAACACTCTCTTTCTTTCCTGTGCTGGGGATTGAACCCAGAACTTTGAGCGTGTGAAGTCTGTGCTCTGCCATTGAGCTATGTCTGCAGCCCCTAAAGCTGTCTTATAACAGGTGAACTTTATGTAAAACTAACCTTAATAAGATTATGATTCTCGACGATTATCTATTGCTATATTCGTCTCTTTCCAATTTTGCACGCCGTGTAATTTCAGGGATGTAATTTGGAGTGTGTGTGACAGCTACCCTCCTTCCTGGTATGTGCTTCTGATGGAGTTTTCTGTTGCTTGACTCTGTCAGATTCTTCTGCACACATTAAAACTTTCCTTGGAATGTTCTGTGCTCCTAGATTTCTGAGGCCTGGACCCCCTTCTTTTAGTTTGTTACTAACCTTTCCTCCTCAGAGAGGTTACCTTGGCTTTATAATGGAGTTTCTCAGCCCTTATACATTTTTGCCCCCTCATAAATTTCTTTCATAAATATTTAAACTAAATTGGAGTTCATGTTCATTTATGTACGCATGTATGTTTACAAATACATACTAGTCTGTGTTCAAAGAACGTATAAGCCCTGTATTCCCGCGCTTGCTGCAATGTGGGTATTTAGTATTTTGCGATGAATGAATGAATAAGGAAATTGTCTGCTGTAAGCCATGGGGGTTAGAATGCTGGAAGGATTAGGTGGATCAGCAATCTAGTTTTCTTCAAAGATTTCTAGAATCAAGAACGTATTGTATATCTAGATTGTACCAATAAACTCAATGAAAAGAAAAAAAAAAGAATGCAGTTGTCTTATCCTGCACACATGAGTATTCCTCAGAATATTCTGGGTCTGATCTGATGTTTGGCGAATCTGTGAGCATGGGTCTAGGTCTTTAGTGTGTCAGAGTTCCTGAGATCTTTGAGGGTCACTCTAATGTTCCTAGATCATACTTCTAAAATCTCAATGATTTGGAAGACATAGAAGTTTCATCTAGGTTTATTTATTATCCTGGAATCACAGGATGCTAAATTTGTGTCTTGACACCTCATCAAGCACTTTAGAGAACCTACGTCTACAATCGAATCAGATCCCCCAATGAGCAAACTATAACACAGAATTAATGTACAGCACACTATAGCCTAAATAATGTGGCTTTCTCAAAACCTAGTCTTTCTCTGAGGAAGTAGTGAACGTGCTGGAAAAATATCACTCATTACATAATTTGATAAAATAATATAATATAGTTTTAATAGCCATGTTAATACATTAAACATATGGTTTCTTCAATAATTACTAATTTTTACATTTCTCACTACTAATTACGGTATTAAATCATTCACTCTTTAATTTGTTCTGTCATAAATTTTTATTTATTCCAGCCTGAACGGTGATAAGAGTTGAGACTTTTGCACTTCTCACATTAGTGCAACATCATTGATATAAAGCTGCTATGTGTTGTAATGGTTTATTATCATGTTGTTTTTGGTGATTTAATTTTCCTGTAAAGACTGTTTCAATTTAGCCACTCCAGATGTGAAATACTTTCAAAGGTTGTTTCAAAATCTTATCATGAGGTTTTCATGTAGTTTTAGCACCATGTTGATAACTGCTGGTTATCGTTGTAAACACTCACAGAGGAGACAGGATGACTTCTGCTTGATGCATGGTAACCTCACTAACAGAGTAATTGAGTAAGAGTTGGCCACTGTTACGGGGACCCCCAGGAATAACCCCCTTTAACCACCAGGAAATGCTTTTTTGAAACAAATGATGGATGAATAAATGATTATTTTAAAATGTGTAAAGCGTATATTAGATTATGGTGTTTCCTTCTAAAACAAGGCAGAATTTATGGGGAGATGGAAGTGGAAACATAGTAACTATTTAATTTCAGGGATTTGTAAAAATCTTATATAAAGAAGGTGTACAACTTGGTAATTTGATGTACAAGGGGATTGTAAATTGTGAGGTGTGATGGCAAAACCAAGGGAGTGTTTATATTTAAAAAATTATTGCAGTAAGAGACACATTTCCATGAATCCACTTCAAGATACACCTCTCACTTCAAATAGATCTGTATGTCATCAGTCTCACCACTTTTTGAAGCAATTCTGGGAATACTCTTTGGCGAGTGTCTTTAGTTGCATTGCCTTGGTACCTGGACGTCCTGAATTGATTCAACACATTTACCTTTCAGAGTCATTATGACTACAAGGATGAGCCAGAAGTTGCGTGGTACCAGATCTGTTGAGTAAAGGTGATGAGTACACACGGTAATGTTTTAAGAGAACCTGACTTTCCATTGGATGGTACTTGGCAGTGGCATTCACTGGATTTGAGATCATGCCCCATAAAGACACTCAAAAGAGAGGACTTGCAGAACTGCTGCAGAAATTGGCCAGAGTAATGGGATAAGGGCATTGGAAGCAAGGAGCATTTTTAATACCAATAACTTTTACTGTAATAAATAGTTTTTTAATTTAAACATTCATGTACATGCTGATCACACCACATAATCACTACAATCAAGCTAATTAACTTTCTACCAACTCACATATTTATTTATTTTTGTGATGAGCATACTTAAGGTCTGCCCTGTTAACAAACTTCCAGTATGCAGTACAATATCTTATTACCCACGTCACTGTGCTGTGCATTAAATCTCTAGAATTTATTCATCCTGCATTACTGATACTCTGTACCTTCTGACCAACATCCCCTCCTATTTCCTTCCTCAACAGCTTGGTAAGCACCGCTCTATACTCCTCTTGTAACAGTTTAACTAACTCAATTAAACATATAAGTGAGATTATACAATATTAGTCTTTCTGTATCTCACTTATTTCATCTTGCATAATGTTTTCCAGATCCATCCATGTCATTGAAAATGGCAGGATTTCCTTCTTTTCTAAGAAAGAATAATACTCATGTAGATGGATCATATATACATATAGATCAGATGCATGTGTATGAGTGAATATATATTATTCTTGCATATATAGAATTGTGTATTACATATGATTTACCTTTCAAGAAGGAGAGATACAGCTTACAATTTTATCTTAGAAATTTAGATTATTATTATTATGAAAAAAATGATACAGTAAACAGAGAAGTGAAAGTATCCCTTTAAAATCCTGATTTCAGTTCCTTTGTGTAAATGTCAGAAGTTGGGTTTTTAGCTGGGTGTGGTGGCACACGCCTGTAATCCCAGCTCTCGGGAGGCTGAGGCAGGAGGATCACTGTGAGTTCAAAACCGGCTGGGCTACATAGTGAGTTCCAGGTGAGTCTCAACTACATAGTAAGATCCTGTCTCAAAAAAAAAAAAAAAAAAGAAAAAAGCTGGGTTTCTAGCTCTTAAGGCAGATCTAGGTATAATTTTTTGAGGTATCTTTATGTCTGTCCTAAAGATTGGGTCAATTTACATTCCTACCAGTGGTACACAACCTTTGTTTTTCTCCACATTCTCACTAGTGTAATTATCTTTTTAGTATTAACTATTCTAAAAGGTATAAGGTGATAGCCCATTATGATATTAAATTCATTTCTTTGCTGATTTGTGAAGTTGAATAATTTTCCATACAACTTTGGGATGTTGGTACATATTCACTGGAAAAATGTCTCCAGGTTTTTGCCTATTTTGAAAAGAGATTAATAAACAATTTTGGCTTTTGGTTTTTACTGTGGAGTTGAGTGACTCCTAATAACACATGGTTTGCAAATAATTTCTCCCCTTCTGTAGTTAGTACATTTTGTTGATTGTTTCCTTTGCTGGGCAGAAGACTTGCACTTTGATGTAGTTCCACATGTTTATTTTTATTTTGCTTTTATTGTCATTTTCACAAAACTCATGACCATGCACAATCATTGCCCTTGTTTTCTCTCAGGAATTTTATGCTTTCAAATATCTTATTTAAGTCTGTAACTCATTTGAGTTGATTTTTGTGTATAGTATAAAATAAATGTCCAATTACTTTCTGTTTCATGTAAGTATATTGTTTTCCTAATATTTACTAAAGAGATTATGTTTTCCCCAGTATATTTTTCTGGAACCTATTTTAAAGAGTAGTTGACCTTGTATACATGAGTTTGCTTCAGAGATCTCTGTACATGTGTCTTTTGGTCTAAGTGTTCTGTGTGTCAGTTTTTACAGCATTGCCACATTCTTTGGAGGTTGTTGATGATAACAATGACTGTTGCTGCTGTCGCTACAATTACCATTTGACTAGCTCTGTAGTATCTTTTGAAATTAGGAAGTGTGATCTCATTATATTTCATTTTTTTCAATAGCTTTGTCTATTTGGGATCATTTGTGGTTTCTTATGAAAATGCTAGACTTTTTATGAGGATTATATTGGATCTGTAGAGAATGGCAATATTACATTTGGAAAGCACACTGAGATGATATTAATTCTCCCAGTCCATGAAGATGGGGTATTTTTCCATTTTTTTTCTTCTTCAATTTCTTTCATTAATGATTTACTTTCAGATTTTAATATGTAGCTGCTATTATCCATGGTTAAATTTATTCCTAAGTATTTTACATATTCTTTCTTATGTTATTGCAAATGGAATTGTTTTCTGAATTTTTGTTCTAGATAGTTTGTTATAAGCTCATTGAAATGCAACTGGTTTTTGTATGTTGATTTTTGCATCCTGCAAATTGCTGAATTTATTTATTTTGAAAGTTTCTTGCAGAAACTCTAGAATTTCTTTAAATAGAAAATAATGTCACGGGCAAAAAAGAAACAATTTTATTTATTTCTCTCAAATTTGGATGCCTTTTACTTCTTTTGCCTAATTGCTCTGGACTTCCAATCCTGCACTGAATAGAAGTGTTGACAGTGGACATCCTTGTTTTGTTCTTGGTCTTGGAGGAAAAATTGTCACCACTTCACCACCGAGCATGAGGCACAGTTTGCCATATACGACACTTACTATATCAGATACAGTTCTTATCTATCTAATTTGTTGAAAGCTTATATCATGAAGGGATGTTGGACTTTTTTCAAATGCTTTTATCAGCATCTATTGAGATGATCATATAGTTTGATCTTTTAATCTATTAATGTGTAGTTTCATGCTAATTGTTTTGTATATGAAGATAAATCCCAGTTGATGAGGGTGTGTAGTCCTTTTAATGTGATGCTGAATTTTATTTGCTTGTATGTTTTATCGATTATGAATCTGTGTGCATGAAGTGTATCGGCCTGTTGGTGCAGGTGTTTTCTTCCTTGGAGGGTCCTTGTCTGAGTTTAGTTTTAGGTTAATGCTGATGATCTCATGAAATAAGTTACAAGTATTCCCTTCCCTTCAATTTTTTGGAAGAATTTGAGAGGAACTGGAATTAAGTTTTTTCTAGTGTTTAAAAAAATTTATGCGATCCTTCATGCGATCCTGGGCCTTTTTCTCTTGGAAGATTTTGATTATTAATTCAATCCCCTCAATAGTAATTGATCTATTCAGCTTTTCTCTTTCTGTATGATCTTCATGGGCTGCATATTTCTAGGAATTTATCAATTTCTAGGTTATACAAATTGTTATATATTGTTCATAGCAGTCTCTTAAGAGCCTATGTATTTCTGTGATATGTTATGATGTTCCTTTATATTTTGATTTTATTTAATATTTCCCTTTTTATCTTAATGTATCTGAAGGTTTGTTTAACGAAAATAAGTTTGGCTTATTTGTTGGTCAGAAGGATGGGAGACTGGCACACAAAGACATAGTAAAGTGCAGTCTCCTCTGAAAAAGAGGGGAACACTTCCGTCTTCTGATGCCCTCCAATTATTCCCTTGTGCTGACCTCCTCACGATGTGAGTGGGGGGAGAGGCAGAAGCAGTCTTCTGGAGCAACATTCTTATCCAACTGGGAAGGCTGGGCACTTACTCTGGTCGCATCACCCACTTTCACCCCATGGAAGAAATTGCAGGTCATAGCAGTCTCCTTTGACAGTACGTGGCCCTCTCCGGGCAGAAGTTACAGGCAAAAACGAAACCTTACTTCTTCCTTCTTCAATGTGTATAACCTCTGATATTGCATTTAAATTGACTTTTTTTTTTAGTTGCCCCATTACAGTGTCTCCACACATTGCTGACCCATTATTTCAGTGCTGAAATTTTGACGGCAGCAGATGCTTCTGAGCAGGAAGCACGTTACTCTGGTATGGAAGGTGGATGACGAGGAGGACGCATTCTCACTGAGCACTGCAGACTCCAGGGCTGGTTTATGACCTGAGAATACAACTGCTGAGTTTCGAGGAGTGCGACAGTGCACGTGTACTCTAACTCTATCTAGTGAGGACTCTTCTCCTGTCTTCCATGTGTAGCGAGTCTCGGAAGTAAGGTGGTGTATTCCTTGCTTTTTCATAACCCTTCTCTGTCTCTGAAGATCCTGCGTAAGACTCTATTTCTCTCTTTATTGCAGTCACCCGTGGAACCCTCTTATTTCTTGAGTATTTTAGCTTCTGCCTCGTAGTTATTCCTATCAACAACACAACTTTTGGTCACATTTCTTAGAATTTCAACACCTACATAGATGTGATTCATGTGCGTTCAGCTTCTTGACCTCTTTGTTAGTCTGTTCTTCCCTCTTGCATTTGCTGTCTGCTTCAAAGTTCCTATCAATGGCTGTGCGCCCTTTCACTAAACTCAGGCTGTGTCCCACTTTACGACCACCTGTGTGTTTTTAGTTGACATCGAACGAACCAGCAAAAATCAATGAATCCAATTTCGTTTTCCCGGTCTTCTCATTCCTACTTCATAGTCTCACTCCCCTCCTTAGCCATCTTACATTCCATGGTAGAAATTACAGTATCAACATCACTTTTCATATGACATCATTTCCCTTGTGTGTTTCTCCTCTTCTAACATAGGAGTCAGGATTGAAACCCCATCAGACAAATTCCAGAGTGCCTTCTCTAGATCATTACACTGTTCGTGTATTATCTCATTTAGGGATTGCAACATACCTATACAAGTAACTTGAAAAAACAGGAACTTAAAGGCATTCATTAGGTCTTACAACAGCAGTGAGTGTTAGAGCAATACTTAAACTTTGCCAGATCCATTCCTACACTTAAGAGGTTGAAGCTGTATGGAAGAAAATCCACGCTGGTTCATTTTGCTTTAACCTCATGTTCATTTCAATAGAACTTTTAGTGCTATCAGGCAGAACTGCATTTCCTTAAGTCTGTCTTATTTTCCCCTCTCTGCCACCTTCATCTGAAGTGTGAACTCCTTTTGTATTCTCTTTCCCTACTGATAATCTAGACTTATAGTGCCCTGAGATCACAGAAGCAATAATGCTATTTCTCCCAGTGTCCTGTCACTGCCTCTGTCTGCATCGATCAATATACACCTAACTTTCTGTCTCTTTAATGGATCCACCGGCTGTGCTCTATTCATATCCAATCACTCCAGTGTTAACTAGATCCAAGTAAGTTGTTTTAATGTGTTTGCTTTAATTATTTTTCTCTTTGTTGAGGCAAAATACTCAACACCAAAAGTAAGAGGAAAAGTTTATTTAGCGTGTAGAGGTTTCAGTTCATATTTGGCTGTCTCCAAGGTAGGGTGGCATGGTAAGGGGCATTGCAAAGGAGACATAGTTCATGGTAGGCAGAAGACAGCAAAAGCAAGCGAGAGCTTTGTTTTGCCCCTTTCATATTCTATATCAGCTACTGGGCTTAGGGAGGTGCCAAATCAATCAGTGGACTGATTGATAATCAAAGAGCCTCAATTTCCACATCACAAAATCTAGATTTTATTTTTTTAGTTACTTCCCGGCTTCCTATACTAGTGGATCTGATCAAAGGCAATATGCTGCCATTTATACACAAGATGATTATATTTGGTCTTCTTTCTGATAACTCCAGATCTCTTCCTGCCCTAGATTTTCACCGGCCCCTGTTATGAATGAATAGCACAAGTTGGTTGTGTTTGGTGCAATAAAACTTGTAACCCTAGATTTCTTATTTTGACTGACAAATTCTCACACATGACACAGAATGTTGCTCACCCATGAGATATACTCGGTGGAACTGGAGTTCTTTGCAAATCCAACCCGATAATGATAGCTATTACTACATGAATTTTGTGTCCACTCCAAAGAACATATATTGGAATGCAAGTGGGTGAATACGTGTGGCAGGGTGTCCACTCTGAATTATAGAAAAAATAGTCGTTCCTGGACAATGACACCTTATTAGTAGTAATAAATTGCTTGTAACATACATCTCTGTTGATCAAGATAAATTACTGAGCTATATGGTATAAACAATGGTTGTATTAAGTAGATCTAGTGTCCTGCCAGAAGATGTAAAATTATTTTATGATTTATAAATTTTTACTACTCCTTTTGGGAATAACATGATGTATTGGTAAGAACATAATATTTAGACTCAAAGGACATGAGTGTCTTTTGATGTCCTGAGATGTATTAACTATGTAATATTTACCAGAACACTTAAAAATCGTGGACCTCAGTGTAATCATGTGTATTAGGGTGTTGAATACATGGCACAGTACTCAGTAACTGAGTTTTTATTTTGATAGAATAGAGTCAATGTATGGTATTTTTTTTTCATTTTGCCCTAATCTCTTTAATTTTCCTTTCTAAAAGGAGCTCAACACACAGTACTTTTGCTTTTCTCTGATTTATCATGAGCTCCTGTAGTGAATTGGGAATCGTACAATTGGGTAGTGAGGACACAATCAGGGACCACTGAAGTATCTGGAGAATTTCACCGTGTTCAGTTACTCATTATTTCAAGAGGTTTTTTAAAATTTTTTTCATCTCATGGGTGTAGTGAGAAAGAGCTAGAAGGATTATGATTCATAAAGAGAAGTAGAAAAGGTGGGGGGAAGAAAATAGGAAAAATTAAACATCTTTAGACAGTATAAGGTACCTGTTCCCTGGGGAGAAGCAATTGACAGCATGCATGTGTGATTAGTGGATTCCATGCGGCTGTCTTGGAGAATGTTGTAGAAAGGGGACCAAGTGTACCGTGCCTCGGGGAGCCCACTGGCAAGCTGGTCCTAGGAGCTGAGGCCCCTACACTTTGCTGGTGCTATTTCCGTGGACAGCTGTTGCAAAGATGGCCGGGAAAGAAGAAGGCCTTGCAGGGTCTGAACTTAGACTGTTCATTCATCCAGTAAATATTTATTTAACTCCTACTATGTGTCAGGATTAACAGTAAACAAAAACAGTAAACAAAACACAAAATTTCATGTCCCTGTGGGACTTAGAGTGAAGAATAAACCTTTGCTGTGTATAAAAATATTGTTATTTGGTGGTTTTTTTTCTCTTTTCCCATCATCTCTCAATGGACTATTTGGGTCTTCAATATATAATAACCTTAGGAGCACTGCCATTGTACTTCTCTTGCTGTTGGAGGTATCTTGGGGCAGATGCTCTCCCACTAGGTATACGATTTTCAGTGCAGCACAAGCTCAGAATGCATAGGAAGATGCGGATTTTTAGAACACTTATATTGCCCTCCCTTCCTCAGAGCTTCTGTGATTTATGTTCTACCAGAAAAAGGGAGGAAGTTCTCTCTTCCTGGAGTGAGCCTCCACATAAAGTCTTGTTTGCCCCTGCAGCCTGCTGACGTTTCTCTAGGGTGGGTGGTCGGCGCGTAGCACCCGGTGTTTCATACACCAGGTCTGTTCACTCAGCCCTGTTGGGATTCAAAATGGGGACACAACACTCTGAGAATCATCTGTCATCAAACTGAGACAGCAGCCCATTCAGCGTTCCTCAGAGTGGGCAGTGCCACCAAGCTTGGGATCAAGTGCTTCAGCTAATGGAAGACAAAACATTTTTTGCTTCATATAATAAAGCAAAACTGTTATTTGTTCAAATATTAAAACAATTCAAATAGCATAGCACAGCCTTAAAGATATATTCAATATCTATTTCTCCTTTTTCTTTCTAGCAGAACCTACAAATTATAGCTGGATGCATAGTTGCTTAATATCAAGACAACATTTTCATTCTCTCTTGCGGTTAGAATGGTCAGGTGACCACGGCCTGGTCAAAAGGGAACTGATAAATATGTTCATAACCTTCCAAACAGTTCTTTAAAGAGCGGCTATGCTGTTCTGTACCTTTCTGCTGCCTTCTGAGGATGGGATGAGGCCCCTTGGACATGTTGGAGAGACAGTTTCACCTGAAGATGGACCCAGTCCAGTGGGCAGGGAAGCGGTGTTAAAGACGGGTCTGGGCTCTGTGGCTTTAGGGAGTTGCCACACTAGCTCTGAACTGCATAGCCAGACCTTGATTTCGTTTTAGTGCACTCACCTTTAAAGATTCTTGTTTGAATTGTTAATTCTTGTCCTCTCTAGTATAGAGATAGAGGCCCCAGGGAGTAAACACGCCATGTTAGGTTACCAAAAACTTTCTCTGGGGTGAGTGTGCGTGCATGCGTGTGTGTGTATGTGTGTGTGTGACAACCTCATTGTGAAGTATTTTAGTAGAGAGTACATTTTAAATATTTTTCATTCCTTTTTTGAGGGGAAAGTGTTTTTAAAATGACTTAGAAAGGAAGCATCATGTTGAATATAAAACTCACATGATTTTATAAATTGGTATTCTATCATCAATAATAACTTTGTTATAATCCATTATGATTATAAGTTAAACTAAAATACAGAAGTTCTGAAAATTGCATAACGTGAAATTATTATTGTGTTACAGATATTCCAAAACTGAATTTCCTAAAGTTAGGAATACTTCTTTTCTCAGCAATAATACAACCATGCTTGCATTAGGTTGCCAAATTTGTTTATAAAAACGTTGTTTGTGAACAAACAGGAAAAATGAAACCCCTCAATATTAACTAAATCATATCTTGAAGATTTTAAAGCAGTTTGGCTAGCATTTTTTTCTGCTTAGAAGTGATGTCGCCGTGAAATGTGAGGATAACACTTCATGTGTTACTACTTGTTGTGAAGCGATTTAATAAATGTTTAAACAAGTCATCACCACGCTGACAGCGTTTCTTATCGTGGAGTCGCAACTTTGATATTGATTGTCATGCTAGGCTTCCCACCACCTTCTCTGCCCTGCAAATGCAGGGACACGTAGCTTGACCCTCAGAGGGTGTGGACAGACTGCACTGCCTGCGGATGTCTGTCCTTGACTCTTACACTCCTCCCTGTTAAAGAAGGAAAAACGGTCATTCCCCTTTCCACATGGTGGTTGCAGCATGGAAGGAAGGTGTTCATCATGTTTACTTTATGCTCAGCTTCTAGGAGAATTCCAGACCAGTGTCTTTGGAGGATGCCATTTTTTCTACCTACAATTCACCTTGAGAGAAATGGCAGTCAGGGGAGTTCCTTCTTGATTTATCTAATAGCTTATGAACCTAGAGCCAAAGTGTAAGTGTAGTTTAGCCTTCTGGAACGCAGACTAAAGATCTCAATCTTACCATCATGAACAAATAGAGTTAAATGAAATCTATGCTATGGCTGTGTGTCTGGGTTCCCTCAGCTTTCATATAGTGATGTCCCCACCTGTAAGATGGGGGTATTGAGAGGTGATGATTCTGGGAGGTAATTAAGTCAGGGGGTGGAGCCTTCATGCTTGGTCATAGCACTCTGAGAATACTTCTCCACTCCGTGAGAACACAACAAGGACGCACCATCCCTGGTTTAGGAAATGAGCCCTCCCTGAACACTAAAGCTGCTGGTGCCTTGAGTTTGTACTTTCAAGACTCTAGACCTTTTGAGACATAAGTTATCTTGTTTATAAACAAGCTGGCATAGGATCATAGTGTTAGGACAGGCCGAACAGACTGAAGGAATCTGTGCACTTATTCACCTAATAAGAATATGCAGCTACGATGTTCCAGATAAATAATGGCCTCAACAAGTGCTATCTCTGTCCTCTCAAGGGTTACAGTCAAGTGTTAGGCATGAGTTCCAGCTTCCTATAACACATGTCCACTGAGGGGTTTCCCATTCCTCTGTGATCACTGGCTGCTCTACCAACAACTCTTCCTGCTGAGTTTGATTGTGAGGAAAGGTGTGATCTGAGTTTCATATAGTTTCTTCTGCCTGTAGAATCTTAAATAAGGAAGATCTTTTTGTTTATCTGCTACATGCTTTTTCTTGAAGTTTTTCCAAGTATATGGCAATTCAGTTTCTGCTCCAGGACTTTTAATAAAACTATCGCGCCAGAGTATTTCTCAATGTATGTATGTGGTCATGAAAACAGGAATTCATTATGTCACTATTTGTTCCTAACAGGTCCATATTTAATCCTAGCAATTTCCCTTTTCTTTGTAAATTCTGACAATTTAAGAAAATATTTCAAAATCTTCTTCAAGGACCAGTTGTGATTTTTGATACCCATGTTTTTTCTCAACTGAAAACCAGTGCAATCACTCATCTCAAGCTTTTTTTGTTCTCCCCATTCTTCTTATGAAACTGCACTGTGTCTTTCTTTCTTTTTTTTGATAGTTATTGTCCTTCCCACCAGGATTTTTCTATTACATTTTGGCTTTTTTCTCTAATCTCTTTGACTAGCAGGTGAAAACATACCTTTTTCTTGTATAGTCAAAGAGAAAAGTTTCACTTTAAAATAGTAGCTACCAGGATTTTTCTATTACATTTTGGCTTTTTTCTCTAATCTCTTTGACTAGCAGGTGAAAACACCTTTTTCTTGTATAGTCAAAGAGAAAAGTTTCACTTTAAAATAGTAGTTCTCAACTAAGAGTGATTTTATCCCCTCAGGGGTCGTTTGGCTGTGTCTGGGGACACACTTGGCTACAGGAGGGGCAACTAATATCTAGTATGTCGAAGATAAAGATTCTTGTTAAACACGGTGCAGTGCAAAGGATAGACTTTGACGTCTACAGAAAAACAAAATTGGCCTCAAATGTCAATAGCGTTGAATTTAAGATAATTTGATTTAAACTCAAGATTTGTATTTATTTGGATATTTTTTGAAGAAACTTTTTTCTACATCCTCTCAGATCCAATTATAAAGAGATAGAAGATTGGTATTGAAATGTTTAATGTGCTGTCTTTACTGATTTATTTTTCTGTTGACGTTGGGATGATACCCTGTGCTAGGCACCATCAGTATAAAAAAGGTGAGAAATCTTTGTCTGTGGCTTTGTCAACAAAAATTAGTATCTGTGAATTAAAACAATTAGGGCTTAAAGTAAAAAGTGCTTAATTGTGTAAGAGCAGACAATAAATAAAAGAGGAAGCTGGAAAGATTATTTCTGGCTACAGGGGGACAGAAAACAGAGTGGAAGTGGTAGCATTGTAGCAGAATTATGAAGGGTGTAACTGGAGGTGACAGAACTGTCCAAGAGTAAAAAGGGAAGAAAATACAGGGTTGAGAGCTGATCAAGGGATAGTTAGTGGTGGCCGAGACTGGGAGGCTGGATTAAGGGAGGGGCATGAAGATCAGTGCAGAGAGTGCAGCTGTTAGTGACAAAGGCCAAATTGTTGAAGCAAAGCATATCAGGATTATGAGAGCAATTTTTACTTCTCTGAGTAAAAATAAGTCAAATTTTCATATTGAACATTGATCGAACCAGAGTTTTTTTAAATGGCAATAGAAATCTTCTTTGACTCTGACCTGAGATTTTATGAGTGTTTTTACTGTTTTTCCATCAGCTGATTTCTCATAATCAGCAGATAGAAACTTCTTTTTTCCATTTCAGTCTGAAAACTTACCTTGAATATGCACATTCTCACAGCTTCAGGGGTCACGCTAACCCGAAACGCATAATTTAGAGGAAGGCTCAGTGATTCACTCCACAGTTCAGAGTGAAAATAAATTCTAACCGGAGACAACACAATTTGATATAGAACATCTTTGTAAAGCTCTAAAAGAATGTGGCATGGTCATGGAGGGGCTGTACCTGAGTTCCTGTGGTCCACAAGGGCCATCAAATTTCCATCAGGGCTTGGTTCAAACTACTGGCTCCTGGTCCCTCTCTGTATTGGATATACAGAATCAGACTGGGTGAGGGAACAAGAGGAAATTATCTTTTGTTCAAATGATACAACAGACAGACCGCTTAAGCTGCAGTTAAATATTATATAGAAACTGTAAGTCAAAAGCACAAACAATGAACGAGATTTCAAGAATGCTGTAGTTTTGTGTGGATGTGTGAGGCTGGGAGAATATATTGAATTAGATACACCCAAAAAATGGAGATGGGAGAAACTACAGAGAATAAAAGTGAAATATTCATTTGCTCATTATTAGTACTACTGGATTACTGCAGTTTATTTTTTCGTTCTTCTATAAAAGTAGAGATTTATATGTCAAATTGTTGATTGTCAAATCACTTTGGGATATAACTATATAATTATAAAAATATATAGTTTATGGATTCTGAGAAAAAAAAATTGGAGATGTATATGTCACTTCTTTTCCTTTTGTTGAACTAGTAAAAATATTAAGAGATCATCTCAGTTTTCAGAGAAATTCCACTTACCTTTGTCTTCTAATACCATGGACTTTAAAGTTATACTAATGAATTTTTTTTCAATTTTGCCTTATTATCTGTGTGTAAATTTAATAAATGTTTAACTTGCTTATATATAATTATTTTCCTGTTGACTTATTGGCTTGGATATTGTAATTATCTTTTGTTATCTTTTTATATGAATCTTTTTAATTGAATTTTTAAAATTGATACATAAAAACATTAAAATTATACATGTTAATGAGGTACCATATTGTGTTCAAAACATTTATATATACTGTATTATCTACCTTTTTATAGTAAAAACTTTCCTAATCTTTCTTCAGGCTTTTAAAAATATATGGTTCATTACTGTTCTCTATTCTCATACTACTGTGAAACGGCACACTGGAACCTCTATTTAACTATAATTTGCACCCATTGATTAACCTTCCTCCTTTCTTTCTTACTACCTTTTCTTGTCTTCTTACCTTCTGGTTACTATCTTTCTACTCTCAACTTTTATGAGGTCAATGTTATCAATACTGTATATTTCACATGTGAGATTATACAGTTCTGTACTTGTCTCTCCGTGCCTAAGTAATTTCACTTAATAAAATGATATCCAGCTCCAACCATATTATTGTAAAGGACAAGGTTTAATGCTTTCCTGTAGCTGAATAGTGTACCAGTGAATGTAGGTACCATATTTTCTTTATCTGCTTGTCAACTAATGAATACTTAGATTACTTCCAGTGTTTGGGTATTGGGAATAGTGCAGCGACAAATGTGGGAGGGCAGATATTTCTTTGACGTAATGATTTCATCCCCTTCAGATATGTGAGATTGCTGGATGTCATCGTTACTTTCTTATTGTTTGGACAAAATACATGATACACACAAGTTAAAGGAGGAAAGCTTTGTTTTAGCTCACAGTTTGTAGAGGTTTCAGTCCATATTTGGCTGGCTTCTGGGTAGTGCAGCGTGGCGGAGAAAGAACAGTCAATGGTATGGCAGGCAGGAAGCAATGAGACTTCTTGTTTTCTTTTTTATTCCATGCAGGCTACAAACTTATGAGGTATGCCACTTAATAATATCAACTCTAAAGGGACTATGCAAACACTCGTGCCTAGAGTGGGTCTTCCTTTTTCAGTAAATTTATCATGCATATTCAGAACTGTGCTGAACTAATCAGTAGACTAATCCAGTATCAAACACCTATGATTCAGAATCACACACCCATGATCCAGTCACTCCCCAAAATTCCTCCTGTGAGCACATGAGGCTTTGGAGTTAGGCATCTAGATATAAACCATAGTAATGGAAAATATAGCAATTCTATTTTTTTAACTCTTTAGGAATTTGTATACTGTTTTCTATAATGGCTCTAGTAATTTACATTCCTACCAATAGTATGCTAGTATTCTTTTTCCCACATTATTAATGTTGAGCAATTTTTCATGTACCTGTTAGCCATTTGTATACCTAATTCTAAGAAATATCAATGCAGATCTACTGCTCAATTTTTAATTGGGCCTTGTTTTTGTTATTGAGTTGAAGTCTTTACATATTCTGGATATCCCTTCCTCTTCTCTTATTCTGTAGACTATCTCTACCAGAATTCTTTCCTTTCCTTTGTAGAAGGTTTTTAATTTAAAGTTATTCCATTTGTTTATATTTGTTTGTGTGTTTTGGTTACTGACCCCCAAACCTTTGCTTATTCCAATGCCCTGAGCATTTTCACTATATTTTCTTGTAGTAGTTTCATAATTTCAAGTCTTATATTTATGTCTTTAATTAATCTTGATTTGATTTTTGTAGCTGGGAAAACTCAGTGGCCTAGTTTCATTCTTCTACACTTGGACGTCCAATTTTCCCAGCTGCATTTGCTGAGGATTATTCTTTCTCCAATATGTGTTCTTAGCAACTTTGCAAAAAAAAAAAAAAAAATCAGTGGGCTATAGATGTGTGAGTTTACTTCCGAAGTCTCTATTCTTTCTGTTGGTCTATGTACCTTCCTTTATGCCAATACCATGCTGTTTTGACTACAACAGATTTGAAGTGTATTTTGAAGTGAAGTAGTGTTATGCTTTCTGATTTGCTCTTTTTATTAAAAAAGGCTTTGGGTCTTTGAAGCTTTTGTGGATTCCATCTAAATTTTAATATTGTGTTTTGTTATTTTTTTAAAGTGTACTTGAGTGAGGTATGCCACTTATGACTATCAACTCTAAAGGGACTATGCTTTTGTGGCTCCTAACAAGCACATTTGAGTTTTTAAGAGATACTTTATAACAATGAGGATGACTCTCCATTAACTTTGCTAAATTCACCTTCCAAATTGTATGTTATGGCCTTTCTTGTAACTCTTTTTCCTCTTTAGCACAGTCACTATACACTGGTGACACTATCCTGTAATGTGATGATTGTGTGACGTAAAAACGAAGTACCTGGGAAGTGTTCCCTAAGATCCTCAGGCTACAACCAGGCTGGCTTATGAACAACTTGGGTTACAAATGAATTTTAGTTTCAGCTATGACAATTCTTGAGTCACCACTCAGATCCTGCTTGCTTGTTTTTCCAGAGGGACTCAGATGCAGATTTAACCCTTAAAGAATTCTGGAAAGAACATTATAATATCCTTTCCTGTGTGGGGCTAACTGAAAACTCCTGGGCCAAGGTTTCTCAGGACACTGAGATCTGCCTATTTACAGGAGAGAGAGACTGGAGGCTGCATAGAGAAGGCTGAGCCTTCAACTGACCAATGTGAGTTGTAACCAGCCCTTGTGAGCAATGATAAGGGTCCACCTCTCATCTCATCTCTTATCCATAAAACCTAGTTGACTAAAATGGCTTCTGACCTCTTTGAACATATTAGAAATTGAGATTGGAAACTATTTTGACTTAATGTGAAGATTGGGATACTTCCTGCAATGGTCAGTGCCTCTCTCTGTGGACCTGTCTTCCTTGGGGAGGCTTGCACATCTCTGCATGGATCCACTTAGTCACTGCCATGTGACTTGAGGTAGCAAATGAGGCGTGTGTGGAAAGGATGAATCACTTCCTAGCAGTGGTGTTTAGAGCTGGTGCATGATTCATAGTGTTCCCTTTTCCCTTTGCTGCAAGGACAGGCGATGCTTTATATAGAGACTTCAGAGAAAGCTGCTCAAATGGCACGAGCCCAGGGAAAATGCTATCTGAACACAGGGCAGAGATAAAACTGACCCCCAATGAATACAAGCAACAAATTAGAGATAAATATTTGTTGTTGGGAACCACAGAGATACTGTGGTCATTTTATATTACACAACCGACTCCCACAGGAATTGTGTGAGGCATAAAACCATAAAACACACTTGATCAGAGTCTATTTGAAGTGCCAGTGTTCATCTTAGGCCTTCTCCAGCCGTGGATATAGGTCACAGCGGTCCCTGTTGCCTCTCAAGCTTTGTCTGGCTTCCTCATCTAGAGCCTTGGCAAAACTGTGCTAAGCTATTGTAAGCTATTTAAAGCAATGTGTACTTTTTATAATCCCTACAAAGAGGGTATGTACTAAAGGGCTGTTTGAGAAGGCTGAGTGGATGTTCTCACACTCAAATGTATTACAGGCCGAGTGTCTATAGGTCATGCCAGTGGATACGGCTCTGTGTTAATGTAAACAGGAAAGCACAGAGTTGTATCGCAGAGGCCTACAAGTCTGGGAGTGGGGGATGTTGTTGTTCCAGAGTCCTGTAAAATCACCCTGCTTGAGCATGCCAGCATCGGATGCTGTTTTAAGTGAAAGGCTTCTTTATAGTTCTAGCATTTTTTGAATTATTCCCTCAATGAAAGTTATACTACTTAAGCTAAACCATGTGGGCTGTGATGGTACAACTCTCTTGAGGATATAAACAAAATCTAATCAGATTTTGAGTTTCATTCTTATAAATAAAATACCCTACAATATTTTAATTAGCAATACCAATTTGATCCAAAGAAAGCCATTGGAAATAAGTTTCAGCTTCTTAAATTTAGATGCTTGCTTTGTTTTTAGATTGTCATGCAATCACCACTTACCGCAAAAGTTTGAAATAAGATTTATCTGTTATTTTTTTCTAAAGTTAGTGTTTCCTTCATGCACCAACATGTTTTAAATATTTCTCTGTGTCATTCATTAAACACGAATGTATTAAAAAACACTCACATAGTTTTGCTAGATTTTTGTGAAACATTACTTAGCTGAATGCATATACCTTATGATCATTTAACAGAGGCCAATGAATAATGCCCTAACCTGATGTATTGAGGATTTATACTATATTTCACTATTTCTTAACTCAGACTCATAGATTGAATTCTGATTCTGTTAGATGCACATCACCATTAATTGAAAAAAAAAAGTTTGTATTATAGGGCATATATGCAGCCTTCATCATTTGTGATCAAATCTCTTGTAAGATTTTCCACTTGAAAAAGCTTAATTTAAGGAGGTAAGAGTGAAACAAACATAGTTGGTATTGGAAAGACTAGCAAAATGCAGTTACTTAAAAGACTCGTTGGTCTGACTTGGTAAAATCAGCCCTTGTGCTTTATAGAGACTAGAACCAAGGCAAGAGAAGTTCTGATGGAGTGACAGCATGAACAATGGAAATGAGAATATTCTTTTGGATATGTTTTAAGAGGCATATTCTCAACTAGAAGAGATATAAGCTGTTTGGTCTGCAGGAATCTCTCTCCTGGCTTGGGTGAAAGGTAACATTTTGTGATAGCCAATCTACTTCTGTAGCAATCTATGCACCTATGAATGGCTACATTACACAGTAAATCTTGAATTCTATTACAGATTAAAGGATGTTAACTTAAATTTATGTGCTTATGATTTCTAAAAGCTATCTAGCTCATAGTAATAAGAGCTCTCAGGTCGTATTTAGATCTAACAGGAAAACAGAGTCACTTTCATTTGGGAGAGGGTTTTGTAAACATTGAGAAAAGCAAATAAATACTATGTGTCATGCATGTGTTCTTCTTATTTTAAAGTGCTGCACAATTGGGGGATAATTCTGTAAGTTTAGAATTTTTTGTCTTCTCACATTCTCAAGACACGTTACCAAGTGGTTCCTTCCCTGATTCATTGCTATGGCCTCCTTTAATATTATTTAATTATTAATTATTATTTAATATTACTAAAACTTCATTCAGTTCACAACACATTGGTGCATCCTCACTTTGAAAGGATTTCAAGGGAGGTATATAAAAGTGTATAATGAACCCAGGGCAGAGTTAAAAGAAGTCCTAACAGACAAATGTGAAACATCTCTTGTCAATGTCAGTTTGCTTAGTTTATTATGGATGTGTTTTATGATCATGGCGATGGAAGCATGGGGAGTTTTACAGTGAAACGATATTTTGAATGATGTGCAGAGTTAAAAGAGACTTAGATGCACGAGAAAGCTCCTTTTCAAGAAAAATGTTGATATGATATATTCCTATCCCCCAAATGCCAACATGCCCCACAAGGTCAATAAGGGCTAACAAAAATCTATAAACAGGTTCCTATTATATTACTCTGGCAACCCCAGGAATCACTCCTGTTGAAAGGATCCTGAGTACCATTAATTCTAGTGATATTGCGTTCTCACAACATACCCTTTTGCTACTTTATAATTTCCTGTTTTTCTCAAAGGGAAGTTGAATCATGTCAGCCATAATTTAACTTATGTTTCAGTTTTAAAAGTCATTTACTTATGGGTACAAGCATATTCTTGCTTAATAATTTTATTGAAGTACAATTTACAGTAAAGTGCAGAAAGTAAAAGTGTACCAACGGGGCTGAAGATGTAGCTCAATGCTAGCCCTTGTGCTTAGCATAGTTGGGACCTTGACTTTGATCCATAGCACCAAAGTGAACAGGCAAACTAGCAAGTTCACCAGAGGGTGAATTTTCACTAAGTCAGTTCATGGACTACCTCACATACTACTACACAACATCAGAATATCATAACTCCATACCCATCAGTTGTCTTCTTCTCTCAGGGGTGTCTGATAATTTGACATCAAATATCATAGATTTCCCAGTTTTGAATTTCATGTAAATTAAAACAAACTGTGTCTGGCAACCTTTGAACATTTTTGTGTGTGTGTGTGTGTGTGTGTGTGTGTGTGTGTGTGTGTGTGAAATTCACCCATGAGCTGGTGTAGTAGGTGATCCTTTTTATTGTTCCATGAAATTTTATGCTTGAAAATTCTAATTTATCTACTTTATCTATTTACCTGTTTTCTTGTTGGTGAGCATTTGTGTTGTTTCCATCTCTGGCTATTGCCCAGAATGCTTGCTATGGATATTCCACGAAACACTTTTTAGTAGACCGAGAAGGAAATCGTTTTGTACCTAGCAGTCAGAATGGTATGGCACAGTGCACGCATACGTTTAATTTCAGCAACTGCTCATATTTGTCCAAAACGGTTGAGATGCGTCGTACTTCCAAGAGGAGTGTGTCATGTGTGGATTCCAGTTGTTCCCTATTCTTATCAGTGTGGAAGTGAAGTAGATTTCGTGGCGATGGGAAGGGAATCTGGGGAGAGGATGCTGGGGAGAGGATGAGACGGGAGAGAGTGGGGTGGAAGGGAAATGAGAATCTTTAAGATGCGATGTGTGCACGCAAATGAGTGTGGTTATTATTTTTTTCTTTTTATTGAGTTTATTGGTACATTTTAGGGATGCAGTACAGTTACATTCATCATTGGGATCCTGTACCTTTACATGACAGGTCTTGGTTCTCATTTTTTCCCCTCGTCCCTGCCCTCCCTTCAGCCCCTCCTCCCCGCCCCATTTACAAACACTTTATTTCCATTTTTCATTTTCTCCTATTTTTTTCTTTTCCCTTATTCCCTTTCCCTACGCTTCCCACTTTCCCTACACCGTTACCCCTTCCTATTTCACATTGTTAATTATCCCATTATGATCTTGTATCGGAAATACGTAATAATAAAAAGAAACCAAGAAAACTACTGGAATATCACATTAGTTTCTCATATCAATTACATATAGTAATGAAATTGTTTTGTGTGAGTTAAGTAAGATTTAGCATTAAAATTCTGAAACGCAAAAAAAAAAAAAAAAAAAAAATCCCAAAAGAGTTATTGTCAATTCTTGCAGCTTTGGCTTGCTGGAGGTATGTGATAGCACCAAACTGTAGTTTTAATGTGCATTTCCCAAATGTTTGACAAGAATGAGCACCCTTATCCTATCTGCATTTCACTTTTTGCTAAGTGTGTACTGTACCTACATTTTAGATTGATTTCTTTGTATTTGTATATTAATTTGTAAGATTTTTGCTATAATTACATTTAAGTCCCTTGTCACTATAAATTGCAAATATTTTTATCTGCTGTGTGGCTTACTTTTTCATTTCCTTGAGGGTGTATTTTGATTAAAAGAAGCTCTTAGTTTTAATGTAGTTCAACCCTTCTATCTCTTTCCTTATAATTCAGACTTTCTGAGCGTTTTTCCAGAGGTTGAATTATGCCACATTCTATCCGAAGTGAAGAGATGTTCCATGCTGTTTTCTAGATTTTTATTCTTTATTACCTTTCACATTTAGATCCACTCTTTGGAAGTGAGTTTGGTTCACAAAATAAGACAGGGACTAAGACTCATCTCCTCTTTGCATGGATGTCTAATTGGGCCACCACTACTTTGGCAATGCCGTTCTTTCCTCGCTGCTCTGGAGGGCCACTTCTGTCTTAAGATGTGTGCTTACGTCTGTGTATCTGTTTCTGGATACTACAACCTGTTTCTGTGGCCTGATTCTCTATTTTTGTACCAACACCACAGCATGTTCATTACTGCATGTTAAGCCTTGGTATTTTAAAAAACATTTTATTGGTACACTTTAGGAATACAATATAATGATATTATTCATCACTGGAAATTTGTACATTTACATAATATACCTTGGTTCTTATTTTTTACCCTTCCCCGCCCCTCCCTTCACCCCTTCCACTCCTCCATATTTCAAAGACTTTGTTTCTATTTTTTCATTTTCTCATATTAATTCCATTCCCTTCTTTCCTGACATCTACCCCTCCCTCTTCCTCTTCCGTTTGGCCCCTTTTAGTCCTATTTCACATTATCTATTATATCTTTTGATTTTTATTTACACTTTCAGTTTCTCATACCACAAAAACTATTCAGTATTTACATGGATGTCCTTGATTCTCATATGATTTCATGATTTCATTACTTCTGGGGTAGCTTTATAGATTCATAAAGCTATAAATTACTATCTCATTTGAACATCTTTATTCTGATATGATTTTTTCATACCTATGAAACAGTAGGTTTCTGAGCCATAACTTGTTTCCTAAGAATATTATTAAGATGTTCTTATTTGTAAATATTACTAGTATTGACACTAGTGTCACATTGAAACAGAGCTTCCTGAGCACTTCAAAAGAAAAACAATTAAAATAATTTGAAAGGTCCCTAAATGTGTCAGTATATTTTTCATTCACATGAACTAATATCTATTGCACACTCCTCTGTCTGATTTTTAAAATCCAACTTGATATATATTCTATGAAAGCACTGAAATTCCTTAAATAGCATGTAGCATTTATTTGTCAGTTTAATAGGTATGTTATAACAACATCTCAAGTTTGTGACCAAAATCTCAACTCTCTATTTTGTGGGGGGATCAAAATGTTGTAGAGGAAAAAATAGTTCATTATGTTCCCACTAGCTGTTTGAGAAAGTTCAGCTTTCCTTGTGCACAGTTTCTCTGTATAACACTTGGTAGAATTGTAATGCTTGTACTGTCACCTCTAAATATCATTACACCTTAGAGAATCTGCAGATTTATGTAACACTGTGATTAAACAGAATCACACCACTTGCATAGCACAGACTCTGAGTTTTGCTGATGTAGAAAATGCAGAATTTCAAGATCTCCAGATGTCTTACCTAAAGTTTATAGGGAGAAAAAAGGTGCACCAACAGCTGAAAAAAATTAAGATGAATTTCTCCTATAGTATAAATGAAAGACAATGGACAAAAATAAAGCAGGCTGCCCTAGCCTCATGCATTGTCCCTTTCAACCAATATTTCCTTTGGTTCTTGGCTTACTGCCATGGAAGAATCTGCAACTTGAAAGCAAATTGATTATTAACAAAAATAGAGACTTAATTTGGAAATGAGTGAGGTAATTAAGAAAGAACAAGAGTATTTCTAATCTTTGAGATTTTTCTGCGGAGTGAACTAAACCAGATTTGTAGATCATATGGTTGTAGATCATATGGTGCTGCAGTGAAAAAAAAATACACAGTAGAAAAATTATTCTTTGTTTCAGGAATAAAAATGTTATGTTTTCATAGATGACATTTCTGTCACACTCCGGTTACTGAAGCAAACTCCTTTCTCTTCATTAGCAATGAATGGCGCTCGGATTAAAGCTCAACTCTTTAAGCCATGCAGCAGACATTACTTATGCAGGTCAATTACAATTTTTAATAATTAAGAACAAGAAAGAAAAACGTTCCAAGTCTCACATGACACTGTCTATTTGGTGATTTTCACACATTTCCAAACTGAGAGTTGAGGCTGAAAGCAAACAGTGCCCAGGCCTGGCTGACACATCAGGAGCTCCTGGGAACACCGCTGAGGAGATACGTACCCTTCATCCCAGAGCTGATGGCCCACTCCGCAGATCAAGCTCGTCTCCTTCTCGTGTCTCACAAACCTTGCCTGTCGCTACGACATCTGTGTTGTTCAGTGCCTGGTCTTCACATTGCACAATCCAAGAGTATTTCATAAGTAATTATTTGCCTGCATGTTGTTGTTTTTTTAAAAACTCCATTTTCAAGTTTCTATTTTCACTTTCTAAGCAGGAAGGATTTCCTTTCAGTAGTCCTGTGCTAATTAATTATGTGGGTCATCAGGTGCTCTAACAAGGCAGGCAGTGACAAGTTACTCTTGGCTTAGGTGAACTCTTCAAAAATGTCTTCGAAGTATGCAGAACGGCAGAGAGTCAGTGTTTCCATCTTAAGGGTATGACCTCTTGGGGGATTAACTTCAACTAATATTTCTTGTCTTGTAGTCTTCTGTCACTGGCTCTCTGTGGCTAGTGTTAATTACCTCAGAAGTATGACTTTCCATTTCGTCAAAGGTAAGTGGCTTCCAGTGTGTCCATGATGGCCAATTTTATGTTACATTCAACAAATGCCCAGATAGCTTCCAATACAATAATTGGGTGTTTTTAGAAGCCATCTGAATTTTCATGGGTAGATCCGGTACAGAAGACCATGGTTGCCAAACCAGGTGAGCATCTCCCAATCCACTGAGGGCCTGGATGCAACAAGAAATGTCTCCTCATACACACAAAACCTGCCACTATTGCCTTTCCAGATTTTGAGTTTACACTGAAGCTACGATGTTGGCTCTCCTGGGTCTCCAACTTGCAAATTCCTGCTTACAGGACTTCCCAGAATCCAAAACTGCCTTAGCCGATCTCTCATAATAAGTCTCTTTCCATATATAGGAGGGTGATGAAAAATGCAGCAAATATTTATAAAGTGTATTACAGCAAAAGACACATTTTCATTTGTCCCCCTCTCTTTAAACACACTTATCCCATGCTTCTTGCAACTTTCTTTTTTTTCTCAGCTTTAATTGAGTTTATTGGTACATTTTAGGGGTACAGTCAGTACAGATATTCATTGTTGGGATCTTGTACCTCTACACGACAAGTCTTGGTTCTCATTTTTTCCCCTCGTCCCTGCCCTCCCTTCACCCCCTCCTCCCCTGCCCATCTACAAACACTTTATTTTCCTCTTTTCATTCTCTCACATTTTTTCTTTTCCCTTATTACCCTTCCCCTCTGCATCCCACCTTCCCTACACCTTTAGCTCCTTTCTTCCCATTTGTAAATGTCAGTAATCTTATTAGGATCTTCTGTATTATTGCAGTTTATTCACACCAGAGAGACTATTCTGTATTTACACATGTGTGAATTATTTATTTCACTTAGAAGTATATCTTCAATGTGTACCCATTTTCCTACGAATTAATCTTGCAACTTTCTGACATCATCCTGCAAGTGCTCTTGTGTGCGTGTTTGTAGGAGTACGATTAAGAATATGGTGAATGCTGGTGCTGAGTCTTACACAGTGCAAGGGCGGGCTCTGAAAAATATTCCCTGAGAACCATGTGAACTCTGGCTCTTCCCCAAAGTCACAATGATCCTAAAAGGGAAATAGTTTGACTCAGTTCAGGACATGGAGGAATCCAGGACAGTGCAACTATAAATACAGAAGAAAATTTCTAGAACTGCTTCAGAAAGTGGCAACCAAAATAAGATGTATGTTCAGGGAGAGGGGTAGGACTTAAGGGGGATTAATGGCTCTGTATCTCTTACTGTAATAAATTTTTAAAAACTCAAAACATACCAAACTCTTTGCTCATGCCTCATACATGCAACAACAACTCCACATGTGAAGCATTTCACATGCTTCAGCCAGTGTCTTGCTTATCTGAGCAGTGAAATGCCCAACCTCAGGTCTGAGTACAGCTGCAGCCCAGGCTTGCCCTGACTCCACATCAGGGAGCAGGAACTGAACCATTCTTGCACTCCATTTGGTACCCTGTTTACGTGATTAGGTCAATGGTCTTCAGCCCTGGGTAGGTTTAAGAATAACCTGAGGTAGGATTTCCAGGCCAGATCAATTGACTTTTGATATGGGGATATTTTTAAAGAGCAGCAGGTCAATATAATGATGTGTAGCTGGTCTGAGAACCGTTATTTTGGTTGTATTTAAATCCTGATTCATTTTCATACCTCTTTCATATAAGCTAGTGAGTCAGTCTGCACATTCAAGCCTGTTCCATGTCCTCTGGTAACCACGGCATGGTCATGGACTTCAATCTCAGAGCTCAGTTAGCAAACATCAGTGCCTTTAGAAATAAATTACAGGTAATAGGAAGTCTGCTGCTTACTGCTGAAGCAAAATAGGAATATTTTAAAAAAATAATATAAGAAGTATTCAAAGTAATATTAAATAGTAAGCATTACTTTCACTATAGCAACTTCCTGTATTTATTATGAACACCATAGTCCAATAAAAGATCCTCCCAGTAACTGAAATCCAGATCCTTTCTTGACGCTGGCCTGACCTGAGTTCTACATCCAGCCTCACTGCAGTCTCAGTAGAAACAAGATTCTTGAGTGCAGTTGGCTTGTTCCAGGACAAGCCCTATCTCTGCAACTAGAAGGAGGAAGCAGTTTTAACTGCATTAGAGAGCGGAGGCTAGGGAGAAGTGGGTCTCCCAAAACACAGTTAGGGTACCATTCCCTAAAGGAAAGAAAATAATTCCTTTTATCAGAGTATATACATATTCACCGAGGACCTTTTAAAAAATATACTCAGATTTCTGACCACCTTCAGCCAGAAGCAACCAGAGTAGTTAGTCCACCTTGGCCCCTCACACAGTTAAGGGAACCTCTTCAGAGTGAAACTTATTTTTGACTGGGCATCTAGATAACATCACAAAATTAACTGCTTTTACTGATGCAACCAATCATTTCCTGCTGAGAGTTCCATAACTGAGGTTTGGGAGACCAAAACTAAAAAAGATAATTCAGCCAAGAGGACAGCCAGTGTTTTGGTCCTGGACAAGTCAGCAAGGACCCAGGACCTGAGGGGATCTTTCTACAGGATCTTACAACCTTGGTGAGTCACCTTACCTCCTGAACAAGCATCTTTTTGGACCCCAAAACACAGGAGTTGACCAGTGCACATCACACTAGAAGGAGGGTCTCTGAGGGAAAATATTCCCATGCTTCCAAGGAGCACTATGTGTTCCAGCATGGACCATGGCCTGCCCTGGAACATTGCACATCAACAGCCGATGAACTGAAAGAGCTAAGAGACTCTGACCACCGCCCCGGAAGAAATGCCAGAGGAGATTTAAGGGAACTTAGTATATCAGGAGGTAAATTATGATTGACAAAGGTCTCACCTTGACTTGGTCTTGAATTCTCCACCACAGGGGCATGTAGCCAGGGATATGTATGAGTAATAACAGAATAGGCTAGACATTCAGAGGGCTCCAATCACAGATCCCTGCTGATGGTTCTAAGGGTCGGCTGTTTACAATGGCTCTTCCAACCTTTTAAAAACTGTCTGACGTGGCTCCTTCCCCCAGTCTGCCTTTCTAGTCTATTGCCCATGGTTTGGTCATACGTGCATTAATCTCTTGATAAAATTTGTTTTTTCTGTCTGGTAGAGCTCACTAAACCAAGTGTGCACACAGACAAAACCCACTGCACAGGTGCTGGACTTCTGCAGAGGTCCATAAGATGAACTTCCCGGCTAAGAACTTCCACCTCCTGCTCCCCAACTACATTCCATTCAGCTCAGAGAAGCCAGATCAGTCACTATCCTTTTCCCCAACAGCAGTTAGAAGGAATGGAAGACAGGGAGAAATAGAGTCAGGGAAAAGACAGGAAGAAGGCCTCATTGAGCTTTATTAAAAACTAACAGTGCAGTTTGACCTCTGCAGCCAGAAGGCAGTAATTAGAAGGGCAAAGGCAGCTAAACTCAAATCAATGAGGATGAACTCAGGACCAGGAAGTTCTTAGGTAGCATGATTCATACAAGACTTGTAAATTTCCCCTTCACTTCATCCTTTAGCCTAAGTAACCTGTCCTTAAGATCCCCACCCATAATCTTACCCGCCACCAAAGGACACAGAAAGGTCTCATGGCTGGAAGAAACCCAAGGTTAGGATGAAAGATGAGCCAGGGAGGCAGTCAAATTCCAAGAATCTAGGTGTCACAGATCTCAATAAAAGGGGCTGCAGACAGGAAATGTATGAGCGATTCATCTTGAATTCTCCTTACTTGTCCCAAATAGCTTTCTGTCATCTCTTCCTCCTTCCCCATTCTTAAATTAGTTATTTTCCTTAAAAACATTAAAATGTACTCAGGATCCCCCTTGAGGGATGGCGTTCGCTTAGCTGGGAGTGTTCTGAGAGACATCCGCTCTCTTCATTTGTTCCCTTCTCATTTTCCAGCTCCTTTCCGCAACTGACCCCAGCAGTGAAATCCGGCCTGGAAAAACTCACTGCTTAGATTTTGTCGTTGTTGTTGCTGTTCTTTCTCATGAAAATAAAGCAAAACAAAACAAGAAATATTGCACCAAATTAACTTTTCATGATAATTTTCACTGAATATAGACAACAAGCCAAGGTGCTCTGGCCCATGTATCAGGTGTAGAAATCAATTTCTCATTAAGAATTTGATGAAATCCTTTCAGATTTGGGGGCCTGAAATTTCCTGAGAATAGTTAAATCAAGCTATATGATTTTAAAATCTCTTCCAGCTATCCATTTCTATAAATTTGAATTTAACTTCATTTCCCTTCATCTAGTTTTCTATAATATTGAAATATATGTTTAATGAGACTTAAGTGTCAAAAAGGATGGCTATATAATTCCCCCTTTTCATAGGACTATCCAGGTTTTTGTTTACATTCTCATAAAATTATTGTGCCTTATTTTATTTTTAGAAGATTCCTGGTTTGGATGATAAATTATATGCTCAGTGTAGGGACTATGTTATCTGAGAAGAAAACACATTCTTATTAATAGTACTAATAACTAATATTTACTGAGCACTTACCAAGTAAGAGACTCTACTGTTAGTGCTGGAAATATTTTAATCCACTTATTCCTCCAAAGAAATCTTTGAGTCAGGCAACATTGTCAATCCAATTTTATAAATAAAAATTAGCTTCAGAGATGTTTAAAAACTTGCTAAATTTCACAGGGCATACAGCAGTATATTCTTCTGTGTGATATTTAGTACATTTGCTAATTAAATTATTAATCAAAATTAATGAATAGAACAATGGAAGCACAAGGAAAGTATTTACAAAGTTTTGGAACTCAAATAATGACTGTAATATCCAATTATACCCAAACTGCAAATTAGAAGGAGCCAATTATGAAAGCCCAGAATACGCAAAATCCTATGAAAAGTAATACAAAAAATTATTATATCACTTGTGTTTCCTAAGAAGACCATTTGTATCATGGATCCTCCCACCTAAACTCATACAGTTTATGTGAGAAAATGAAATTACAATATATGTGTGTATAACACCTTGTTCTAGGATTTACTTAATAAGTGTTTTGTGTGTTTAACTAAAGGTTTTCTTGTTTTTCTGTTTTTCACTGGAATACATATATATATATATATATATATATATTAGTTGTTCTCAAAATACTAATGATTATTTAAATGTCTTGAACAACTGTTTCCTTATTTATTTATTTTTAGAACAATATGTGACAAATCTGTCTGGCTCTAATTATGTCTAGATATTCCCAAATCAGATTTGCTGTTTTCACTTCCTAGAGGAGAGGTCTAATAATTCTTAGCTTTTATCATTAGTACACTTGAATCTTGAGACCAGCTTCATATGAAAAAGAATACAAGGATGACTTTTGGGAGGCGTTTTTATACTACTGAATAAAATGAACCGTCTGCAAGATTTTGTAATGATAAAATGTTAAGTTTCACAATCAAAAATCGATTTGAAACTCTGTGAGATAAACATACATACTGGCAAAACCCTACCTGTGAACTCTGTAAGTTTACATTTACGTGACTGAGTTCACTAAAATCATAACCTTGAAAAAGCAAGTTGGTAGTAGAGCTTCTATATTTCTCAGGAGGCACTTGCTCATTCTAACTTGAATTTACTGTCATTAATGTTCATAGGGCGAAACAGTGCCAGATATACAGGTTTTGTTCCAAGGATTTACATGAAAATGACTAGAAGTATATGTATTTATCTACTTTTTACTTTTTCTAATAGTATATATGAAAATCTACATTCCTTTTCATTAAGCTTGTTAGAAAACAATTGGAGCATCTTTGTATATTTTAGTAATACAAATCATTTTGTTATTGATGTGATTCTCTGAAGCTGTAAATTTTACTGCTTTTGCCCCAGAGTCACGAGTCTGTCACATTTCCCCATGATTGACAGAGCGCCTTTGCCCAGGGCCAGCTGCTGGAGGGCGGGACGCTCACTGTGTGGGCTTTGTGGAGGCCTTGGCTATCACATTTTTATCAAATGTGAGTTCTTTTCTGTACGTGCACATATTATACAGAGAACAGAAGAGCTCACAGCAGCCCCTAAAAGGCATCTGTTCTTTATGGTGAGACGGAGAAGCTGCAGAAGGGCTGTGGAAACTTGGTGAAGCTTGTTGTCACTTAGCAGGAAGTGTTTAGAAGTTTGCAAAGAACAGAATTACAATTTGTCAAATGCTGCAAAGTTTGCAACGAGCACACAAGGTTTAATTTCACTGTTGCTCTAAATAGGACTGCATTTTACAAACTTTCAAAATGACCATTTTTTTTTTTTTTTTTTT
>NW_022900915.1:37349403-37352835 GCF_012274545.1 Fukomys damarensis
TTTTTTTTTTTTTTTTTGCTAAACACTAAAAATTCTAGCACAGAAATTCACAGTCACTCAGGTGAGACTCCCTTCCCTTCTCCTTTCCTTTTTGTGGAATAGCTGGGTGTGAAAGGGTGGGACACTTTTGTAGAAGTCCCAGTCTCTGTAGTCAAGGCACTACTTTATTGATTAGGATGAAAAAGTTTTTTTCTTTAATTATAGATTTTTTTTCAGGCTTACATGAAATCCTTTAAAGATGTCAGAGGAGTCAGTCTTCAACCTGTGAGTCTGTGCCATAAGATACCTTTGTTGAAAATATCCACAAACGCAAAGAATCCCTCCTTTGATCATTTTATAAGCCAGACTAGTTGGAATCAGTAAAGAATGTATAGAATTCCAAAAGCTGTAAAATTTTTATCAAGGCAGCAGTTCTTTCTCCTCTCTTCCTTTACATTCTTAATATATTTTTTTCTCTTAATAATATATTCACCATACATCGTCTTTGAGGGTAGAAAAGTACTCCTCCCATCTCTTGGTGATTGGGTGTATTTTGTTTTTTTTTTGGCTAGAGTAAGACTGTATTGCTTTAAGTCAGATTGTGTTGATTAGAGAAGGATTTGATAAATTCTTAGGATTTAATTTGATAATTTCTCAGGAGTTTTAAGATTGTAAAGTAGAAGGGAATTAGATCACAAGCACATTTTTTTTCATTGAAAAACATTTTAGTCTTCTACATTAGAAGTACAAGTATACTACAGATATAAGCATATAGAATTGAGATGAAAGAATTTTGATGAAAATATTTTATTGCATGTGGATCCAAGTGATGTAATGAATTGTTTACACCCCAAGTCTTTTGTAATTTCTAGGACTAAAAGTTTAGAGGGAATTAAACAGCTACATTCTTCTGCTGGCTAAATAGGCCTCTGGGGTTTTGAAGGGTTGACTCATCTTTACTTTTTCCTTTTGGTACATGTTGGTTCTTTTAAGAGTATCTGAATGGCCTAATAAATTCCATGTTCTGTCCTTACTGTGATTTTATATTTCCTGTTCAAAATAAGTGTGATTTTTCTCCTGAAGTGGGAAATAGTATTTTCTATGGTCTTCACCAGTTCTGTGAACTGTTGTTTCATGAGTTATTTGTTCTTACCCTCAGGTTCACTATCAAATGCAAAAAAAGCCCACATCAGTAGGTGGGGAAGATTTATTTGACTTTCAGGAAGGGCGTTTGAGCAGCAGGAATGGAGTGTGCTGTAGCTGGTCCTGCCGTGTTGGGCCCATTCGCATCCTGTGGGTGTGCTGAGACAGCGCTGGGCTTTTGCAGACTTACAGGGCTCAGGAACAAGTTGAGGGTTCTGTCCTTCACGTGGCTTCACTTACCACATAGTATGGTTGGTGCCTGGTGTGTTCCTCCAGGCCTCTGTGTTTCCAGATGGTGCTGCTATGGGTAAAGTGTGGGAAGGTCAGGAGAGGCAGGTGATGGGGTCTGTTTGGAGAAAGGCAATCAGAAGAAGTGTGGCCTTAATGGGTGTGTTGAGAACGGATGACCCTTCCTGGCTGCCAACAGATGAGAAGTTTTCTCCCCCATACCCTTCCTCTGTGCTGCTTCTGCTTTCTGTTTCAGCAAAGAAACTTACTGATTATGGACCGAAACCACTGAAATGTTCAGCCAAAGTAAACTTTCCTTCCTTTGTGATTCTTGGGAATTTGTTACAGTGATAGAAAGCTAAAGCCATGTAAGAGGAAAAACCTTTCCAACAACAGTCTCTAACATGAAATGATAAGCACTGTTATGTTTTTTCACAAGAGACCTTTCCTGATTATTCCTGAGAAGAATTTTAGTTGTAAAATTGAGTTGAAAATGTGTTCTTTGTGAATTAAACTCATTTCTTGCTCTTTTGTTTACTAGAGAAAAATTGGGAAGGAGATATTTTGTGTGGGACTCTGCTCTGGAGTGTAATGAATGGCCATTTAAAAAGTGTTTCCAAGGAACTTTATACATATTCTAAGATCTGATGAACACACTCAATAGTTCCTCAGGAACGCTATCTCCCATAGTGAAGGGAAAACGGCTTTTGGCTTATTAGTACTAACCAAAGGACCTTATATAAGGTTCACTTTTTATCATTAAGTGTAATCAGAAACTATTTAAAAGTAGGTAATCATCTTTTTAACTATAAAGATTTCATTCTAACCTGATATAAAGTTCTCGATCAAGGCATCTTTAACAGTTAATGCTGAAATTTTACAGGTGTAGGGACTCTATTATGGCCCAAACAATTAAATCACCAAAGAATTAAATTCATAACAGATCAACAATTAAAAAAATGCACTGTTTACACGTACATGAAAGGTCTATGGGAAAACGAGGACCCAAAGAACTGCTAAAACCTAAACCCTTACCTAATAGATTGAACAAAGAATGGTGACTGGGTAAGTAACTAGGTGCCTGGGAGGCTGAAAGGATCAGAGGATTTTTAACAAAGTCAGGAGATACAGATTTTTCTTGACCTCAATTCTCCATCTTTGGTAACAAGAATATTTCGTTTCTCTTGGTTCGAAGAGAACATATTTTGTCTGTTTTCTCCCATCTCACCTGGCACAGGGAAAATGGTGTCCCTTTTTGTTTTGCTGTTTATCAAGTGTCTTAATTTCAAAATGATTCTTACAACTGCTCCTGGCCTCTGTAATAGCATGAGTCAGTTCTCATGCAATGTGCCTTCTATGATAAAATAAACTTTCAATTTAAAAACCTGAACATTCATTCAAAAGACTGTAAGTAATGTATCACTAATAATTTACTTTTAAATAATTTGAATATTTGCTTCCTTTTTGAGATCTTTCCCTAAAATGAGGATCAACACTTAAATTTCTCTATTGATTGTAAAGCTGCATCCATATTTGGAACTATAATTTTAAAATGATACTTATTACCGATTCAAATAACAGAAGTCACTTCATCCTTTCAAAAAGAAGAACAAAACAGCATGAAACATGTATTTCTGAGGGAACTCTAGTTACAAGGGTGTGAAGGGGAAAACACAGTGTCTTAAATATATTGTTTCTGTTCATCTTTATTTATTTACTCTCTGAAGTACGCTTCTTGACATGGAACCTGAATTTTTTAAAAGGAAGTCTGAGGTGATACTGTAGAACCCAGGAAGGTAACTGTACCTCTTTGACAGTTTCTGCACGGTGCAACTTGAAACTCTAGTGTTTGGAAAGCCAGCCACAGTGGTGTTCTCCTCTTTCCTCCAAGTCTCTTTAGTAATGGCTCTCCACAACACGGGGCTCTCATGTAGATCTTTTACATTGGCTGGATAAAGTAAATATGGCCAGAAGGGTTTATAGGAGAAAATCAGAAGACTAATATGATGTGATAAATCACTTGTATCCAAAGATGCACTTCAAATATTTCATGACTGGATCGCTTAAAAAAAAAAAAAAAAA
>NW_022900915.1:37352975-37384763 GCF_012274545.1 Fukomys damarensis
TGCTAAAAAAAAAAAAAAAAAAGACATCTACATGAGCTGGGTGTGGTGGTGCATGCCTGTAGTGACAATCCCAGTCCCTGCAATTTAGAGAAGCACTGTCTCAAAACAAAAAGTAAAAGCCTGGGAATGTAGCTCAGTGGCAGAGCACTTGCCTAGCATGGCTCTGGTTCAGTCCCTAGGGCAAAAGAAAAACAAAAGCATATATGTGTATACACAACTTTATTATAATATTGTCTGATATAAATTAGAGTGCTACACAACTTTTAAAAAAATAATAAAATGAACAAAACTCAGTGCTACAACATTAATACGGCTATTTGATTTTGAATGAAGGCTTTTGTTGCTATGGGTGAATTCTTTTAATTATAGCCACTCTAAGTTTACCCCCAATGAATGAGAGCATGGTGATCTCAAGTTACCAACTGATGTAACTGTATGTGGAATTGAAAAGAGAATAATTAATACATTTACACCATACTGATACAATAGACCTAAATAACCTCATGAGCACAGATAATTGAAAACTATAAAGTAATTAGAAAGTGATAAATTTGGAATATTTATTATCTTTGTTTATAATACAATTCATTTAATTATTTAAATTTATATAATTTAATTTTAATAATAGCTGTTTCACAAACAGCTTGCAAAACTACTGAATGTTTAATAATTGCTTTCACAAGCCTATATAAGCCCACTGTAGCAAGCTACCAGTTCATGTTTTTAAAGCTTCCATTCTCAATTTCAAACCTTTCCTTTTCAATGAGTATTTCATATGTATGGATAGAGTTCTTCTCTAGATAAATGTCCAGTTTCTTCTATCTATTCTCCTGAAATAAGAAAAGTGCAGAGGACTTTTTAGAGTTTTGTTACAAGTGATACATTAAATATAAGAGAAGATTCACTAATTCTACTTTTCTTCATTACCTCATCTAATACTTTTTCATTTTTCTTCCCCTAAACATTAAACAATATTAAATTAGCCAAAGTTCTTGAGAGACAAGTGAAGCGACTGGAGACAGATAAAAGATATAGAGACCAAGATGTCCTATGATATGGAGTCTGAAAACTGGAAGTTTAAAAGAGGTGGCTGTGGAATTTAGTCTAAGGCAAAGGCCTAAGATTCAGAAGGGACCCATTGGCCTAAGTTTTCAAATATATGGTCCCACAGCAAGGAGGTCTTTTATCAGCAGAAAAAGATGTCTTGGAGTCACAGCTCAGGTTAATGAATTTGCCTTTTCCCTGCTTTTCTGTTGTGTTTGGGCACCCAGTAGATTGGATGATGTCTTCCTGCACTGGCAAGGGTGATCATCTTTATTTGGTTTATAAATTTAAATGATAATCTCTTCCAGAATTCCTAGACACACTAAAAATAGTGTTTTCTAGAAAGAAAAAAAAAAAGAGAATGTTTTCTAGACATTCTTCAGTTCAGTTGGCTTGCCATATAAAATGAACTATCGCAAGCACCATCATTTTTCCTATTCCAAAGTTCTTAGCTTCTCAAAATGTAATCAAAGTTGTGATTCATTGTTACTACCCCAAAAATCAAAACCAGGAAGACAACTTAAAAGAAATGTGAGCTAACTGTACAATAATGGCCATGTATGACAAATCCACAGCCAGCTACTCATAGTGAGAAGGGAAAAATTGAAAATTTGACTTCTAAGATGTGGAATGAAAAGGGTGTCCACTTTCAGGTTTATTCAAGACGTCAGTGGAAGTCCTAGCCAGATAAATTAGGCAAGAGCAAGAAATAAAGTGCATCCAAATTGGAAAGTCGTACGTCAAACTGTCCTTGTTTGCAGACAAAAAAATCTTGAATATGCAAAACTCTAAAAGCTCCACTAAGAAACTGTTGTAGCTAATAAATTCAGTAAAGTTTCAGGATACAAAATCAACATACAAAAATCAGCATTTCTCTATGCGAATAGCAAACTCCCGGAAAAAGAAATCGAGAGAAAAATTCTCAATACCTACAAAAAGTAAAATTCCAAGATATTAATTTAACCAAACAAGTGAAAGATTTCTACAATAAAAACTGCAAAAGATTGACAAAAGGAAAAGGATACAAATTAGTGGAAAGATAGCCCACACTCACAGATTGAAGAATTATTATAATATCCATACTGCTCAAGTGAGCTTAGCTTCAATGCAGTTTCCATCAAAACACCAATGTCATTTTCTTCACATAATTAGGAAAAATTTGAAATTCACATGTAAACACAAAAGAGCTAATTACCCAAAGTAACCTTGAACAAAGTCAGAAACCATATGGTACCAGATTTAAAAATATAACATAAAGCTATAATAAGAAAAACAGCATGATACTGGCATTAAAAGATATGCAAACTAAAGGAACAGAGTAGAGAACCAATAGACACACATTTCCAGTCAAATTATCTTTTTCGAAGAAGTCAAGAACACACAGTGGGGAAAAGACACCATACTCTTTTCAATAAATAGTGCTGGAAAAATAAGGTATTCATATGCAGAAGAATGAAAATGGATTCCTATTAATTACCAGTTGCAAAGTCAATTCAATATGAGTTAAAGACAAATGTAATTATGAACCTACTGGAAGAAAATAGGGAGGATGCTTCTAGACATTGGTCAGAGCAGTGAATTTTTGGATACTACCCCAAATATACAGATGACAAAACAAAAATTGACAAATTAGACTTACAAGATTAAAGGTTTATTGGCTCCACAGTATTCAAGGCTCCAGCCCAAGGTGAGGCCGGCTCACTGTATTTGATGTCAGGTGGGGTGACTTACGGCTAACGCATGGGGTGTGCAGCAAAGAATCCCGCCTCTTCGTTAGCCAAAAGCAAATGGGAAAGAAGAGACCTGCATCCCATGATTCCCCTTTGCACAGCCTCAAAGAACCATGGACCTCCCATCTTAAAGGCCTCAGATCTTAAAGGTCCAGAACATTTCCCAATAGCACCATCCTGGGAACTAAGCCTTCATACTTGGAACTTTGGAAGACATTCAATGTCCAAACTATAGCATAAGGAGAAGAGAGTCAGAATAATTTACTATCTATATCCAATTGTTCTTTTAACTGTTTTTGCCATTTTATGAATAATTTACTAAAGTGAGAATAAAGAAATAATGAACAGCAACTTTCTTAGAAATTTTCAATGATAATTCAAACAAATAATATTTTATATTAAATAAATTTTTGTTGCTTTTGCATACTAACTGATAGAAAAATATTGGCGTAGATCTTAGCCAAATGGTACTTCATTCTCAGTGTTCTGTGACATTCCACTCACAAACCAAGTAGGGTTTTCCAAGGGTAGTATGTATTTCTCCCTTTTTTAGAGGCTATGGTAAATAGATCAGCTATGAATGTTTTTGTATGTGCCTTTGGTTAACAATGGTTACGCACATTTTTGTAGCTGTAGAAGTAGGGGCGGAATTCCCAACTCAGGGAGAAGAATTGTAAGGCTATTGAATGTGAGGTGTGTATTTTAAGAAAACATCAGCATTTACAGGTTGAATCATATTCACTTTCAACAGTGAGGCATGAGAATGATCTTCCTTCACCTTTTATATAAGTTATCCCAGTATCTTAGAGAACTATAACTACTAAAGAGGAATTCTAACATCAGAAAAAACTTATGTATTGCTTCTCTTCCTTAATAAACTTTTTGTTTTGTCTCTCCAATTACATTTTGAGGTATTGGAAGAAAACAAAATACCTCTGGCTTTTAAATTATATCCCATAGTGCCAGGCATTTATTAAGTTTCAGCTGCATCCAAAGTTGCAAATTTAGTAAAATATTTGCGATAACCTATTTAAACTTCAAAAAAGAGTAAGCAAAAAGAAATACTTTTTCTCCCATAAGGGAAAGTTAAGACTTTAAAATCATTTCACATCTGCCAACATATGAGTACTATGTTGAATTTTATTACTGTACTTCTTAAAATGTTTTGTAAGATTATCAACCTTACTGTTTCAAATTTTCATATTTCAACTGGGCAGCAAGGATATATTCCCTTAAATAAACATAATTGCCAATTAGTCTGCCAAGCTTAGGTACTAATGTCTTGTGTCATAAAATAGTCCATAGGTAGTCAAATTGTTTTGAGGTCCCAGATCATGTATCTGCTATTAAAATGGCTTCATGTCAGCTTAGTACTGTATAATTTACTTCAAATCTGGTGTATTAGGTTAGGGAAAGTTCCAAGTTACTGTCAAAAATATTTCTGACTTTCATGCAGTCATATGCCATGATGTTTGACCAGCACATTGAAATGAAAATGAGGAGCCACACAGTGGCTGGGCTTGAGCCTGATCAACGTAAACATTTCTCTTTGGGTTGTACTCAGACATAAGTAATCTTGTTTGAAGCCAATGCAAACCATTATAAAGTTAGATGAAACCTTTGCTTGGACATGAATGAGACCAGAACATGGCATTCATATCAAGAATGCAAAAGGTTTAGAGGGAATGGAGAGCCAAGCCTGGGCAGGATTGCAGGAAGGAAAATTTTATAATTCGTGGATCATTTCCTCTTAAGCCTATGCATGGTAACTTGTCTAAAACTTCCGAGAACTTACTCATACTTTTTGATGCAAGCTCCTTGAGGTATAAAGAGTGGTATGATTTGGACAGGCACAAGAAACATTTGAAAATCTCAAGATAGCTTGTGCATCTTTTTTTTTCCCCTTCACAGTAGGTGTTGAGCTGGAAGTTCTGAATCAGGAGTGTAAATGCATTGCGGTGTAACAAAAAAATTTGAGAAATAGTCAAAGAAATGCATATTAATGAACTAGCATTCCATTTTCACATCCCACTCAAGTTACAATTATCCAAAGCATTATAGATAGTTTATTTAGGATGGAGATACCTGTTGGTTTAGAAAACTACCAGAGCTGAACTATCTCAAAATGTACAATGAAGCCCTGTGTTTATTGAATTATTCCTCAGCCAGAGTCAAATGTATACAAACACAACTGATTATCCATTAGCACGATAAACCTCCTCCTCCCATAATTCTGGAGGCAGAGTATAAAATGGATTCATCCATTCATTCATGTATTCAAAGTATTGAGATTAAGCCACAATGCGTCAATGTAACAACGAGTGCATTTGTATCGTGGTCCTGCCAAATAAGAGAGATCTGGCCACTGTCAGTGTTTTACAGATTGTCCCAAGCCTTAGTTGACAGCTCATCTCCTTGTCATATTCTTATTCCATTCCACATTGCTTCCACTTTAAAATTACAACATTTAAGTTGTATTTTGTGTCACCAGAAATTATGTTCTTTACTAGAATTATGCCTATTCTTTAAGGAGGTTGAGTTTAACCTTATTGTGGATAATCAAAATTTGACTACACTTCATCATAAATATCTGTTAGGGAGCAGTTTTGGAATTCTACTTTCTAATACAATTAAGTAAACAATGTTTTCTTGCCACTGTGGGATTTACTATAATGAATTCATAGAAGACGAAAGAAAACTATCTTTCTTTTGCAATGTAAGTATAGGTTTGATGAAATTGCTTGTTTGTGGCTTACATTTTCTGGGATATATTTCAGACTTTATATGTATGAAAGATATACATGTGGTAAAATGTATTTAAACTTATAAAACTATTCATATGTTTATACTTTGATTTAAACAGCATCCAATGTTTATTCTTATGTTGATAGATACCATTCCTTTTTTAAACCATTGAGCAGAATTACCTCAGTATGTATATATTTTTTATTGACTTGGTACTCATAATGTAAAGTTGTTGGAACAACTTGTTTCTGTTTAGTATGAGCCTCAGACCTGCACAAGCAGGGCCCTAGTTCTGTACCTTGTAAGGCCACTCAGATGGTAAACACAGACTTTCACAAGCACAGACTTTATGAAAGAATTCTGTAACAGCACCTCCTTGAACTCAAACCCTGCTGGGACAGCACAGATCGCATCTTTAAAGGTTTTGCTCTCCTGATGAACACATGAGCCCCCAAATAACCCTGCTGGGACAGCACAGATCGCATCTTTAAAGGTTTTGCTCTCCTGATGAACACATGTCAGCCCCCAAACTTTGCCACATTTTTTGTGCCTGTCTTTTTTTTTTTTTCCAGTAGAAGGTAACTGTGTCCAAATATTATTTTTAAAGGACACCGCCACCCAAAGTCAAATTACTTCATTATGTGGAAGGATTTGAATAGAGGTTAAGATAAGAAAAAAAATTTGTATAACCACTTTCCATTTTTCTCTTGGGTTAAGCATCCACTTTTTGCTCTTCTTTGTATTTTAATTTGCGGTTAAGAAAATAAAAAATTTAACAAATGTGGATAACTGTCCAATATTTGGTAACTACTGCAAAGATAGGAGAATAGACTACTATTTTTAAGGTTTGAAATTATTTGATGGTATATAGGTTTATTTATATTCTTGTCCTAAACCCTGCAAATATTAGAAAGTTGCTTGCTCCTGTGTAGAATTTAACCTGCCAGAAAGAGCCAATTTCCGAACCATTTTAGATTTCTGGAAAAAAACAAATTTTAGTGAAAAATCTTAGTTTGGCATTCCAGAAACTCCATGGCGTGATTCTGAATATCTTGTAAGCCTCTTCCCTGAACTGACCTCAAAACAAGAATTTATGTGCACAAAATGTGTTCCGGAAGGGCACCCGGGTGAATTCAGGAAATGGCATGTGGAGGAAGACAGAATGGGCAGGTACAATGTGAGGCGGCCAGAGCCTCAGGCTGGTTCTGTGGGGAGCTCCGATTCCGCGGGGAGCCCTTCAACGTTGCAGATGGTGTTAGCGAGGAAGAAACAGGCTCACACTGGCACCCGTCAGTCTTCTGTGTATGTGTGGCTGGGTGGGGGCAGGGGGCGGTTGCGAACTGGGGCGGGAGAGCATCCACATCCGGGAAATGCTCCCTCTGTGTTTTTCCTGGAGAAGCAACTGCAATAACTTCAGTTCTCCAAAGGGAAATGCCAGTGTTGTTCATCTACTACCCTTAGTACCTTCCCTTACTACCTTATATCATTGTGAGAAAGGACCCATTTCTCTTATCCCTTTAGAGATTTTAAGTGCTCTGAAAAAGCTTCTGTAGGTAAACTTAACTCAAAAGTTACATAAGCAAATGTGCCTAGGAAGCATTATGCCAAGTATCTGTCAGTATCTAGGGAGCACATTTTGAGAAACACTTCTCTAGGATTTTTCATTTCTCTGATAAACCATGTGCTATCCTACCTTCCTAACAATAGCTTTTTGCCTAGCATATAATTACCTCTTTAGAAGAAATGATATAGGAAATTGTTTCTATCTCTTATTACACACCACGAAGGTTACCACTGTTATTCTTTTCCAGTTTTCTACACATGCATCAGTTCCTTTTTTCCCCTTGTCTTTCAGAAAGCTGTCAGTATTTACCTTCTAAAGACAATGTTTAGACCTAGTGCAAAGAACAGCTAAAGGGAAGTTACTAATAACCGCATGCTAAACTGAGTTAAAATATTGCTCAAATTTTTATCTGTTTATCAGGGAAAGGGAATCTTGAGCTTTATAGTGAATGTTTTCCAAGCCAAGAAGAAATTTAATCAAATGCAGCGGAGTTTCTTTAGTAGATGATGTGCTGAACCTAAGTCATAAATTAACTGAAGAAGTTATCAATAGGGGATGTAAGGACTGCGTGCCAGAAGGAAGGTAGAGATAGATTTCTCACCAGCTTTGAGGATTACCTACCATCCCTGTTGAAGTGAAAACGATTTCAGTAAATAGTAACTTTAAGATATCACTTTCTACAAAGAAAATGGGAAGGGCTTTTCTTTGTGTTTAATAGAAAAAATAAAAAAGGCGATGCTTTTATGCACTTAATTCCATGAAGTAGCTCAGTACCTAGATCAGTGTAATTTTCAGGAATACAGCTGAACCAGATTGCTAAGGGGAAAATTCTATCTTCTATTTTTGCTCTGAGTTTATTGATGTGACCTCATTAGGCGCTGATGTTTCTACTGAAGAGTGTGTGTCACACACTCTGCAGGGGTTTGTTTGCCCAAGAAGCAGCATGGGAAGTCAGCAGTGGGCTGAAGAGAGAGGACAAGGCCAGGCCTGTCCCGAGGCGTCGTCCAGCTGCAGTGGGGACTGGCTGCCCGGACAGGCTGGCTCCTGCAGGGGCTGACTCAGGGCATCTTGCCCCTGCTATGCCTTCAGTATCCCTTAAGTTTGTGACCCCCAAATCGAAATCTTTCGCTCAAAACTCAGATACAAATCTAATATGCAGTCACGAGTGTCACAAGCTTCCTGCCTCAGGGCCTTCAAATTCAAAATATTTCAGACCAAATACGTTAATTTGCCTGAATAAATTTTTCTACATTAGCTCTTTTGCATACGTTACTAGGACCTACAGTTGCCATTGCTATCACTTTTTCGAGTTAGTCTTATTTTGGCCTGATGCGGTGTTAGGCTTCTATAAACTCAAAGATCTAGGAGGCTGAGGCAGGAGAATCATGATTTTAAGGCCAAACTGGCAATATAGCTAGACCCCATCTTAAAATTAAAACAGAAATAGGGTTAAAGTTTTAGCTTTGTGGTAGAGCACTTATCTAACATGTGTAAGACTCTGGGTTCAGTTGCCAATATCACACAGTTGTGTACACACACACACACACACACTCACACACGATTCTGGTCCTTTCTCACTTCCTCAAATTCAACATTAATTTGGTTTTCATGTTTTATATGGTTTCATTCTATTCTGTTTTTGTGTGGTCCTTAGGATCAAAACCAGGACCTTCTCGCTCAACTCCATCCCCAACCCAGCTTTTATTATTGTTTGAGCCTCTGAGTCTCTGAGTCACCAAGTTTTGAGGCTGGGCTGGAACTTGTAAATCTGCTGCCTCATTCTCCGGAGGGCTGGGGTTGTAGATATGCATCACCATGCCCGGCTCATGCTGTTAATTGTAAATTTCCTCTATTTTACTTTTGAACACTGTCTTTATATTTACACGACTCCTCTAGTGCATGCCCTGAGCCATTCTTGAGCATATAAAATTCAAAAGGCACAAGAGATACTGTGAAATAGGAAGAAAAGTTCCAAAGGTAAGTAGACGTGGGAGGGATTGAAGAAAGGCAAGAAGGGAACGGAACTAATACAAGAACAGGAAAAAAAGGAAACAAAGTCCTTGTAAATAGGGAGGGGTGTAGGGGTTGAAGGGAGGGCGGGAGAATGGGGAAAAATAAGAACCAAGATGGATTATGTAAAGGTGCCATGATGCATGGCAGCATGTTGCGTATCTAAAAATGTACCAATAGCATTAATTTTAAAAAGCCTTTAACTGCTCCTCCAACTACAGTGTCTCTCCCCATTAACGCATCTTTGCCAGTACGGAAGGTTATTTTTCCAGTACCTCGATGGATTACATTCCATAGTACCTTTGCTTAGGATAAACAATGCGCATGTAAGTAACCACCTTTAATCCTCCCTTCTATAGAATGAAATAAACCCTCCTCACAATTGCTTACTCACCTCTCCTCGCTTCCTTTGCCATCATCTATCTGTGTTATATTAGAAATCATATCCTTTCCCAAACACATAGTTCACTTTCAGAGCTTTCTTCTAGTAAATCATCTTTCATGTCTACTCCCTGTACCTCTACAATTACTTCTGAAAACATGGGTAAAATTTTATATGAAAACTTTTTGATCAGTCCATCACCATTGATCTCAAAACTTTTGGCTTAGTCCCTTAAATAGCAAGTGCTTTGTATTAAAGTGAGTCATATGCTCACCTTGATTGTTTTTTATTATGCTGGGGACTGAACCCTGGGCTAGTCAAGTACTCTATCACTGAGCTACACCCTCTGCCTCAGTCTTGATTTTATTCATTTTTATTTCTCTAAAGCTTAGTAGGTGCTCCAGACATTTTTATCAAACTAAATTACTGAACTTAAATCAGAAAATTTTGATTTAAGGAGCATGTACTTGCAGAATTGTCTGAGGTCAGAATAGGTAGATAAATATTCAAGTGTATGTTTAGAGTAAGACTTAATTTGGGGGTGTTTACCCCAATGGGGTCTATATTTATGTCTCTACTAAAATCAAGTAAGACTTGGGCTCTTGATTTGTCTCAGTCAGTTTTAACAAGCATTTATTTAGTAAACAGAGTTTATGTGATTGTTCTATCCATAAAATAAAATTAAAAGCACTCTAGTCCTTTGTACTCCAAAGACATTTTATAGAGTCCTTGTTAGAGATTGGATTTCTGCAAGGGAAAAAATAATCTAAAAAGTGTTTCTTTGTGTACTTTGCTAAAATAGCTCTCATCTAAAATGCATTGGATTTATGGACACAATTTTGCTTATAATTTAGGGATAAAACAAGCAACTACCCCATTGAACACAAAAACAATAACAGCTAGGACTACTCAGAAAACTCCTGCCAACATGCTGTTCTGTTTTGAATGACAGAGATATTAAATGGAAAAGAGTTCAGATGGTCTCTGAATATCTCAGGTGCAGTCACACTCTTCTACCGTGCATACCTCTCAGTGGAGAGCACTGGCTCCTTTGATGAAATGGCAGGGTCAAGCTTTCTGTCACATTGAAAGGATTGACACCAACCTAGACCACAAGGTACAAATCTCCCTGCAGTTTGACAATTGACAATACCCAGCCCAGAAGAAGCCATCACCACTGCTCTGAGGATAATGAGAATGCCTCTGCCATGTAGGTTGGAAAGAAATGACTTTATTCCAAGTACAATAAATCTAAATAATACAAATGCAGTGGGAGTGTTGCTAAATATTGCTGAAGACTCTTGAGGCACTTTGTAAGAAAACAAATCATTTTAAGAATAATTTGTTTTGCTTCTCTTTCCCCTAACTCTGCCAATTCAAAAATATCATACAAGCACAACCTGTGTTTTCAACTCCACCTGTACTTCCTGGAGGGTGTCTGCAGGGCTTTGCCTCCAGGGAGGTCACCAGGAGTCAATGCAAATCAGGCCGGTAGCCTCAGGTCCCCTCCAGGACCCTTGCAGCACAGGCGATTTTAGAACAGCAACTGTGTAGAAAAAGCAGCATTACCAATGTATTGAAACAAAACAAAATAAGGTGGTTTATTATCCTGTTTAACAGGAAAGCAAGATTCTCCTCTTGGTCTTTAACCCTCTGCTCCTGCCCGACAGATCTGATGGCTCAATGAGCAGGCTGTGTCTTTCTGGGCTCCTGGGGTAGCTGCCACGGGTGAGGTACAGGAAGGACACAGTCTCAACTCTGAAGTTCTGCCTCCTGTCTGACCTTTTAATGCAAACTTAACATCCATTCTATTTAATAACCCTTTGTCCAGTAGACATAAATAAAGCATAAATATATGTATGACTGCAATGAATTAGTTTTCTAACAGGTGAAGGAATCTTTGCCAAGATTTTGTAGCGATCTGGTCAATGTACATAATGCAGCACATTAGATCAGAAACTGGCAGTTCATGGTTCTATGAATAGATACAAATCCAGTGCTTGTGGGAGGCTTTGAAGAGGATGAAACAGCAATGAGTAGCCAATGGTCCTTCCTGGCTTCCATTTAGTTGGTACTTTCACATCAGATTAGTGAACCTCTTGTTGCAATATGTACAGCACATTTGTATCTAAATATACAAAGCTAAAAAACCTTTCCTTGCAAGTGGATTGTTGCCTAAAACATTATTAATTTTATATATGATAAAGATAATTGAGAACCCTATATTTCTTCTGTCATAATTTCATTTAATTTTTCTTCCTGAGCCAGATTTCTCAGTATTTCCCCAAATAAGGTTAAACTAGCAAAAATTATTGGAGAGGATTGCTACTGAGACTTATGCTCTTGTCTTTGGGTGGCCATTGCCTTGCTGCTCGACTTTGGGCAAGTCATCTAACCTGCAGTTTACAGTTTCACCCTCCTTAAACATTCCTTTCATCTCAGGAATTTTGTATAAAACAAATCAAGATAGTTACCCTATCTTTTGCCCTCTTGAGTTAGTTATGCAAGGTACTCAGATTTGTCTAAGTAATACTGTGGTTTATACTTAATACTGATACTTTTAGGGTACTTGATTCTAATTACACATCCTTGTCCCTTTTCTGCTGCTCACAGTATAATAGCACAGATGGGGTAAAATTGAATGAGCTTTGTTTAGGTTGGAGTTTGGTGGCTCAAGACCCACCTTGAATGATGGGCTTCTTGCTGACAGAGTCCTGAGGGAATGCAGGGCATCACACAGCAAGGGAAAGGGAGTGTGCATGTTTCCCTTGGTCTCTCTCCCTCTCCTGCGAAGCCCTTGGTACTCAGTCATGATGACTCCATTCTGATGCTCTTATCCCTTTCCGTATCCCCAAGATCCTGCCTCTGAACATGTGGTCTGACTGTGTTTCTGCTCTTCAACCCTCACAGTGGGGATTAAACTTCAGTAAATTAACTTTTTGAGGACACATTCCAACCGTATTCAAACTATCCAATCCATAGCATCAAGTTCTCCAAATCATTTCTATGAAAGTCGACGTATTTTCTGGATGGAAATCAACATCCAATTTCAATTGTTCCTGCTTCCTAAGTGATTGTTCACTTTCTTCCTTCCTCTGGGTTCTCTTTTCAAGGATGAAGTTTGATGAGAGCTTGCACCAATGTCCTTGAATAGCTCCTAGAATAATTAAGCACAGTACATGATAGGTACTTGAAAAAATTACTAGTTGCTTTTGATCACTTTCTTTCTGCTTCTCTCTCTTTTTTTTTTTTTACCATTTCCACCCCCGTGCTTCCTTATTCCTAGAAATCCCCAAAACACTGTTCAATGGAGGAACTAGTGCTTTGGGGGCAGGAAGGAGCTGTCTCCTCCTTCTGCATGAACAAAGCAGATGGGAAATGATTGAGGCAGCTTACAGTACTTGTAGCTGAGTGGACAGTGAGAAAATGAGGTTCCCTTCCTTGAACCACAGCGATGCTCACTTCTATTGCTTTAAATCTCAATTTTACAAACAGGGGTTTACAAGATGGTTGTAAGTAGACAGGACGGAGGCATGGTGTGGGTGGATGAATCAGGCACACTTGAGACTTCAAAATCTTTTCTGTCTCCATTAGCTTCTCCTGTCCTGGGCACTGCTGAGGTGGCCAGGTCTGCCTGGACTTTGACATATTTCATGAAGATGTGACCTGGTTACACTTTGGCTGATAAGTACATTCTGAATTCTCCTCCTGGAGATGCTTTTCATTCAATAAGTATAAGACCTCTAATGAGAGCTGGGCATTTACTCAAGTGTAGAGAGAAGGAGAAAAGACTTTGGGGTGAAATTTCCACTTCAAAGAATAAATTTATGGGCAGTGGAAAATAATAATTCTATATTCTTTCCCTTTCCTCAGACTAGAGAGCCTCTACCAGATAATCACTACTCTATAGCGAAGATGTAGGGTCTTCCAAGTCTTTCTAAGCAATTTCACTTGAAATCAGCTTCATAAATAGCTAGCTTCTCTCTTTTCTGTCCTTCTCTGTCTCACTGCTATCTTGTTCCTGCTTCCCTGGGTCAGCACTCTAACAGTAAAATAGTTTTTTGTAAGCTCTACTTTGAGGTTCATCTTTCCGGGGGTTTGCAGACTAAGACATTGATCAACTCAGACAATGCTCATGGGTACCTAGAGTCATTCCTGGTCAAGTGAAATGTGAGTGTTCACAGCATTCCTTGTACTAAGAGATTAGGAAGGGTAGGGAGTTGAGCTGAGTAGTTATCAGATCTTCTTGTAGGTCCACCATGATTTTCTTAAATTTAATGTTTAGCAACAGAGTAGAAATGCATAAAGATGGAAAATGTAGCACATGCAAGTTCACAAGGGTTCTCTCTTTTCTTTCTTGTAGGTAACAGTCTTCCCCAAATGTTAAGGGCAAACATATTGTTGAAACCAAATATGTTTTTCCAGATTTATTTTTAAAGAGATGCTTACTTTAAAATGTTTCCAGTTATTTCTACAGATAGTAGGAAAAGATTTTGGAAATAAAATGCTGCTGATGGGAAATATTTTAAAATTAATGTTGGAAAATTACTATCTTTTGTCTGTACATTTTCAAGTTCACATTTGCCACTCTAATCTAGATAGATTTTTTTTCAGAGAAAACAGTAACATAGATATTCATATATTCAAGACTCGTTGAGTATGTACTTACTATGTGCTAAGCTCTACTTTATGTGCTGGAAATTCCACACTGAAGGAATAATTCAGGTCCCTGCTTTCATGAAGCTTATGTTCCAGATGGAAAGAGATGAGATGAGAGAATAAACAAATTAGAATAAGCAAGGTGATTTACAGGTGATAGTGACAGGGAGACAATGAAACAGAATGACGTGTAGTAGGGGTGGGAAAATTTGTTTTCCATTAGACAGTTAGAAGACATCTCTCTATGTAGGTGTTTGAGCACTGAATATTTCCTAGAGGCTGGCTGTACAAAGCCGGGGTAGAGGTTTTCAATAGAAAAGAAAAACAAGAGCATAGGCCATTGTAGGGAATGGGGTTAAAAGCTCTGCCACCTCCTGGTCCCCACTGACCCCTCCCTCATTGCCACAGCTCATCACTTCCTGCTGAAGGTGGAAGGTAGGAATAGGAAAGAAGAAGGTACCTGCAACACTGCTGTTCCACTGTGCTGGTGTTAGGTGGGTGAGTTCAGTTGTCCATTGGGCCAGGCTAATGTCAGGAAGTGATTCATGTTTTGAAATGATCCCTGTGGTCCTGTGTTGGGTGTGAATTGCCTTGGGACAAGCAGAGATGGGAAGGGACCCAGGAAGAGAAGGCTGTCAAGGTGAGAGACTGGGAGGTTGCTTCAACACTTCTAGGAATCAATATAGTGAAAATGGCCATACTACCAAAACTACTATACATATTTAATGCAATCCCAATTGAAATCCCAACAGTACATTTCACAGAACTAGAGAAAATCCAAAAATTCATTTGGAACCAGGACAGACCTAGAATAGCAAAAGCAATTCTAAGCAACAGAGACGTGGCTGGAGGTATCACAATCCCCAACTTGAAACTATACTATAAAGCTACAGTAATTAAAAACAGCATGGTACTGGCAAAGAAAAAGACCCAAGGATCAGTGGAACAGATTGGAAGATACAGAAACATCTCCAGATGTACTTACTTAGCTACCTCATCTTTGACAAAGCAGCCAACCATCCTTAGTGGAAAAAAGATAGCCTCTTTAATAAATTGTGTTGGAAAAACTGGATTTCAACTTGCGAAAGATTAAAACTAGACCCTTATCTTTCACTATGCACTAAACTAAAATCCAAGTGATTAAAGATCTAAATATTAAACCATAAATTCTAAACTTGCTGGAAGATAAGTTAGGCAGAACTCTCGAAATCATTGGCATAGGAAAAGACTTTATGAACAAATCCTCAGTAGCACAGGAACTAGCACAAAGAATAGACACCTGGGATCTCATCATATTAAAAAGCTTCTGCACTGCAAAAGAAACCACCAACAGAACTAAGAGACAACCTACAATGTGGGAAAAAAAATTTTACAGCTGCTCCTCAGACAAAGATCTATTATCTAGAATATATAAAAAACAAAAAAATCCAGCTCTCCAAATATAAAGACCCAATTCAAAAATGGGCATTTGAAATGAACAGACATTTCTCAGATAAAGAGGTAAAAGCAGCAAATAAACATATGAAAAAAAGTTCCATATCACTGGTCATTCCAGAGATGCAGATGAAAACAACACTGAGATTCTACCTCACCCCAGAAGAGTGGCTGCTATCAAGAAATCAACCAACAACAAATCAGCAGGGTTATGGGGAGAAAGGAACCCTTCTCTATTGTTGGTGGGAATGCAGAATGGTGTGACCACTGTGGAAATCAACATGGAGATACCTAAAAAAATTAGAATTAGAGATTCCATTTGACCCAGCTATACATCTGCTGGGTATCTTCCCAAAATAATGAAAAGAATCATACCACAATGATATACGCTCACCCATGTTTATAGGAGCACAGTTTGTCATAGCTAAAACTTGGAAACAGCTCAATTTCTCATCAGTTGTAGACTAAATAAAGAAGATGTGGTTTTGCTATAAAATGGAGTACTATTCAGCCATAAAGAATGAAAAACTAGAGTCATTTATAGGAAAATGGATGCATATTGAGGCCATACTCTTAAGTGAAATAAGACACACGTGTAAATCCCAAATAATTTCTCTGGTGTGAAAAGCTAAAAGTGTAAATAACATCAAAATTGTATAACTGATAATGTGAAATAGGAAGAAAAGGGCTAAAGTTGTAGGGTAAGTGGGATGGATAGAGGAAAAGGAAATAAGGGAAAAGAAAAACTATGAGAAAAGGAAAAAATGGAAACAAAGTCTTTGTAAATAGGGAAGGGTGGAAGGGGTGAAGGGAGGGCAGAGGTATGGGGAAAAAATGAGAACCAAGACCTGTCATGTGAAGGTACAAGATACCAATGATGAATGTAACTGTATTGTATACTTAAAAAATACCAATAAACTCAATAAGATAAAAAAGAAACTTCTAGGAAAATCATTGTATCACTTCAAATAGTGCTCATTTCATGGTGATCCTTATAATATATTTCATATTTATTTGTATTTATGTGCAGATAATTGATTGTTTAGTGTGGAATTTATATAAGATGGAATTATTTGTTCCACACAAAAATTAAGGAAGATGATTTTTTTTAAAAGCCAAAGATCAGATTGAAACGGGCATATTAATGTGTTCTGTGACTTCTCTTTCATTTTTACATCAAACTTTTTAAAGGTGAAATTTACTAGCAGTAAATAAAAATAGTATAATCATTATAAATGTTTGGCCTCTGGAGACCAGTAGACAGGGGTATACGTCCCAGCCTTTTGATTTTTGGACTTCAGAACATGCACTTAAATTCACGAAACCTCACATTCCTCATCTTTCAAATGAGTATGAAAATACTTATTAATCACAGAGCACTGCAAGGACTGATAAATATAGAAGCTGCATTGTTCTAGATCTTTCCTGAAATGCACTACAGAGTGAACTTTTTTGCCTAGGCAATTTTTTTCTGTGTGTTTCTCTGTATTTCTCTCAAAAGCAAGAAAGATAATCTAACTCAGTATTGCATTTGTTTATGGATTCACAAGGCTGATACATGCATACATAAACAGAAGAAACCTATTGATTTGATATTACATGCACTCCTTAAACTTGTAGAATTATAATTTTGAAGAAGCAAAACATACATATTTTTACCTGTGTCAATAAGACAGTTGACCAAAATATGGTGGACAGAATAGAAGTCAAATGTAACCGGGAACTGACTTTTCCTTACGTTGAACCACTTGGTCTCAGTTAAGCAAGAATCTGGGCTTTGACATCTGTTGCTAGATTAATTCCAGTTAGGGCCAAGATTTCTAAACAATGAAAAACCTTTGGTGTTTCTTTTGTACTATCTCTGAGTTGGCAATGAGGACAGTTTTCTGTTTGCCACAGTTGACTGTGGGTCCATCTGTGTCCTGATCATCAGATTCTCTCTTTGTGCATGGTATTTAAAGAGAATGAACTTGATTTTTTTCCCCTCTTACTTGACTGAATAGTTCCCAGATAGTTGTTAAATTTCTATTGTAAGCAAGGCATTTTTAGAAACACCCTATGAGACAGTGAGTTACTAGATATAGTCTGTGTAGCAGACCTTTTTGGTAGCCTCTTCAAAATCCATTAGCTTCCCCTTCAGTTTGCTTAGATGTCCACATTCTTCCAGGAAGGCAGGTGCTCAGGGCAGGCTGGTCCTGTTTTAGCCTTGGCAAGGAAGAGGTTTTTAATTTTTGTAACCAATTTGATGCTCCCCTTCCTTGGCTGGGGAGGCTTAGACACCAGCATGAGAGGCATTTCTTGTCATTAACTGGTACCCTTCAAAATCCTTCATTCTCAAAAACAGGAACAGAAAGATGAGCAATAATCCTAGTGACAGGAAGCTGAAGCAGGAGGATTGTAGTTTCCAGGCCTGCCTGGTCAACTTAGTAAAACCTTATCTCAAAATGAAAAATGAAAAGGGCTGGAGATACAGCTCAGTGGTAGAGTTCTCGTCGAGCTTATGCAAGGCCTTGCGTCCAATCCCTAGTACCACAAATAAAGCAAAAGTAGGAAAAAATAAAAAATAAAAAAGGATGTCCTTCCCTTTCTTCTGGATGTAGTCTCACTGAAATGAAAAACCAAAACTACTGCGGACATTTTGTGGATCTAGGAACAAAGTCCAAGGACAGAAATGAATCTCAGGCTAGCAGAGCAGACTGAGTCTGAGTTGCTCTCTTAACCAACCCTGACACTGTGCTCTATTTCCTGGGTTGAGAAGGAACTATTTTTGCATGTGGAAGCCAGTGGAATCAGGATTTCCTGTTATTTACAGCTAGAGTAAACTAACCGAGAAAAATCCCACACCCGTAAAGAATTTATAAACCATAGACAGCGTGTAAGCAAGTGTAATTCTGTAGTGTTCTATGTAAGAAACAACTCAAGGGCAACCGAACTTCAGACATAGTTTAGATTTTTCTGTGAAAATGATATCTTCTGCTTGGATCTATTTTAAGTTTTCCTTCATGTCACCTTCTTTATAATTTACCTGTGCCAATTATGTTCTAATTTGTGGTATAATTTAGAACTTTGTCTTGTTTCTCTAGCTCGTACCCTTGAAAAAAATGTATTTTTGTTGCTGGTACATGTATGTACTCTTGTAGTAGTAGGAACTTGGGAGTATTTGTTGCATCGATAGGTAAGTGATATACAGTAATACATAAAGCTTCCAGAGATGCCAAGGTCAGTGGGGACTGGTGCATCCAACATTCCAAGCACAGTTGGAGGTGATGGGAAAGGCATCACAGAAGAATTTGGAAAGTACCTTGACAGATTAAGGCATTTGATGAAGGAAAGCAACCTAAAGGGCCTGTTCTAGAGAGAAGAGGACTATCTGGCTACCCCGAAGGGTAGAGATAAAACTGGAAAATAGTGTGGTGTCCACCTAGGAATGATCTCAAGCAGCAAAGTGAGGGGATTGTCACATCTCCCCAAGAACTCTAGGGCAGTTAAATGTTAGAAGAGGAGCCCTGAATTATAAAAAAATGTGATTTTTGACAGACATACTTAGTAACCTAAAATTCCTCCTGCTTTTGCTTATGAATATAAGGACCTCTTTGTAACTTTGGTTTATGACTAGGTGCCTTTCAGTTGCATATTCTGAGCTTACTTTGGATACATTGTCTTGACCTACGTCTTTTCTGAATATATAGTGTAGCTGGTGAATATTCATGGTCATAGGATTCAATACAGCAAATTCAAGGAGCCATGGCCTGTGAACTTTCCCACCCCTTTGCCTGTCTTTCCTTCTTCAGACACTTGCCACACTGCTTTTACTGGGTGAGACTGAAAAGGTTTCCCTCTGTATTGCTGGCGGAACCAGCACTGCCATTGGATACCTGTGGTCTATGGTGAGCAAAGAGAGGTTTGATGTCAATGGAATTCTTAAGGGAGAAAACCGTGCTTTCACAAAATTAAAAAGAGCAGCAATATTATAGAAGAAACGGGGAGTAAGCGTTTCTAACAGTGCTACTAAGTTTAATTATGGAATTAAAAAGAACAGGCTGTGTAGAAAGTGTGTCAAATGTGAACTTTTGCACGGTGTAGGTCTTGGGGGATTGAGTGATGGTGAAGTATGTTCAGTGATGGTTGGTAGGCTAAGCAGTGTTGTCTGGTTGCACGCCCAAGAATACCTAGGCATAGTCCCAAGAGAAGTTTGTAATCAAATGCAGCTTGCAGAGAGAGTTTCAAGTCTTACACGATTTTCATAATGAATGTTTTGGATTATCACAGTATGTTTTCCTATGCTCATTTCCATCTAGATGGAGGAGGGTTTTCAAGAACCCATGCCTTATAATTTTTATTTCAGTTCCTTAAGGTACCCAGAATTTCCTTGCCAGAAGGATTCATGTAAAAATTAGAATCCATCTTGAAATTCAACTAAAGACAGCATCCCTAAGTTGTTTCAGAAAATTGAGAGCTGAACATATTGTAATCCTCAGAGCTGTCCCTAGACAGACAATATTGCAAAAGTTTTTGCCCATGTGTCTTTGTTTTGCAAATGAATATGCAACATTACATTAGAGCAACAAAAAAAATTAATCTTGGAATTGAAGAACCTAACAAATGTTGAATTGAAAAACAAGTTAGTTAACCTTAGAAAAGAGAAAAGAAACAACTAGTATATGTATTAATGCCTCAAATTTTAAAGTTTTTTTTTTTTCTACTGACATTCAAGGGAAAGGGTAAGGAGCAAAAGACTGCATATAGTATTAAATGCTGTTTCGAATAAATATCTATTCTCATTCCTGTAAATACCATATAATAAAGCTAAATTATTCAAATATTACCTAGGAATATTTTCTTATAAAAGGCACCAGGCATGGAGCCAATCTTATTTCAAAACAATTAAGTAACAAAAAAATAAAATTGTACCATTTACAGAAGTCATGGCTTAGAACACCTCTTTCTACTAGAATTGTTAGCATTCTAGTGTAAAAACTGGTAGCATTTGTTTTTACATTCTCATGGAGATAGCATTATGAAAATATCTCCTTGTTTAGAATGGTGTTATGGATAATCTGTAGAAAAGTTTATTGTGTATCCTCTAGTGAATCCATTCTTTTCTCCTTAAATTGCATTTCAACAGTGTCTAGTCTCCTTCCTGATCACTTGAAACATCATATTTACTCTGATAAAAAGGCATGACTGTGCATTTTCTACAAAGTTTAAGACAGGCAGGGTCTGAAAAGACATTTGAAAAGTCAAAGTAAAAAATATTCCTTCAGTTCCTGTGTTCCAACCAAATGTCTCTATTTGGAAGGCATGGTTCCAGATAATTGGAGGAAGAAATCTTTCACTTACATAGAGCTATGTCTACATAAATAACTAGCTAAGTTCCCGAATTGAAAGTGATTGACTAATTGACAGATTCACTTCTAGAGCTTTGGAAAAGAAAAACTGTTTCTTAGTTCTGTTTAGTAGCATCTGGTGGCTGGAGATAGAAGTGTTTCCACACTCCGTAAGTCACGCCAGCCCTCTGCAAGATGTGTCGCCTGTCCCTTCCTCTTATTATTTTTTGCTCATCTAATCTTTCTCATTCAGATCTCTCTTGGAATTACTATTTCTCATACTGACATTCTGGACAATGAAGTGTGCTATTTATTGAATCTTACACTCTTATTTAAAGAGGTTACTTCCATAATTCATTCCACTTTGTCAAATAGTTTCACTCTACCCTGCCAGTTTTGGTTATTGTGGCATTTATTGAAAACATGTTTAGTAATATCTTTTGTATTAATTCAAATTTGAGATATTAGATGGGTCTAGGAAATTTTCATTTGCAACAATTTTGTTGGCAATTTTGAAAAAAAAATCCAAGTTCAGCTGTATAAACACAAGAAATATCATTTCATTCTTATTATATACATTGTGTAAAAGATTAAAATTTCCCTTTCCAATATTTATAAACTTGTTAGGATATACTGAAGTGTACTTATCAGTCTATGCATAAGAAGCAAGCCCAAGAGTGAATATGTTCTAGGGCATAAAGCATACTATTCTAAGTTCATTTCATTTCTTCTCATAATTTATTAGTTTTTCTTGTATTGTTTTATGACATTTTAATAAGTCAGTTTGTTCAGTTTGAGTTGTACGTAGTAATGGATTTTTATGTTTGTGAATGCTCTTTCAAATCTCAAAATTTTTTTTAAACAGAGCTCTTCCTAAATTTTCTTTTCTAGACAAAGTACCTAGTAATTTTACTTATACAAATTTTACTCAGAATAATTTTATCTATAAAAATATTAATGTCAGGAATTAAAGCTTTTAGTTCTGCTGTTTCTTTTTCTTTTTTAGTTGGCTAATATACCAGAAATCTGTGGTGAATCTTTTTTATTAATAAAGTTATAGACAGATAGGTCTGTCTATCTATCTATCTATCTATATGTCTATCTATCATATGAGAGCTTCTATTCAACTCTGTAAAAATGGGATAACTGTTAATGGGATTTTCACTTTTTAATGTTAACCTAAGTTTAAAACTCTAGAGTACAAGCATGTGTTTTTATAAGCCAGTTTGAAATTTTCTGGAAAGTAAGCAGGGTATGAATGAAAAATACTAACAACAGATTAAGGATTCAAAGGTAACACAGATAAAACAAGGCAAGGGAAAGGAAACATTCATCACTAACAATTACAGTTGGGACAAACAGTAGACTCCAGAGTACATGATCCAAACTTATTGAATGAATTCTTTAAATGACCATTATATGGTCGTCTTGTGTTATGTGTTGTGTCAGAAACAAAATATAGGTTTTCCTTTATGAATTTAGTTGACTTTTCATTGGAGAGAATTTATTCCATTTAGTAATTGCAGAACACAAGATAGAAACCACAATTGTTTTGTAAATGAAATGCACAAGGAAAACTTTGTGAAGATTATAAGTAAAGTGAGCACTCTGTGGGAAGCTGCATTTCAGATGAGACTTAAGGATGGGAGGGTTTTCAGGGCTTTGCTGGGGGCACAGGGACTTACATGAAGAGTTGGGGACATGGGACACAACTTATCAGACTGTAGAAGAAATCGTGAGGGCAAGTCATGGAAAATGAAGAGGTATGGATAGAGAAAATAACATAACTGTGACCAGACAATTGAAGAGTATAGTTTTTGCTACAGTACCAAAATTACTTTAGTTTCTAAAAGTATTTTTTAAGATGATTAGTTTGGAAAATAATTATAAGGAAAAAAAAAAAAAAAGAGGGATGGCCCAGTGGCCATGAGATCTGTTGGAGGTTCATTGTGTGTATGAATTGATTAAAACCTGCATTAGGATGGAACTGGAGATACAGGTATAACTAAAAACACTGAGAATTTGTGATATTATTTATATTTTATATTTATCAAATTAACTCAAAGGGAAAAGATTTTCTCATTAATTACAATGGATAATTTAGGACTGAGGGTTTAGTGAAAGGCATCTGAAAAGAAATTATAACTTCCGCAGCCAGCTATCGCTGATGTATTTGGAAGAATGCTTCTTATCCTTTGTTCTTCTGGAGCACTAAATATGTGCTATTAATGGTGTTTCTTGAATATGTGTAGTAGCAACAATGGTGCAAGCAGAAGTGGGAAGATGAGCAAGATTTCTTGTATAAAGATGAAGATCTGAAAGAGGGGAACATTGGGGAACTATCTTATGTACCTGGAAGTCATACCCAAAACAGTCAAGTCTTTATTACACTTCTGTTTGTCCTAGTAATGATTTTAAGTTGTATGCTTGTTTAGCTGACACGGACACGGATATTTTTTCAGATGGTAGATATCTGAATAAATTATGTTTTTGTTCTGTTTTGTTGAGCCGCTAAGGATCTGTCATTGTAAAGATACTTATATAAACAAATGCAATAAAGTACTTGCATGCACATGGTTCAATTTCCCAAGTTTTCTTATTTAAAAATGTGAGAACAGGGCTGGGGATTTAGCTCAGCGGTTCGGTGGCCTGCCTTGCAAGCGCAAGGACCTGAGTTTAATCCCCAGTACCAAAAAAAAAAAAAAAAAAAAAAAAAAAGTTAAAACTGAGATTCTTAGGATAAGCCAGGCCTAGAGGCTAATTAAGACAGTAATATGATCATATTGTTATGTTTGAAAATAGTGGTCAATATGTGGCCAAAATTATTTTTAAGGTTAAAATGTTTGCATTGCAGGAAGATACATGCAGGGGAATAGCCATGTCCAGTGCAATTTCCATTTTTAACTGTTTTGAGGAATCTCCATGCTGATTTCCATAGCGGTTGGACTAGTTTAAATTCTCATCAATAGTATAGAAGGGTTACTTTTCCCCTGCAGCCTCACCAACATTTGTTACTATTTTCTTTATCCATGATAGCCATTCTTTTTGGAGTAAAATGGATCTCAGTGTTGTTTTAATTCACATTTCTCTAATGGCCTCATAGATCTTTGGGAAAGGGAAAGGGACATGGAGATGGAGGAGAGGGGAAGTAGAGGATAGGAGAAGATCGGTGGGCAATCAAAACGTGTTGTGAACATATACCAAGTCCTCATGAGAAATGTAATGTTGATGTACTGCACACATGTACCAAGAAAAATAAAAATGTAATAAAGATAAAGAAAATATTTATAATGTAAACAATAAGCCTAAATATTGGTCATATTGTCTACCTAAATGTTCACGTGGAAGATAAAAGGCACAGTGGATGTGCGTGGGATGTAGGAGGGTATAGCAACAGGAGCAAAGGCTTCTCTCCGCTCAGTGTGCAGATTTTATAAAAAGCAAGGACAAAGTGCTTTGTTTGAATGTTTGGCTTGGAGGTACAAAATTCAAACTTGCAACATTTTGTTTCCTTTTATTTGGACAGTTTGTCCAAATTTGGTTTATTCAGTGTAGCCCCCGCCTTGTTCCTCTCTTTTAACCAGATGAAATAATTATAGCTTCTTTTTTTCTGAAGAATAACAAATCAAGCAGACCTAAAAGACTTGTGTTTTTCTATTTATTTCTTTTGTGTGTTTCTGAAAAAAGTACAAAACCAACTGCTGGTCTCCGCTGGTGATATCAGAATTCATAACTCTATCGAGAGTTTCTGAGGTATGACTTGTTTTCCAATGGTTTGAAGAAGAAAGATGCCCAAAGAGCTTTAAAGAGGGATGTGCATTGCCATGTGTGGTGACTGGAAATTTAGCATGGGGTTTGTTCATAGTGGCAGAGCATGGGTAGGTGGTTGTCTTCAACCATGTGTGCACAGCACACACCCTCCTGAGGAACTGCTCCTCAGCCTGAAGGTTCGGAAAGTTCATCTCCTACTGCTGATGTGACTCTTAGGATTCAGGCAGAGAAAACTGCCTTAGGGAGCACAAAGAGGCAGATCTGCAGCAATAGCATGGGGAACTTGAAAACTGTTCATAGCCAGGACCATCAACCCAAAGAGGCAGGATAAGAAAAAATGAACCAGATGGCTTGCACTAGGGAGTGTATAAAGCAGGTTGGCAAACGCATCTAAAGAGGTGCTTTGAGCTCCCAGCAGTGAGTGTTTGTTAAAAGAAAGCAATTGAGGGCTCAGAGTTTTGCGTGTGTTAGTTTATTCATTCAGTCATATTCAATGACTATTTATCAGGCACACATTGTATACCTTGCAATATAGCTGCGGAAAAGAAGCCTCTCCTTTTCTGAAGAAGACAAGGGCTGGTGCTGATATGTGGGCAGGTTGGCTCTAAAGCAAGTCTACTGTGTTTGTACATGGCCAGCTTTTAAAGAAAACAGACTGTACTAATTCCACACGCATACTGAAAACAACCGGAAGTATACCTCAAAAATGCTAACAGTAGCTATTGCCAAATAATGGGATTATGGATGATTTCAATTCTCTTCATTATTTTCTTCTATATTCCTTAATTTTATACAATAAGATATATTATTTTTATAGTCAGAGAATTAGCTCCAGTACATGTTATCTATTATAGGATGGAGTACATATTCAGAAAGGGTAATCAACATGCATGGTGAATGTTTAAATTTTAAAATGATCATTGGCATTAATACCTCTCAGAATATGCACTCTTGCTTCAGATATTTATCCCATTATTCTTGTCATTTTGTGAGGCAGTTTTGGAAGTTTTCTGAGTGTCTTTGTGAGGTATGATAAAAAATATTCAGTGAATGTCATTGCCAAGTGCCATCCAATGGGTGGGCAGGCTTGCAAAAACATTACAGTATGTCCTCATCCACAATATTCATTAGATCCGGTGTCATGCAACTTCTGGCTGTTCCTCAGAGTTAAAATGACCATGAATGGGAAAGGTTTCGAATTGATTCAGGACATTGAGGCACCATGAAAGAGGACTTCCAGAACTGCTTCAGAAAGTGGCAGGCATGTGAGGATAAGGATGTGTGAAGTGAGGGAGAGTTTTGGATGAGGAATAATAGCGAAATGTCACTGTAATTTTTAAAAAATTGAATATTCACTGTAGTTTTTGATCACACTTCTGCAGGCAGCGTGGTTCACAGGCCACAGTGAGGTTAGTTTAAGACTCCATTGCCCAGGGAGGGAAAGGTTGGAAGGGAGCAAACATGATCGGAATGTGAACTGTGGACTAATGTCAAGCAAGGAAAATAAAGGCAGAGGAATAGGAAGGCAGGACAGCTTATCATTGGATTCAGGCTTGGTCAGCCTTCAGGAAGGTTTCAGCTCAAAGTTCCCTCCTACACTCTCCAAATTCTATAGTTCTTGTTCAGCATTGGTGAAATCCAACAGTTCTGAAACTTTCAAGATCTTTCTATGAAATCCATTGACAGTAAAATCTGTTTTGTTCTGATATCAACTCACTTGGTGGCAAAATGTGACCACAACTGACAGGAAAGTATTTATAAGCTATATTCATCCTACTTAGTACAAACATAATTGTGTTTAATTTTTAGCCACTGCCTTAGAGGTCCTGGGGTTGTTAAAGAATATGTTTTATGCTACATGTGACCTTTCTAAAACTCTAACACGTCTGACTTCCAAAACACATAGACCTACGGCTTTAGGTAAGTTATTGTGGATGTGTCAGTCTATTTAACAGTTCCCTTTTATATATTAAAGTGCTTTTCAATTGAAGTTTCTTATAACTGACCTAACCTTGCTCCTCAAGCCTCTTGCTTTTTTCCCGTCAATTTTTAGTTTTTATTCACACAGGTCTGTAGTACAAAATGATTATATTCCTCGCAGGCTAAGTTGGTAAATAGAGGGGAAGGGAAAAAAGAATTAAGATGTGTTATGTTAGGCCTACTGTTTTAGTTGCTTCATTTCTGTTAATTTTGGAGTTGGAATCTAGATACTGAAGCTTAAATGGATGTGTTATACTTTTAACCTTTTATGTTTACAATTATTAAGCTATGAACATTCCAATAGCACTTTATTCCTGAGTTTTTCTTAAACCAATCTCTCCATCTCTGATAGAGCAATGATCCTAAAAATGTGGTCACAAAGCTTCTAATAGCATCTAGCTTTTTACTAAATAAAATTTTTCACTGCAGAACTAAGAACCTCACTATACACTTCCAACCTCACTTTGTAAATAGCTTTTTTCCTTGGTAATCAGTCTATATTGACTTCTTAAACATAGTTAATTTCCATATTCTAGTGATTGCTTAAACCATTTGTGTCCTAGACTAACATCCAATTATTAGATTTTCAAGGTAGAAACAGAAGCCATGGTCAGCCAAAAATCGCTTCCAATTCTTTGAACTCATTCTATGTATTAGCTAGAGTCCATGAGAAATGTATACACCACCTTGTAGTATCTATCGGAACATGTTGACCTCGTTCATCCAATAGTGGAGAATAGAGTTGACCCAGCATAATGTGAATTTCCTTTTACCTCAAGATGTAATATTTCTAATATCAATATTATTAGTATCTCTATATTTGCTAGAATGTTCATACTAAGTGCTCAGGAAATATTTGTCAAATAGTTGTGGGCAATTACTACTTGGAACCTAGTTAATTCTATGCAAAGTGTGGGGCTCCTGGTACAAGAATGATCACCTTGGGTCAGGGATTTAGCCCAGTTGTTCTGTTGCCTGCCTCGCAAGTGGAAGGTACTGAGTTTGATCCCCAATACCAAAAAAAAAAAAAAAAAAAAAAAAAGTGAACACCTTTCCCTGAAATATATACAGTGTTTCTACATTTATCACTGGAAGTCCCACATCACAACTCATGAATCCTTTGCCTAGGGATGTTTTTTTGGGCATGAAATCTGGAGATTTCATGAGATACAAGAGGGTTTTCTCAAGTGCATTCTATGAATCCCTGAAAAAGTTATTCTAACAAAACTTCCCACACTAATTAATGTGCAAAGATGGCTTACATAGTGAGTAAACTCTGGGCTTAAGGGTAAGTTGACTTCCTCTTTTTATTTAAAATAATAACTTCCCACTGGGTTGGAGAGCCAAATAAGGTAAAAGACATTGAAATCACTGGAGGCCATGTGTTCTGAACAGAATGTGGCAACAGCATCTAGTCTCTAAAGACTGAAATTTAATCCAATAATAGACAGTCACTTAAGAAATTCAAATGGGCATTTGGGAGAGAAATAAAGGGTAAGAATGAATTCTCAAGCATGAAAAATAAATAATAATGATTCCATGGCATATTTACTCCTTTTAATATTTACATTTCATTAATGAATGTGTTAAAAGACATTTCTTACCCAGTAAGTATTCAGTACAGAGGAAAAAGGAAAAAAAACAACAAAACACTTTTTAAAGATTTTACTTTTGTTAGCTATCAACAGGTTTGAAGTACTTATTATACTCCATGCATGGAGAAAACCATTTCTCTAGAGGGGGATTCTACATAGTTTCTCTTCAAGCCTCTGGACTCTGTACCAAACCTCTGTCATCTGGCTCTGTCCAGGATTTGAGAACCTGTACCCCTCGCATTAGTGTCAGCTCCAGAGCTCCTTCTTTAAAGTGTTTTTCTTCCAGCTTTCATGTACCTGTTAAAAATAATCTTACACATGATGAAATAGAATGTATCAGTTGCAATATCCCCTCCCCTTTTTCTTTGATATTTTATCTTCTCTTGGATTTCTGATAATTCCATTCTGCTAGGTCTTTCACTTTAACTTCATGGGACTCATCCTCCTTAGCACTCTTTTTCTTTTTTTTCATATCACATTGATGAAATCCCTTTTATTTCTTTCTCTCTTTGGGGAAATCTCATACAGTCTTATGGTTCTTAAATGTGTGCCTTTATCTTAGGTTCTTTTCTGATAAAGACACACAGGCTGTAAATGGTAAAAGAAAGATCTGAATCCATACCTCTGGACCTTGAAGTCTTTATTTTCAATCACCTCTTTGCCCTAAACTTATTGTAGTTTAAGTGTCATCTTTGCCTCAAACTAACCTTGTAGCTCAAGTGTTACCATCATCATTCCTGGCATTTTTTGAGTGCCACTTATTAGTACATGTGACAGGACTGGGGTTAGATCTTTTCCCTATGTCATGCTAATCTTCAAGGTAGACTTTCAGTGTTGTTCTGTTTCACGGATAAACTTTTGTGTCAGGAAAATAGTCTATAAGGCTCAAGGACTAGCACTTCATATTTTCAACATCTTGAAGGCACACAGTCCCAGGCATAGTTATACACTATGAACTTTCTTAAAACACAACAAATGTACATGTCTACCTCAGTAGAGCAGGCAACATAAATGAATAAATTGGGCTTTAAAACAAGAAGGATCAATGAGGATTATGGGAAACTGAGAGTTTATGCCTCACATAAAGTTATTCAGGTTTACCTCGTAATGACAGTGTAGAAAAGAAAAAAGAGGTCAGTAGTTTGCTTTTTCCACTTCGACCATCATTCTATTTATATTTGTGTTATTAGGTAGAGTAGCTAGATCAAGAAACATATTTCTATGTAGGGGATGAATAAAAAATAATTGCATGCATTCACATCTAGACCCTGGAGCTGGTCTGATGAACTGCCCAGGCTTACAGCTTTGGTTGAATTGCTTCATTCAGGAAGCATTGATACACATGGGCTTTAGATGATCTCAGAGAACAAGAATGGATCATGACTTTTGTTCTTCCTTTACCAGATGATTAAAATGCATAGCTTGAGAGCACAGCAGTCCTGTCTCCCTGTGAGGATGAACCCAAGACTGTGTTCTCAGGGTTCCATGGAGTTCCCTGCTGGGAGCTCTGTCCAGGCTCTGTCCGGAGCTGTGGGAGGTCCCTTTGCTGCCTGGTTGTTAGGTTGGCAGATGGGACCTCATAGTTTCAGTTTCAGTTTGGAAAATTCAAGGTGGAAGGGTTAATCTACATTTTAAAACAGTCCTCTTTGAAGTAAATTATACTACAAATGGGAAACCTGTGTGCAGTTCTGGGTTTTCTGCTAGTTATGGAAGGGCCAGGAGCCTGTTTTGATGATAAAGCCAGCATTGAAAACCTGTATTTTATATCCCTGGAAAACTAAGCAAATTTAAAATACTTCACATTTACCTTTTGACACCCAATAACCAATAGATGAGCTTTAATTTCTGGTGGGCCCACCGTGATTAATGCCTTTGCATTTATGACGTGAGAAGAATGAGCCATGCGTTGCAAGCAGTCTTCTGTCCATCTCTGCGGAGTCGGTGTCAGGACTTTGATGTGTACTCGCCTTCTGGCATGAGGTTTCACACTTCACATCCGGCACAGAGCCAGCTAGTGGATCTCGTTCTGCATAGCAGCTCCAGACAGGAGCATGGATAAGAAGGTGGCCTCTTAAAACGTGGTAGTCACAGTCTTCCCTTTCCTGCTTGGAACCCTTTCCCCAGGCTGGGACCTCTCTGGCCTGCCTGCTGTGATGGAGGCGGGGGCTGTGTTTGCTACCTCTTCTCTGAAGTCATCTGGATGAGGGTGAGGCTTGGTGCTACAGGGCTGATTCACAGATGTGCTCTGTTTCCTGTACTTGCTGGTGAGAGGAAACTGTTAGTTTTCTCTTCTTGCATTTCCATTTAGTAATTACATGCTCCACTCTTTGATGGAGGTGACAACATTGGTATAAATACCTTTGGGTCCTTCCTTAGTTCCTGCACTTTTTATGAAGAGAAGGATCATTCACAAAGCCATATGAGGTAACTGGAAATGCTTTCCAGGAAATATTTTTGGTTCTTCCCCATTTCAGGGCACACAGTAGGTATACACATCCGCTTTTCTGTTGCTGGAGCAAAATATGTAATGCCTACAACTTAAAAGAAGCAGAGGTTTGTTCTGGCTAATGGTTTCCGAGGTTTCAGTCCATAGTACGCTGGTTCCATTCCTTCAAGTTTGAGCTAAGGCAGAACATCACAGTAAGAGGACATGGTGGAATGAACTGCCCATTTCATGGTGGTCTGGCAGCAGAGAGTCGAGGACAAGTTCCAGAGGGAAAAGGAGCAGGGACCAGATACACTCCCTGAAGTCTCATCCTCTATGATCCACGTGCTTCAGCCAGGCTTCAGATCCTTGCTGCATATTCAGCCATGAACTCAGCACTGAGTTGCTCCGAAAGTGCAGTTAGTGCCTTCACGGCCTAGTCCAGGGGTGGTGCCACAGCTGGATGCTTGTGGTCACTGAGAGCTGTAAAAGGTTTGCCATCACTGGTCCAATCAACAGTCTCTTAATCCAGTCAGGTTGATAATCATGATTAACCGGCAAAATAGGCTCGCCCTCCCTCTCACTGTGTGGCCTTACAACTTGCTTTGTTCAAGTACAAAGAGGCTGGTGACCATGCTAGCCCTGAATATTTGGTCAGAGCTGTACAGAGATCTATTACATATGAGTTTAGAAAGAATCATAGCCCTTGTGCAATAGCATTACAGGCAGGATATTTGGAGAAAGTGAGCTCAAAAGTATTTAAACTTATGACTTGGACAAATAATAAGAAACATGGAGATAGATCTCTTGCAAATAAAAAGGGGACCAAAGGATGGGGGAAGAGGGTGAGACAGGAAGGGAAAGAGAAATGAAAAAAAAAATTAAATGTCTTTTGTAAGTTTGTCAATTCCTCATGATGGATGTATTACAGACATGAATAATAAAAATAAAAATCACCTGAGTTCTAATCACAGATGAGGCTCCCTCACACGATGTCACTTCCTTGCCTTCTGGCCTTTTGTGATTTAGTCTGAACGACCAAGGGTGTGGCCTAGCACCTGCTGAGGTGGATGTACTTGTCAGTTTAGGGAGGCAGCACTCTTACCAAGGAATTGTTTTATA
>NW_022900915.1:37384938-37397798 GCF_012274545.1 Fukomys damarensis
ATATATATATATATATCCTTCACCCAGGCTGGACCTTAGCCTTATATTTAAGCCTAAATGATAAGAGAATAAGACAGGGAAATACCATTGTGTGAGGGAACCTGCTTTATATTTAACCTGCATTTCCATGAGTTAGTAATGCAGCCTTGGATCTCTTCCATTTCCTGATTCAGACTTTCCCGGAGAAGGAGTGAACAGAGCTGGCTTTAGGGGTGTGTGGCTGATGCAGTAGACAGCATTCAGTGCCTTTTGAGAAGAATATTCTTCACTGCTTTCATGCAATGACTCATGCTTTTCTGGAGTATAAGACCAGCTTGTGCTGCTTCTCAGGGTTGCTCAGCTGTGGTGCGGGTGGGCCACATAGGTGAGATTGCTTTTGCCTCTGGCAGCTTTCTTGAGCCTTGGGGAACCTGGTGCCAATGGACTCAAGGATTCTGTTGTCTGGTCCTGCTCATCTGTAAGTGCTAACTTTGTGTGCCTGGGTATTTAGGCTCAGCAGACTCATTGAAGTTTGTAATGGTTGTATAGTGAAAATACTTCACTATACACTATGCAAAATTAAAATTCAGAACCCTTCAAAAATCATGAAGGATTTTAAGAGGGCAAAAGTATATCATTCATTTAAAGTACAGAATCCTGAATCAAACTTAAGGCTACTTGTTACTCAAGGCTGAAACTCCCCTTATTTTTGTATATATCCTAAATTATATCAACACATATGATTCAACAAAACTATCAAAAATTGTACAATGAAGTCAAACTGCATCTTGGGAATTTCCACATTAAAATGCCAACAATAAAATAATCTACACTAAACTATAAACTCTTATTATTATCAAGTTCTAGGGAGAAATTAAACTTCAATTAGCAGAGTTTCAAATAAATTAAAGTCCTAAATTTTTAAGTGGGAAAATGATTAGTGATTAGTCTAAAATTAAAATCCTGGATTTTGTTATTTAACAATCTAAAGAAATTAAAGCCCACAAGAATCTTTCCCAATGTCATATAATTTTTCAGTTTCAACTACAGGAACTTTACAGGAAAAATAAAGTAGCTTCATCAATTTTGTAATTCTGAGGGAAAACTTATTTCACATTTCAGAAAAGAAGGCTTTAAGATATTAATTGATACATAATTTTTAAAATATGCAGATGACTGTGGAGAAAACTGAAAATCTGCAGACATTGAAAGCATCAATCTCAGGTGATTTCATACCTGGGATGGTCATTTTGACTAGATGACAAAGACTAGTATTCCCACTTCATGCTGTCTGCAGGGAATAAGAGACTGGAAAATGACCCTGGAGGAGGGAACGCCTTCCACCGAACTGGGGATAAGCAAAGGAATCCAGTGAGAAGCCATGTGTCACTCTGGAACTAGAAGTGATAGCTTCCCGTGTAACCATGGCAGAACCAGGCAGAACCAGCGGCACGGCCACTGCATCTTGGCTTTGCCTCCTTGGGCTCTTCAGAGAGATGGCACAGACGCAGTAACAATGGACTAATGACAGCACCAGTGGCTAGTTTTGAGATATGAGGAAGAGCAGCCTTCAGAGACAGCGCCAGCTATATAAAAAAAACAGAACCCTCCAAAGGCTGCTGCGTTTCAGCGGTGATCAAAGACGGTGGAAATGCAGGTTTCCAGTGTTCATTGGGAAATATTCCCGGTTCGGGCGTTAGGCCTGAGTTCCAGCATCCGTACGTGGCCTTTACACTTCTGTCAATAGTAAAGATCTATTGAATGTGCATCCCTTTGATCAGAGTAAGAATGCTGGTTATTTTAACATTTATCCTTGAGAGGCCTCTGAGAGAGTGCTATTCTGCTACATAAATGTGAACTCAATTGCTCTAAATATTAATATCTATTAATTACAAAATACACACTCGGAGGGTCTAATAAGGAAAGCCATTTACATCAATTTATCCGCATCACTTCAGTATTATCTTCTTCTGACAGTGCACCGCCAGCTGCCTTCCAGACATTCCTCCCCGGCCCCTCATCATCTGCATTTCTGCTCTGGGGACAAGAACAAAGATCGCTTTGCCTCACTTCCACTGCTTTTCTGTACTTTTGTGGCAGGGCTGACGCCTAGAGGTCCTGGGTCAGCGGTGGAGAGTCGTGGCGGCAGCGACTCCTCTTGGCTCATGCTCTGTCCTAAAGGCCTGAGAGCTGTGTTCAGCTGGGAGAGAGCGCGAATTCCGAAGCTTCTGCCCTTTACCCCTGCCTGTGTTTTCTGAGGGCCCCCAGGAGTGGCGAACAGCGGTGGTGATAAAGTGGTGCACAGGATAGCTAATGGTCTCTGAGTCCTCGGAAGATACCATCTGTGTATAAAAAGTGAAGCAGGGCTTATAATGCTTTTTTTATTCTCAAAATAATTATTTTTCTCTAATAAAGAAGAAGCCAGTGCGAGGAAACACTATTCCCCATGAACTGCCGGGGTCTTTGTGTTGTTCTACACTGACATCAAGGAAAGACCTCTGCGGGTTGATGGATAAATTCTCACTGGCTTTAAACCACTTCAAGTGACCATATGCATCCAAACAGCCCATGTGGTTTTAAGCCTGTCTTATATGTGACCATGGAATAAATAAAGCTGTTGCAAGTTTTCAATTGTAGAATTTCCTTTAGTTAAATTTTAGGAATCAAAAGCTGTCCATCTTTGCCCTTCTTTCTTTTTGTTTTCTCATTTTCTGTGGAAAGTTATAGCAGAAAACTCCAAGAAAATAAACAATAGATAACTAACTACGGTAAATCCCAAGAAATCTGCTTTATGATATTGCCCTACTACGACAAACAAACTCACCACTAAGTCATATTAAAATTACATTTTCCTTACAAAGAGACACGAACGTTTCCATCCTTTATGACTCTATTTTCTCTGTATCTGCCTCTTCTATCTGGAGAGTTGCCCTGGCCAGAAACTCGTGACATCCATCCCCTTTCTGATTGCCTCACTACCATTCAGTGCTAGCCCTCACCTCCTCAGATGCTCCATCACATCGGTTTTCTAGCAAAGACCGGCACTTTCAAACATCTCACCCGCGTTCTTACATTCAATTTGGATTGGTGACACAGAATCTTTGTAGCATGGTCTTGGGGTCTTTGTGCAGGCTGCTGTAACACATTGCTGCTGACTGAATGGCTTGTCAATAAGAGAAACTTATTTCTTCTACTTCTGGAGTCTGAGATGTTTGAGGTCAAGACACCATCAGATTTGATGTTGGGCAAGAGCTTTCTGTCTGGCTTATGTACTGTGGTCTTGTGTCTTTGTATTTAGAAAGAGAGAGGGATGAGCAAGGGAGAAGTCATGAGTCATTCTGGAAGTAGAAATGAAGTCTTCATGGAACTTCTATCTTCTTTATGATAATATTGAGGCTATGCTGTCTCTCTGTGTTGCTCATGGCTTCCCTTTCTGACCCAAGCTCTTTAGGAGTCTGTCCGCATTTCTTTTATAAGGGAACAAATGGCTCTACTCCTATGTCCTAATCTCCTTTGAAAGTTCCCAGTCTGTGTGTAATGGCATTTAGGTATGTGATGTTGGGAAAACCGTCACGTTGGGGATCAGGATCATACCGTATGAAATTTGGGAGGACACAAACTTTCAGGCTATAATAGTAGTCTATAGAAGCAGTGTATCACAGGGATTCTTCTTTTCCTGACTTGCTATTCAGCAACCCCTTGTATGAAAGCCCTACATTGTAAACCTGCCAGTCATTTGTGTTTTGGTTGTGGCATCACAGGTAGGCTATAAGAACAAGAAACAATAAAGGTGCGAAGAACTTATATGGTTTCCTTCACCCATCTGCAATATGATGTGAAAGATATTTAAATTTATTCTTTTGCTTTTATTTTAGAAGATAAAGCTCCCTTATTCTACACTCATTTCCTGATGGCATTCTGGTAAAGACCAAATTAAATTGAGCACTCAGGAGGTCCGAGGTTATAGCTCAGTGATAAAACACTTGTCTGGCAAGTGGGAACCTCTTGGTTCAATTTCCAGCACTGCAGAAATGCTTGTAATTAAAAAAAAATAAAATGAACTTGCATACAACCTTGAAGAGGTGTTTTAGACAATTGTATCCTAAGATCCTCTGAAGTAGGGGAATCACAGATCTCTTTGTAATTATCTCAAATTATCCTTTCAGAATTTGCTCACTGCTTGCTTTATATTTCAGTCTTATCCCCACAATTTCTCTTAATTAAGGGATTTAAATTGACCCTCCCCATTTACTGTAGCCTACATTGGGGGTGTCCCGGGTGCCCCTCAGATACATAGCAATGGAAGGCAGAGTGAACACGCACAGAGGGAAGCATGCATGCTATAGTTCTCCCACATCCCCTCAGCCAAAGTAACTGTCCGTTATATTCTTGTTTTTCATGTTTTTCTGTTTTACATACTGGCTTTGAACAAAGGAATATAGATCCTGCTATTCCCTCAAGCAGGCACTTCAAATCTCTCTCTCCTCTATATCAAACATTTTTGAGCAAACAATGGCTACCTCACCCTGCTGAAATCACACTTTCAGAAGTTCCAAATACTATTCTAGTGTTTAGAATAGTTTTTGTTTTTAGGTATATAACCAGTTTTAACACACCAATGACTATTCTGCCCTCAATCAAAAACCTCTTCTGGAATGATTTCTGGGATCTAGGCCTACCTATCTGATTTTTGCGCCACCTATTTTTCTTGAATTACTCACTCTACTAAAGATGGGGGTCTATCTTGGATCACCTTTCCAAGACACAGAGTTTGGAGAGAGCTCTCAAAAGGAAGGGAGGAAGCAACATAGGGAAGGGACATAAAACATATTGCTTCAGATGGAGATGAACATCACCTGATCTTATGAAATGGCCTAGAGCACAAATTGCACTACTATGATTTTTCCTTGAGGCAGGATGGCTGGACAGGTATACCAATGAGTTAGCAACAGCGACAGCCACTGAGAGATGGAGATGAATGTTCCATACCATAAAGAGGGTCTGGGTAAGGCTCATCAATGGCCATTACATCACCTAATACATCCTTACATGTCCTTCTTAGAGCAATGCTTTCTCCAGCCTATGCATAAGTACATATCTGTCCCATGAACATCACCAGCATCTTGCACATCTGCACTTCTTAATTCACTGCACATTTGATGTCCTTCAAAGTTATAATTTTAGTACTAGAATCATTAATCATCACTTTATCTCCCCATCCTGACTTTGCTATGTTAGTTAATGGTATCATTATTCTCCTTGTTACTAGGGCTCAAAAGATTTTAAACTGTCTGTCATGCTTTCTTCTTCTGTCATTATTTCTTTAGTCTTTATTCCCTACATTCAATTCATTGAAAATAACCCCTGATTTCACTCGATGCTTTCTGTCTTTGTTCCTGACACTTTCTTCCTCTCTGATGCTTTCTACCCCTTTGTTACCGGAAGGACCGAGGGAGAAGCGCCAAGCTGCAGAGCGCCGAGATTACTTCCTCTGGCCCTTGCTTTCCCTCTCCTCTCCCTTTCCATCATTCGCGAGCGAACCCACATCACGTTGGCTTCTCCAAGTGAAACTCCTTCAACCTCTTGCCTCAGGCCAGCCGAAAATCAAAGTAATAGATGTAAATATACTGAATGAAAACAAAACAGAAGCACATTAACATTTTGAAGAAAATAGTTGCAAGTTTTAAAAGCCAACATTTTGGCTTTGATATCTAACCTATTACTTTAGTCAAACTAAGTAACCATAACAACAAACCATGGCCTGGGAAATATCAAGAAAGAGGACATAGGGAGCACACCGTTGTACATCTAAAATGATCTCAAGTTTTCAAAGCCACGTCAGATACAACTTGCATTCTTACCATGCATGATTCACTAACTCATTCTGCATGGATGTCAGTGAATGGAAACCTGTAAACAAAGTAATAATAATGATTGCAGCTTCTTCTTAAGATGAAGGTAACTCTACATTCTTGGATGAATTTAACATTGTGCATTTACTTCTAGTCAAAGAGTATTTTTTGTATTTTATGCTGTAGATATTTTTTCAGGTTCCCTCTCTACCGCTCCTATCCACAGAACAGCTTGCCCTGTTCATGGAGAGGTTGGGCTAACCCAGTGGAATAGTTATACATTTCCCAGCCGAATGAAGGATTTAAATTTCAGAAATGAAAGCTTTATTTCATTGACAAAGCACAGTGTCAAAGTGGAATGACATAGAACAAATTTAATAATTATTCCCTTTATATAATTAAAACAAATAGTATTCTTTTCTGTTGTGTTTCAGCATTAGTCACACAGTGACAATAAATCAATGAAAAGTTTTGCATTTAGCAAGCCTTTTTTAGAATTGTATTAATCTATTAATAAATTGAGATTTATTAATGAAATAGTATTAATTTGTTAAAGGACACTGCCTTAGTAAAAATATTCACACAGCAATAAGTTTCTATAATCAAAATGAAAAGAATGTGACTTGGATAATTTTATTGCCTGTAGAAGCAGCCTAATGGACTCAAACTAGTTCTCCCTCTCAGAAAAATGGGTGAAATGACAGATTTTTTAAAAGTATCATTTGAAAGTATTACAGAGTTTATAAAATAATTAGGGGTAGCGAGGCCCAGATTTGGAAAAATGAGATAAGCTGCTCCAAATTGCTCTTGCTTGGCAAAGAGGCTCTCGAGCTGAGAGTCCCTCTCCAAAGATGAGCTGCCTTTGGTGGTCTCGCCTACCTGGGAGCAGAGACATTAAACCCAGACACCACAGAGGATGGCAGCTCTAGCTTCCAGTTAAGATGGGCTCTGTGAAGGGAACGTGATCTCAGGGAAGAATGCCAGCAGTAAATCATGGGTCGTAGGGATTTTCAGATGGACTTTCACCATTCAATGTCCCCCCAAATTCCACATCTTTCTTGTGAGTTCTAGAAGCTCCTATGGCCTCAGAGGGAAGTCATCATTATTTTAGGTTTCAAAATCCCCTACTGAATGATTGATTGAATAAAACCCCCATTATGAGTGAAGGAGAATGAAATGCCAGAAACAATGCAATAGAAAGAGACCCCCCAAAGAAGTCACATACTGGAACTATCAGATACCGATCATAAAACAAGTACCCTCATTAAAAAAATAAAACATAAGATCGAATAATTTGGCAGAAAACTAGAATCATAAAAATGACATAAAACTTTAAAAAATGTATACAAATAAAACTATAATAAAATAATTTAATAATTCACCGTATAAATTGAAGAGCAAATTAGGCATAGCTGAAGACATATTATTGAACTAAGAATAAATCAGGAAAAACTATTCAGAAAGAATGCAAAACCAATAATATCTATTCACAATATCACCAAATAAAAAAATACAAATATGGAAGGAATGCAGGCACTATTTGATGAGAAAATAGCTGAAATTATTCTCAGCACCATCCTCAGGTTTTAAAATGAAAGATTCCCAACCCTAGATTTTATAAGTCCAATGAACAACAGTGGGAAAAACCCAGTTTTCTCTTAGACAAATCAGAGTGACGCTCCATGAAACCAAGGGGCCAAATTTTAAAGCAGTCAGAGGACGTTATTATTATAAAAATCTCATTATAGTGACAGGTTGCTTTTGGAATGCATCAGTGGAAACCAGAAGATGGATGATATTTAAGAAATATATGGCTTCAAAACCAGAATCCTATGCCCAGTGAACACATTATGTAAAAATCATTGTAAAATTCAAGAAGTATTTTCGAGTGAATTACAATACAACAATAAACATATTAAAAAAAAGCAAGCTTCACAAAGGAAAATTCTATATGGGATATTTTGAGTAGATGGAGCATAATTCCCAATGGGAGGAAACGCCAAACATGAAAGTCACCTTAGTGAATACTGGTGCGGTAAAGCAATAATAATCATGATTTACGATCTTCAGTATACTTGTTTAATATCATTAAAATACCTGATAACATTAGCCCATAGATTAGGAAGCGGATAAATAGATTGATGATGTTGCAAAGTCTCAAAAAAGTCAGATAGTCTGCAATTTTCCCTACTTATCATGCTTTCAAAATTGTTTAGACTTGTCTATGGACCCAGAACTTAGGCTTTGTTTCCTTGAAGCAATTGTCTTTCTTTTTTTCTTATTCTATTAAATATGATTCATTCATCTGCTTCATTTTATATGTCATTCCAATATCCAGAAATTATTTGATGAAAGAGATGGGATGTATTTAAAAATGCTCATCAGTTTCTCCTGGAATGAACGGCCCTCAGTGGACCTCGAGTCTGGAAGGGGTTGATGGACTACCCAATGCAGCTCACATAGTTGGAGAGGGCTACATTTCTCCGAACACCCGAGGAACCAGGCCGTTAACTTTTCCTAGCCCAGCTGTGGAAAGCTCTTCACCACTGGTTCAAGTGACTCTTTTTCCTTTCACTGCAACTTGCTAGAATTTTTACTAAGTGTCATTAATCAACAGTGAGAAATTCTTGGAGCAGGAAAGTTGTCACTGGAACTGGCTGCAGCATGTGGAAAAAATAAATAAAAGGGGTTGATAATTATATATTAACTCAAACAGTAATAGTCTTTTCAAATCATCATAGGTTGCAGGTTCTCTTTGATTTTAGGGGTCTAATTTTGGGGAAGATCTATTAATCTTTTTTCCATTTCTTTGCCTTCCTTATTCAGTAATTGAACTGTTCAGGTGTTATTGATTAATGTAGCTTTCTTAAATGACAGGTAGGTATGGCAGAAAAGCTGTTCTCTATGCTGTTCTTATTCTGAAACGACTCATGTGTTATTCCAAAATGTACAGATAGAATAAGGATTTTAGGTTTTGTTATGAAAACAGACTTGGGCACTACTAAGGGGGGGTGGTGGGTCAAATCAGGTTTTCTTTGTACCACATGTGTTTGAGCTAACCAGAATGAAGATTAATTTGTATTAACTGTAAGAGCTGGAATATTAGAAACCTACCAGATTTGAGGGGAATGTGGACCTTAGGAGAGTTTTATTAATATGCTTTCACAAATGTCTAACTGAAGAGACCACAGGAAGGAATTATATTCCAGATGTAGCGCGCTGAGCATTGTGCTATGTATAAATGAATGAAGCTCTTCAAATTTTAAATAGGTTTCCATCAGAGGAAAAGGAAAAACAGTCTGGAGAAGCAGGCACAAAGAAGTAGAGGGTTAGGAAGGTAGACCCTATAGGGCTTTATCATAGCCCAAAACTGCCACTATCATTTATTTTGTGGAATAAACATCTGCGCTTTGCGATATAATTGGAGGGTACAAGTGCAGAGCCAGTTCTGTTTAGTTTGCAACTCTGGTTGTTTCTCGCCCCACACTGTTTGTGTTAATTGCCCCTTGTGGTTGGACTGCATGTCTCTAATCCTCATAGTGTGCAAGTGAATTTGTGCTGTGCTTCTCTCAAACACACCTGCAAGAAATTTTAATGGCTTTAAAACTTGAAGATGCTTTCCTAACTCCCTGTTGCATAACAGTCATGACTATCTGAGGTATCATCACAAAAGGTAACTTAATAATAGCCATGATGATGTAGGCACCTGAAATTCCAGCTGGCAGTGTGCACCACTGTAATAATATATACATTACTCTCAGCCGAGGGAGAGGAGAGAGGGAGAGGGAGAGGGAGAGGGAGAGGGAGAGGGAGAGAGAGAGAGAGAGAGAGAGAGAGAGAGAGAGCGAGTCTTTCCATCTCTTTATCAAGTGATTCATCAATTGATTCACTGTGCCTGCTCTAAAGTGTATCTAAAAGAAGATTTTGCAATAGTCATAGCAGAGAATCCCTACTGAATTACAAGTTTGCAAATGTTTTGAAAAACTGTGTCCTGTTTCATTCTGCCCTCTGGATTTTCTCTTAACATTTACACGTAGTTTATAAGGAAATTATATCACTATAAATGGGAAAAATAATTTGTTTCGCTCACTAACTTAGTCTTTTTTGTAGCTTTGGCTTCAAAAAAATCAAAAGGAAATGGTATTTTTACTAAATGTGAACCAGGGTTTCAATTTTTTTTTAAGCTTTGGAAGGTATTTATTTACTATACCTTAAAAGTTAGATGCTCATCTAGAAGGGGAAGAAGTAACAATGTATACATTGATTAAAACTAAAATTTATACTGTTTTTATTCAGTTGAGTATTTTTTCAATTCAGTCTATACTGAAAGCTCAGTTTTTAGTGGGCAACATTTCAGAAAAATGAATGTCTTTTAAATGTATACTGGTGCTCAATGATCACTCTCCCACTGTACTTTTTGTTATTAATCAAATGTTTTGAGATATAGACATAGTGAAATCAGAAGAAAACTGCACGCATCATAGTTGTGAACTACCTGCTTTCTCTCTGATCGTGTTTTTCTCTTATCGTTCCCAAAAGTGAAGAGAGAACATCTTGGATTGCCTTTTATTGGTAATTACTTGTATTTCAAATAGATCTCACTATAGCCGGCAGGATGTGTGTGTGTGTGTGTGTGCGTGCGTGTGTGATCAGAGGACAGGGAGAAACAAAGGTTAAATACTGCAAAGAGAATAATGTAAGAGAATTATCTAATTTGTGTTCAGTTCTTGCATCAGATGCTTTCAGCTTGCAATTAGCCATTTTTTCATATTTGATATACATTTGAACTATTTCAACTCTTACTACTGTAATATATTATTTAATACATCACACTGACCTTTTATAAATGATAAAAAGTAAAAATAAAGAGAAGAAAGAAATCTGTTTTCAATGTAGATTGCCTTGATGCCACCGGAGCCTCACCTGGATACTTATGTGGTCCAAACTCTTCCTTCAGATTCCAAGTCTTACAAAACTAGACCTGAAACATTGATCTAGTTTAGCCAGGCAGCTTAAAGCATGTATTATCAGTGCATTTCCTAAAATCAATCTCAGTGAGGCTCAAACCTAAAATGTTATATCGGTTTAGTTTAAACTTCCAAATGATAACTTAGAAAAAGATTTTCTCTGTGAATTTGAATTTTTAAAAGAATGTTGGCTTATAATTTAGTTGTAATTTTAGGTATACTCAGTACTCACTGTTTTTTATATCTTTAAATTTAGATTTTGCACACTTTATCAAAACACTAGTTTATACTTATTAAAGAAAATTAAAAGTATGAGCTACATAGCATGTCTTTCTCATGCATATCATTTTAGTAAATAAAACAACCTTCAAAATGAAAAACATTCAGTTTTATTAATTTTAACAATATCACACATTCTTGCTGGGGATGTAGCTCAGCAGCACTACGCCTGCAAGCACAAGGTCCTGATTTCCTTTCCCTGTATCTTAAAAAAAAAAAAAATCATACACCTGTGGAGGATGAAAATCATTATGTGTCACCTGCAAATAAAAGAAAATATCACTAACTCTGGCCTAAGCAGCAGGGGCATTTAGTAACCGGAAAGAGAAGGAAGAGTAGAGGTAAGAATGACAACGCTCATACAGCATTTCTACCATGATGAAAGCAGCTACCGCTTCTTCTACCCTTCACTCTACCATGTCTGTCATTTCACTGAAATGAGCCTTGAACATCCAGTTGCCAGGAGAAGGGATAAGAGGCACTGCTAGTAGTTTGCGTCTCTTTTTCTTAGAATGAAAATTGTGACAATTTACGTGGAGGTCAGCTGGGCTGGCTTTTGGGGGATTCCTAGGGATTAGCAAAGCACATTGCTGGATGTGTCTGCGTGCGTCCCAGGGGTACAACCCTTTTGGGCCTAAATCTTTCCCCCTGTTCCTTCCTCCCTGGAGCTGTTCCCGTGCTCTGCTTTGCAGTCACCGTCTTTGCTTAGCCCTCCTGCAGTAATGTTTCTGTCTTGGAGCCAGCTAATCATGAACTGAATCCAATGAAACCAGGAGTCAGACTAAAACTCTCCTCATTTAAATTGTGGGTGTGAAGTATTTGAGCAGCAAGAAGCTTGACTAATATAAGAAATTTGGATGAGAGAAGAGGGGTCATTGAGGAAATGCATTGAAAATGTACTTTAGAGGCCATTGAAACTGACTTTGGAGTAGTTTTGGAAAGTTTGTAGATTTTTTGTTACAGAACCCTTAGAATGTATGCAAAGCATGATGAGTGGTTCTCGTGAGGGCTCAGAAGACTAGAATGCTCATAAAAATGTGGACAGAAAAGGCCAGGAATGGGACCTGCATTTAGAAACAAGGACTCCATTGGTAGTTGGACTAGATGTCATGTATGTTAAATGATTACAAAGAATTTGTTGACACCTGCCTGTGTACTGACATTACAGAGGATTGAGACTGGAGTGGAGGACTAATTAATTTCACTGAGAAATTTCAAGACATCCAAACATCCCAGCTGTGGCATGGTTAGTTCTGACAGCTTTCCACCAGATGTGTAGTGTCAATCAGGGGGAAAAAGTCAGAGCATAAAAAAATTTAAAAACTTAAAATTTGGCCCCAAAGAAACCATGAATAAAATTGAAAAGTTCAGTGGTTGCTAAAGAGATTAATGCCATTAAAAAGAAAACAAGTACTTTGTAAAGGGCAAGAAAGATGCCTCGAAGGTACCTCAGAAATTAGCAAGACCTCACTTATGGCAGGCAGGCAAAAGTGTTAACCTTTCTTTTTTCTTTTCTTTTTTTTTGGTACCGGGGATTGAACTTGGGTCCTTGTGCTTGCAAGGCAGGCACCAAACCGCTGAGTTAACCTTTCATTTGAGAAGATAATTCTGGCACTCCTGATCAAAAAAGGCTTCCTATGAAATTCACTCCCTAGGATTTATTTCACCATGTTAAGACACTTAGAGGCTGCTGCTCACATGGTCCAAGAAGGCCTACCTATTGCTCACTTGGCAAACCTTGGCTTTTTCATGTGATACTATTTTTTTTTTTTTTTTTTTTTTT
>NW_022900915.1:37398073-37430721 GCF_012274545.1 Fukomys damarensis
TTTTTTTTTTTTTTTTTTTTTTTTTTTTTTGTACCAAGGATTGAACTCTGGACCTTGCACTTGCAAGGCAGGCAGCGCAACCACTGGAGCTCAATCCCCCGCCATGATGATTTTATCAGTATGCAAAAAATCAAGAGTTGTAAGGGCAAATAAGCTTCCATTCAGGTTTCAAAGGATTCCCTGGGATGCCAGGCAAGCAGCTCCTAAGAAGGCAGAGTATAAAGCTATAGGAATGAAGACAAAGATGTAGTGGTCACCCCCACCCCCACCCAGAAGTTGAGATGGCATAACCATAGGATATCTATTCAGGAAAGTTTTATGCTATGAGTGGAGCCAGACCAAGAGAGGGGCATTGGGACAGTAACCAATCAGGGGAGGGCTGGAACTCAAATCTCACTGCATTGTGCTCTAGGTGCTGGATATGGGGGTATAAGATTTAATATTTTCTCAGCTGGTTTTCAGCATTGCTTTGGTCTAATTCTTTTCCAATTCTTTTGGTCCAATCCAATATTCCTCCCTTTTGGAGTGGGAATGTTTACTATGTTCCATTGTACCTTGGAATTCTGAACTTAAAAAGAAAAACTTACAGAAGTTCATAGCTAAAACTTTGCCCTCAATTTCAGAGAAGACTTGGATTTTTTTGGAGACTGTTGGGACTATTGAGAAATTGGGAAAATGATTATTGTGTTTAATTTGAATGTAAGATAGTTGTATCAAGTTAGGTAGGATTATGGATTTGTTTTTATTTGGAGATTACGTATAATTTAAGTAAATGTGCTTTCTTATCAAATTGACAAATGTCATGTGTGATGGCGAAGGTGAAATATCAAATTGACTGAATTGGAGATCCACCTTGGTGATTAGCACAGCATGTTTCTGGTCATATCTACATCGATTGTGGAGAGTCTGCATCTAGCCCCTTACCCTTTTCTCTCTGGCATGGCCCTCCTACTCTGCTTTGCAGCCTATATGAACTAAGTATCTTTTTGCAGCCATTCCCTGTTGCCATAATGCTTTTGCCTTGGAGCCATTTGACTCTGCATTGAATCCCCTGAAATCATGAACCCAGTTAAACTTCCCCTCTTTAAATTGTTGGTTGATACATCGTGTTTCACTGAGAAGAAAGCTGAATAATACAGAAACCTTTTCCAGATATACCCCAAGGAACTTGTAACTATATCTCATTGGTCAGAACTGGATGACCTTGCTACCTGTAGCTGCAAGGGAGTCCAGCATTCTCAGCAGTTAGCTTTGCAATAAAATGGAAAACAACTTTTAAATATTTGCAGTGTCTACAGCAGAAGACAGTGAAAGAGAAGAGGGTGGAGAATTTTTTCATAAGTATTTAATATGACTTCCCAGTTCTATCTGATATCTAATTAAACTCTAGCAATTGAAAAGAAATTATGGGACAATAAAGGAAATGAGACATCTTTTGAAAGTTTATTGCAGAGGGATAAACCGGGTAGGACTGATGTATATTATAATTTCAATTTTAAAGTATCTCATGTTCTTTTAGAAAAAGAATATCAGTTTTATTGCATTTACTTTTAAAAATTAGAATGAAAATGGGAATTTCCCTTTAAACCGACAGTTAGGACAATGCTTTTTAAGAATATCATGTCTGTCAGCAGACTAGTGTGATGGTTAGATGAAGAACTTTCGGTGAGGAGTTAGTTAAATGAGCACTAGTATCACTACTCAAATGAGTATTCATAACCACTACTTGTTTTATTCTAGAGCAGCAACAAAATGGCAGAGACGACAGCTGCCACATCATATACATACACACACTCCTTCCTACACAAACTATGCTTTGTACATCAGATGCAGCATAAATACCATGGCATGTGGCAGTTGCTATGGCAATGAGATTTTTTTTAATGAAGAGCAGATGGAACAGGCATATAAAACTTGCATAAGTTGTTAGTAATCTGTGAGTTACTGCAGACTAGTTGCTGAAGGAAACTTTAAAATTCTATCTTTTCTAATTCTTCCATGTAACATGTTCAACTACTTTTCTCCTTGCCTAGTTCTGTTCATTTTGGTATCCAAATTGTAGTGGAAAATTGTCAACTGTTTTTCCTGTACCACAAAAATTGCATGCAATTGTAAATTGTGTAATTGTGTATTCCTACCTTTGCTTTTCCAAATGAATTTCTGTTGTGGAGCTTTTAACTCTGTTGTTTGTTGAATACATATGCACTTCTAATGGCCTCATATTAAGTTTAATTTTGTATAAATTCAATTAAAACCATATACAGTACATGATGATTTTGAAAATAGTTACAATTCATACAGTATACATAATGACACTGAGATCAATTCCAAGTATGAAGCAGTTACAATATTCTGTATGGTTTGTTACAAAGTACAATGTGACATATAAATGCTATGAAACCTATAATTAGTACTTTTGATTAGTTTTTGCTCTCATTCTCTGCGCATCCAACCTAGGTGGGCCTTGTAAGGAGTATCCTAATCACTGATGCTTTCTAACTGCTATTTGGAAATAGGGAGGAAAAAACATCAAGGACTTATTTGCTGTAAAATCCTAATTATTTTTCTCTACTACATAATTCTCTCTATATATTATATAATATATATTATATAATTTTCTAATGACAAAGGAGATTTCAACATAATTCAGCAACTACTTAGAGTGTTACTCCGCATAGAGCAACATAGAATGATTACATTTTCAAGAGTAAAACTGAGAAACCATCTTTAGAGATGAGAATTATGAGGAAGTAAGAAACATGTCTCATGAAATAGACATTAAGGATTATTTGGAGGACACTGTTTAGGCTCTGATCTGGAAGTGTCATTTTAGATAATGGCTCTCTGGTGACTCTTTATCATTTGACACTATTGGTTAGTGTACATCGTTCTTAGATCTTCTTTCTATATCTGTGATCTTGAATTTTCCTTGTTTTTTTATCTTCTCTGATAAGACAATTCTGTATTACACAAACTGTTGAAATATTCTGGGGAAAAGTGATTCACATGGATAGAGAATACCATTATATTCAGTCCACATTTATTTCTTCTGTGGGCTTGCTCTTTATAACTCCCCCCCAATTATGTCAGGTTTTAGTTAGTTTTTATATTTTCTACTTTATATGAGGACAATACTGAGTAGAGAGATTCACGGCCAGCAGTTCTTTTATACTCCTGGCATGTAAAAGCTTCCCTTTGGATTGGACCCTAGGCTGTCACTTTAGATGAGATGATGGTTTGTGTTTCTGCTTCAATCAGTAAAGAGCTTCGTGATGTGATATTGCAGTATTCCCACCACTCTGGTGTGGGTTTAATGGATGATGCCTTTGCGGTGATTGCCCAGGTGTTTCAGACATGCCTCATGGTGAAAAGCTGACCAGTAGAATTCCAGGGAGAATCATCCTTATCTTGCAGAGTACTCATCATAGCCTCTCCTGTTCTGTAGACTGATGGTCCATTGAAAAATCTGGGGCCACAAACCTTTATTCATTAATTCGTTAGCTTATCCCTTCACTCTCTATTTTAAAGTGTATTCTAACCCAAGGCCAAAAGAGGGAATGGAAATAAGAGATTAATGTCATAGACTTCTCGTGCTTTTAGTAGAGAAAGGGCATCAGGCAACAAACATCAGTATACTTCCTTTTTAAAGATAACTTTTGCAAATGTCACCTGGTATAAGATTAGAGTATGAGTCATGTGACAGAGAATAACATTGCAGAATAATGTAGAGTGGTCAAAGACAGCCCCTCCAGGAAGGAACATTTCAAGAGAAAGCCTAGAAGCTCCTAAATTGAACTTGGAAGTAAAACAGTAGCAATTTGAATTTTAGGTCTGGGCTGTCTATGTTTTGTAGGTTTTACAGCACTTTTAAAAAATATTCAGTTTGCAAATTCCAAGGGCAAGAATTTGATTTTTTAAAATTATTTTACCAAGATATCACCAACCGTATTATCAAGCTAAGAACTGATTAATGACTCCATATATTTAAGTAGAGGAGTAATCATAGCATTTTAACTGTTATTAATTTCATCATTAAACCTACCATAGCAAGTCTAAAATAATTATATAACTGGGAAAGAAAGAAAAGAAAAACCATGATATTTATCATTATTAATAAAGTGAATTTAAAAGGCATTTATGGTTTCTCAATAATAAGTTGAACACTTAATTCTTCAAAAGTTCTACAAGTTAAAGGTAAGCAGATGGGGCTGGGGATTTAGCTCAGTGGTTCTGCCACCTGCCTTACAAATATAAGGTCCCAAATTCAATTCCCTGGTCCGAAAAAAAAAAAAAAAAAAAAAAAAAAAGAAGAAAAAGGAAAAAAAGAAAGAGCATATCTGTAGTATTTTAGAACATGGAACAAAAATGTACTTCCTTGAAATTTAAGGAAAAAAAAAATCACAAAACGAGACTTCTCATGTTGGAGATAAAATTCAACAAAGTTATTCTCCCTCCCAGACAACCAACAATTACTGCAATCAAAGTGCATTCCTAACCAGATTAACCCTTTACTCTGTGCGAAGAGAGAGAGAATTAAGCCTGCTTTTACTTCCCGAGAGTTACATGTATTTCTATATTTCTAATTCATTACAAAAAATAATTATGGACTCTAATTTTGTTTAACTGGTGTGCTGCTTATAATTGCAAAATAGCTGTTAAACAATTGTGCAAAGCCTCGGCTTTGTGAGACTATTTGTAATGACTATTCAACCTCCAGTAAGACACTTAATATGGTAGGACGTGAGAGATTTATAATTAAAATGATCTTCTGAATGAATTGTTTGCTCCGAAAACAAACAGCTCGCCTTTACCTTGGCACTGGTAATTGACAGTTAATTGACAGTACGGTTGACAGTTCATTTGGCTATGCTTTATCACTTATTAAATGAAATAGGATTTACATCCATAATATTATCACAGGACTTTTAATATTGTTAACCATAACTCAAAATATAATAGCAAAATATAATATATGATTGAGCACTCTATTCATCTTTGTGTCATTAGTTAGTCTTAATCAGTACAATGGAAAGGCTTGCATTACTGCTAGTTGTGATTATTCTCTCTTTATATTTCCCTAAATGGTGCCAGATGAACAGATAAGGAATAATGCAGTGCATTTTTAAAAGAGGGAGAGAGAGACAGAGAGAGAGAGAGAGAGAGAGAGAGAGTGACTTTAATGGTTAAATCCAAGAATAGCTCTGGAAACTTTTTTCCAAGATTATTTATATCAAATGAAAGTAAAGTAACCATCACAAATAAAAGTGGTCTAATGTACTTATTATTTTATATGCAAATATAAGGGATTGCAAGGCATTATTTCATGTAGCCTTTTCTGTTTATGGGCAGAATTTTTGGGTTTCGTGTTTTCTAATGTTTATGTTCATGAGTGCTGCCAGTGGGCTAGTCTCGTAGGATGGTCATCTTTCCAGTTCATTCTCTGAGACTTAAACTATAGGTTGATTGGATTTTTGTGGTCTCTCTTAGTGTGGTTTCTGGGTTTCTTTTTCTGTTTGCTGTTTGCTTACACCTTTCCCACTGCAGGGAAACAAACTCTACTTGAAGAGAAGACATACTGTCATTCAGTGCCATGGACGGTGGCAAGTTAGGAATGTTCTGAATTTCTCTTTTCTGTAAAATAGGCAAACTAGCCATGCGTGCCATGGCTACCTCTCAGGGTTCTCCTGAGAAAAAAATGAGAAATTGTATGTGCAGTTGCGATATACATATCGGTTGTTGATGCTTCCCAAATTTGATTTTAATTCATTAATGTACATAAAATAGTCACTTACTAGTAATCATATCCCATATAGTCATAGTAGTCATTACCATTGGAATCATATTTTATTTTTAATAGTAGACTCAAAACAAAGCTATTATGGTACTACTCTTGGCATTATAGGCAATGTAAACAGAAAGTAATGCAGTAGAAATATTAATGACTTGGAATCTGGCTGAATGGTTTTGAATTTTAATTCGGCAAGTTGCCACATCTCATAAACCTCAGCTTTCTAATCAGCAAAATGGGATTTTAAAAATTTGCATTGTAGAGCTATTAGAAGATTAAATAATTCAATGGATATAAGATTACTGCATGTTGTAGTTATGCCATACCTGCTAGCTATTACAAATGATAATATCGAAGGAAGTATGGGGCTTTGGTGTATTATTTTTCTGAAAATTTTACCTACTAGGCTATTAACTACAGTAGTCCTTGATGTATCATTGGCAAAAAAGAGGAAATAATCATCTCATTTTTTCTTGCATAAATGACTATTCTAAGTACAAACTGATTTTTCATTGTTGTACACTGTTTTTCCAGTCTCCATAATGAAAGCAGATATCTTTAAATCTGCATAGGGTTTGGTACCTGTAATAGTCATTTTCCCACTGCTGAGACAGAACACTTGACAACCACAACTTAAAGAAGGAGATTTAGTCCACGGTTGGTTGGATCCACAGCAAAAACAGCATGGTGGACGGGGAGCCTAGCAGAGGCTGTGGCAGCCAGAAAGCAGAGAATTGAAGGAGGAAACAAGGAGAAGAATGCACCCATGTGACACAATTTCCGCAAAGTCCCACCTCTGGCTTTTTTTTTTTTTTTTTTTGAGACAGGGTCTCACTATGTAGTTGAGGCTGACCTGGAACTCACTGTGTAGCCCAGGCTGGTCTCGAACTCACAGCAATCCTCCTGCCTCAGTCTCCTGAGTGCTGGGATTACAGGTATGTACCCAAAGTCTCACCTCTTAGCAGCATGTTCAGCCATGAACTCATCCGTGGATGAGTAGACTGAGGCACATAACATCCCATGACCCAAGACTTTCCATATACGTGGGAGTCTGGGAAGCACTTTAGATCTAAAAAACATTTTATCAGCATTTCTGTTGTTCTCAAAATAAACTACCACAAATTTAGAGCTTAAATACCAGGAACATAGTAACCTACACTTCTGTAGGCTGGGCTCACAGTCTGGACATGGAGACCTGGGTTCTTGGCTCATCAAGCTGAATTAAAGTCACTGTTCAGCACTTTGATTGCACCTGACACTTACACAAATTATCTGCTGTAAGTTTAGTTCCTAGAGGATGTGGAACTAGGCTTTCTATTTTCTTGAAGGCTGTCTTCCCAGCTTTTAGAGGTCACCTCCTGGTGCGTGCATGTGGCCTTCTATATGATTGGTGGTCTGCTTCTTCAACAGAGGCAGAATTTATCTCTTCAGTTTTCAGAGACAGAGCTTTACATAACCTAAGAAAACCAAGGAAGCTACAATTTTATTGCCTTCATATAACCAATAGAATAACTATTCAGTTTTATGCATCAATTTCATGGGAAGGATTATGAAGCGCAAAATATCAGAGGCAAGAATCTTAGAAGTTATGAAGAATTCTTCCTCCCACAGTTGTCTGAAAGAGAGACAAAAGCTGTAACTCTCCAGAGTGTTCTTGCTGCGATACTGCTTATCATTTCACTGATTTCCCAGGACTTCATTCACTGCCCCCTCCCCTATCAGGGTACCTCTCCACCAGACCACTCGGCCTGTGTGAGTTGTGCTGAGAATAATTGTAGATAGCACCAAAGTTGGCAGGAATTAATTTTGAAGTAGAGGAAGTGAATGTTGAGTGAAGAATACATAATTTCAGGTGGTGAGCAGGGAAGGCGGTAGTGCCTGCCTGTGGCAACCTATGTTTATGGTCCACTCTAGGAAGTACAGGACATTGATCCATTTTGCAGGGCTAGTGAAGGTAGGCATGGTCATGTGGCTAAATTATAGGAATATGTGTGAAGTTGATGTGTGCCGCGTTATCCCTGGATTCAGGCCAGGTGAGATCTTCTCTCTTCTTTTCCTTCCCATATTCCTTGGCCAAATGAAACTCATGGAGGACAGAGCCAGAAGCTAGAAATGGCAAAGGTCTCTGCCTCCCTCCTCTCTCTCTCCTGTGTATTGGTCTGTGATGTGTGTGAGACATGAGGTTACATTGTCTAAAGTTAGTAGAAATTTCTAATATTTCTGTCACAGCAACAAGCATTATTTATCTTAGTAAAGAAATGACCATGCTGTCATAAACAAAATTTAAAATAATATCAGACTGGTTTAACAGTGGCTGGGAGGAAACAGTTTATCAAGAGACTAGAAGGTAAGAGCAAAATATTCTGTGGGGAACATTAGTAAAACTATTACCTGTGATCACCTGGGAGGCTGAGCATATGACTTCAAACAAATAACTCCAACAAAGTGCTTGGAAAGATTCAGAATCATAGTGTAAATTGTATATTATTGCCCAGATAAGTTAAATATTATCTCCTAGTTCTCATCAAGGATAGAAAGACTATAAAATAAATCCTAAGCATTGGGACTTTGAATGTTTAGAAAATCTCACAACTTTTGGACATCAACCAATGAGAAATTTGATTCCAAAGGCTTCTGAGAGTAGGTAACTCATTAAGTCCCAGCCATGCTGAAAAGCTCAGACTAAATCTCACGGCATAAATACAGTCATCTTTAAGTTCAGAGAAGGGAGACTTGATGAAGACAAGAAATGAAGATTATAGTTAACAAAGAACTTTGGGTGTGGTTAATAGTCTGGATACTTGTCCCAGTGGAAGGTGCTCATCTATATTTATGAGAGAGGATGAGAAACCCACATAGACCCAAAAGGGCATGTGTCAGACAGTGGACAGGGAAAGACAGGGCTAGAACTGGTAGTGGGTAGTGGACAAGGGTGTTCCTCTGAGAGAAGAGAATTAGGCATGAACCAAGAAACTGCTCATTCCTTAGGGTGACTACAGAGTGACTGGAATACTGACAGCTCACTTTCATGTTTTTCCTCTACCTAAACAGAAGTTTCTATGCGCTTACTCCTGTGAAGGGTCACCATTCTACACAGAGTATAGAAGAAGATAACAGTTTTATCTGTTCTTCGGTCACTAGGTCATGAGGAATTGAATCAGTACCTGAAGAGTGTGCATGACCCAGAGATGCTGAACTCCGAGCCTCGTGCAGGGTCTGCAGACGGCATGTTGTCCTGCGAATGTAATGTTTGGAGTGAATTATGTGTGGCATGGATTGCTGTTGTTCATAAATATCCATCTTTTCTTCTTGTGCTTAGGCACACATTTAAAATACATTTCCAGGCTCTGTTGGAATTAATTTTGGCCGTGAGTCCTGGCCAATAGCACGTAAGGGTGATGTGTTCACATTCAGCCCAGCAGCATAAACACTCACCTCAGTTGACCCCTTAATCTTTTCCTGAGTCCTTGAAAGGCCGTGTATCGCAGGATTTCAACCAGCATCCCCCCTTCATTCCACAATTCCCAAAATTGCTATTTCACTTGGCCTGTGATATGAACAAGAAATAATCTTTTTCTGTTAAATTACTAAAAATTTGAAGTTAAAGCAGTTGAATTTTGTTTTCTAATTCGTTTTAACAGCCAAAAGTGCCCAACAAGCTAAGACGCTAAGACTCTCTTTTCTGTCCATCTCTCTCACTCTGGTTGTTTTCTCCCTTTCCTTTTCTCCCCTTTTTTCTATTACTCCCACTGTTTCATATGCACATCACAAATGCTAAGATTGGAAAGGATCACTGAAGGAAAAAGGAAGAAAATGCTAAAAATTATAGCTGATCCATTACTTTACTGTTATGACTCTTTGTGGAGTCATTCTATAATTAGCCCCATTATGAACAGCAGATCTTACTGATGTTTGGTGAAGAAATAATATGATTTTTCTGCCATAGTAAATAAGTAAAATTGATGTGTACAATGCCACCAACTTGTGCAAAGGCCACATGAAAGAAAGTCCTGTAGGGAAGATATTATGCGGGGGCTGCTCCCACAGGCTAGTGGTTAAGGTTGGTGCGCCCTCGAAGGACTGGCCCTCAGAAATTCTTCCTCTGTCTCAGAGCAGAAAGTGAAGTTTACGTATCGGTTTTCCAACAGCTGAGAACAAACTCTTGCTATGGCTCAGGCCTGGAACTTTAGTAAGTGAGGGAAAGAGTGGGAAAAAATCTTTCTGGATCTGACATGAAAGGACGGGCTTATCTTCACTTGGTGTCACTACACCTGTGCAGATTTACATGGTCACATATTGCAGTGCTCCCCGGCATTTTTTGTCCCTTTTTTTGTTTTAATTCATTTTATTTGTACATGTCATGTATACAACAGGATGACATTCATCGTTGGAGCTTTGTACCTTTACATAATGTATCTTACTGCTTATATTTCCCCATTCCCCTGCCATCCCGTGACCCCCCCATCCCTCTCTATTTAAAGGAACTTGTTTCCATTTTTTCATGTTAATTCCATCCCCTTATTTCCTTTCCCCTAACCCACCACTTCCCCTTCCCCTTTGCACTTTTTCTTCCTATTTCACATTATTTATTATACATTTTGATCCTTATTTACACTTTTAGTTTCTCACACCAGAGAAACTATTCCATATTTACCCATTTGTGTCCCATTTATTTCACTTGAGTATTTACTCAACGTGTATAAGTATCTCCAATTTCTCATTCTTTATGGCTGAATAGTTCTCATATATATTTCATATTTTATATATATAATACATTTTATTTATCCAATCTCCAGTTGTGGGCCACTGGGCTGTTTCCAAGTTTTAGCTTTTACAAACTGTGCTGCTATGAACATGGGTACACATATATCACTGTGGTATGATGCTTTCAGTTTTTTTGCGAAGATCCCTAGCAGAAGAATAGCTGGGTTAAATGGGACCTCTAAGCCTGGTTCTCTGAGGTATCTCCATACTGATTTCCACCAGTTTACACTCCCACCAGCAGTGGAGAAGAGCTCCTTTTTACCCCACAGACATAACAACATTTGTTATTGGCTGATTTCATGGTAGCAGCCATTCTTTCTGGGGTAAGGTGGAATATCAGCATTGTTTTCATTTGCATCTCTTGAATGACCAGTGAGATTGAACATTTTTTCATATATTTATTTGCCATTTATACTTCTTTGTCCAAGAAATGTCTGTTCATTTCAGATGCCCGTTTTTTTAATTAGATCTTTAAATTTGGCAGGTCTGGTTTTTTTCAAGTTCTTTACGTATTCTAGATAGTAGACCTCTGTCTGAGGAACAGCTGGTAAATCCTTTTTATCCTACATTATGGGTTGTCTCTTCACCCTGTTGGTAGTTTCTCTTGCTGTGCAGAAGCTTTTTGATAAGCAGAGATTCCATTTGTTGATTCTTTGTACTAGTTCATGGGAAACTGAAGCTTTGTTCATGAAATCTTTTCCTACCATAATGTCTTTCAGAGTTTTACCTAACCTCTCTTCCAGCTTGTTTACTGTTTCTGTTTTAATAGTTAGATCTTTAATCCATTTTGACTTTAGTTTGGTGCATGGTGAGAGATATGCCTAGTTTTAATCTTTGGCAAGTTGGAACCCAATTTTTCCAGCACCATTCATTAAAGAGGCTATCTTTGTTCCAGTGAAGGTGTTTGGGTCCTTTGTTACAAAGATGAGGTGGTTCAGTGTGTCTGGAGTAGTTTCTGCACCTTCTATCAGTTCCACTGATCCTCAGGTCTGTTTCTTTGCCAGTACTATGCTGCTTTTATCACAGGAGTTTTGTAATATAGTTTCAAGTTGGGGATTGTGATACCCCCTACGCTGTCTTTTTTGCTAGAATTGCTTTTTCTATTCTAGGTCTCTTCTTGTTTTAAATGAATTTTTGGATTGTTTTCTCAAGACCTGTGAAGTATGCTGCTGGAATTTCAATTGGAATTGCACTGAATCTATGTAGCAATTTTGGATGTATGGCCATTTTCTTCACTGTAGTGGTTCTTTCCATCCAGGAGCAGGGGATGTCCTTCCATTTTCTGATACCCTCTTCAATCTCTTTTTTCAGAGTGCTATAGTTTTCAGAGTAGAAGTATTTGATATCTTTCATTGGGTTTATTCCTAGTTATTTCATTTTTTTTAAGTGCTACTGTGAAGGGAGTTCCTTTTTTTAGTTAGTTTGTTGTTTGCGTACAGAAAAGCTATTGATTTTGTATGCTGACCTTCTATTCAGCTACTCCAGTGAATTAAGGTTATTAAGTCTAGAAGACTTTTGGTGGAGTTCTTGGGGTCTTGTATATAGAGTATCATGTTATCTGCAAATAATGATAATTTGGCATCTTCATTTCCTTTTATTTCTTTCTCTTGTCTAATTGCTGTGTCTAGTGTCTCCAAAACTATATTGAACAGGAGTTCTGAGTATACTGCTATAAATTTCTCTTGTAAAACTGCTTTCATTGTGTCCCATAGATTTCAATATGTTGTATTGACATTGTCATTTAATTGTAGAGTCTGTCTGATTTCTTGTTTAATTTCCTCTGTGTGACCTATTGGTTATTCAGAAGTGTGCTGTTCAATTTCCATGTGTTTATGAAATTCTTGCAGTTTCTTTTGCTACTGACCTCCAATTTCATCACAGTATGGTCTGATAATATACAGGGGATAACTTCAGTTTCTTTTAACTTACTTAAACATGTTCTATGACCAAGTATGTGGTTTGTTTTGGAGAACAACCCATGGGCAGCTGAAAAGAATGTATATTCTGATTTTGTCGAGTGGAACACTCTGTAAAAATGTGTTAAGTTCATTTGTTCAAGAGTTTGATTGAGTTTTAGTATTTTGTTATTCATTTTCTGTCCAGTTGATCAATCTATTTGTGACAGTGGAGTATAGAGGTCCCCTACTACTATTGTATTATTGCTTATTTGGTTTTTCATGTCCTTTAGTATTTATTTTATATAGTTGAGTGCACTAGTATTTGGTGCATACATATATATATTGGATGTTTCCCTTTACAAGGAAGTAGCTTCCTTCTTTGTCCTTCTTAATCAGTGTTGGTTTGAAATCCATTTGATCTGCATATAATAAGATAGCTACTCAAAGGGGCTAGGGATTTAGCTCAGTGGTTCTGCCACCTGCCTCGCAAGCACAAGGACCCAAGTTCAATTCAATCCCTGGTACCAAAAAAAAGATAGCTACTTCTGCTTTTTTGTGGGGTTCCTCTCACATGGAATGTCGTGGTTGAGTATCACTGTTCCATCTTGCTACCCTTTGGGTTTGCCTTAGGTGATCTGGAAGTCTGATTTTGATACTTGTTTACCTATCTTCTCATTTCAACAAATGCAGCCTGCTGCACCTTTGTTGAGGTAACTTTCTGCTCACGCAGTGATCTTCAGTTCTCAGCAGCTTCCGAGCAGCCTTTTCTCTTACCATTGCACCAATTTCTGGGTTCACAGTGGTGACCTTCTGGATCCCTGCGCTCTCCTGTGTTTGGGCAGAGTTCTGGCTCAGGCCTGTGTACACTTAATGAGGCATGTTTCTGGCTAGAGCCTGCCCCTATGTAACTGTTGTCTGGGAGGGCCTTTGGCTGGGAGCTGTGCACCCCAGTCTCTGTGGTCTGGGCGGGGTTTGACTAGGATCTGCATACATCTACCAAGGTATCGGGATGGGCCTCTGGCCTTGTGTTCCTGTGCAGCTTTTTTCCAGGTGAGTCTTTGTTTGGGGCCTGTTGACCTAAGCCGCTAGCATTGGGGTGGGGTCCATGGTTGGAACTGCTTGCCACTATGCCACTCTGGTTCACAACAATTTCTCCCTAGAATTTGTATGCACTTACTGTTGGTATCGAGCCGGTCCCCAACATTTTTGTTTTTCAGGAAGACAATTTTTCTGCAGATGGTGAGGAAGAGTAAGTAGTCTGAATGGTTTGGTGATGATTCAAGCACATTACATTTATTGTATAGCTAATTTTCTATCATTTTTGCATTATAATATATAATGAAATAATTAGGAAAATTATCTTAATGCAGAATCAGTGAGAGCCCTAAGCTACTTTTCTGCAAGTATATGGTCCTACCTGGGGGTGATGGGAGACAGTGACTCCCAAAGTATTTAGCTTATGTCCAGTCTACTCTGTAATCTCATTTTTCTTGCTATCACTGCAGAAAAACATGCTTCATGAAGATAGGATGTTGGAAATTGAGGCAGGCTTTCAGAGGTTTTGAGGCAATTTCAGGATATTTTGCCTTGACTTTAATCCAGAACATATAGAGATTTGAAGTTGTCTCTAACACATTTTCAGGCCTCCATCATTTGTGATCTCAGGCAGTTGATCCACTTCCAGAATGGACAAAGCCAATTCACCTGCTTATTTATATATGGGTCATAATCTAGTTCTTCCCAGTTTGGAGGTCTTCTGTGGTTGGGAAGTAATGTGTGAACTCTTTGGAAAGCTGAGATAGGTTGATTATGCATCAAGGGAAAAAGAAGGCCCTGGCTCAACCTCTTCCAAAATCTCTGCCAATGTTTAAAACATGTCAAAAATCCTGATGTTCACTCATCACCCCCATAATTCCAGTTTGTCCTTGAATGCAGACATTTTTTCTGGTGATTTGAATGGAGTTGTCATGCTCCCCAAAGTGACAGCTTGAGCTCATTAAGCAGGCTGAACACATCACCAGAGTAAGCACATCTTGGGGTCCATTCTGTGTCACTGACATGTGCTGCCAGTGGTGACCATTTTTCTAAAAGGAGTCTGTGGTACACCTCTTGCAACTAAAAGCTCTGGCCAGTAATGTACCTGTAGAAAGCCGTATAAGTTCTGTGTATCAGAGTAGACAACCTTAGCATCACCAACAGCTAGAAATGGCAAACCCTCCTTACTGCCAATGTCTGTGTCCAAGAGAAGCCTTGTCCAAAAGCCAGAAGAGCAGATATCATAGTATTGATGATGATGATAATTTGATAGTTAGTGTAAATATTAGTAATGGACGATGAAATAGTAAAATATCCTTTTGTGACATTATGTTCTCAGACATTTCAGGTATTCCCTTTCATATGGCAGTGCCTTCAGCAGGGTAGAGTGGACAGAATAGATACACAGCTAGCTTATCATTCATTCTGCAGGGACAATCAGCAGGAGCTATGATAGGTCAGCTTCGCTGTGAGCAGTTTCAGTGGTTTATACATAATATATAGTAAAAATTCTTTTCACCATGATCTCTTCCTTTATTCTATAAAACCCTCCCAATTTTCTTCACTCAAGGCAGAGCTTGTACACCACTCAGTGCTTCATTCTTAATGCATTGACTTTTTAAAAATAATATTTCCATGGTGGGGATGTTTATTGACAAAGTGTCCATGGCATTTGCACATTCAATGTCACTGGGTTTTCACTTCATTTTGCCAAACTCCAACTGTGTTCTTTCCTCTCCTACTAAATTGTCAATAAAGCGATTGTTCTGTCTTAGCCACTTTGCTCCCACTCTACACAATGCCTGACACCCACACTCAATGGTTTCAGTGCATGGTCAGCTGCCTCCAAAATAGAAAATGGATGACAGTGGGGTGTGGAGAAGGAACAGGTGCTCATCCCAAGGCAACCAAGAAACAGAGAGGGAAAGGAAGAGCTGAGAACATGAAGGTATCCTTTCCTGTTCACTCCCTGAGACTCACCCCCTACCGAGAACCACTGTTTTTTTAATTTTATTGAGTTTATTGGTACATTTTAGGGATACAGTACAGTTACATTCATTGTTGGGATCATGTACCTTTACATGGCAAGTCTTGATTCTCATTTTTTCCCCTTACCTCTGCCGAGAACCACTTTTTAATAACACATTCAGCTATGAACTCAAGGAAGAAAGAGGGTGCCCCGTGATCCATTCACCTTCCACACACATGAGGACTTGGGGGAATATAGTATTTCAGATCTAAACCGTAACATATTCTGAGGTTTTCTCCTTTCTTTCTTTTCTTTTTCTCCACCAAGTCCATCCCTAAGAATCTATTTACCTAACTGAACATAGTGCATTTTCTCCTCAATGCAGTGGATTTCTCCTCAGAGATAAATTGTCTACTCAGTACTTTTCAAAGAAAAAAAATTGTATATAATACCAGCAGTAAATTTTTGTAATAGTTAATATCTTCTTGGTTTTGTGATAAGACAACCAAGGGTAGAAGAAGGCAAGTTATACATTCAAGGCCATAAAACTGTGTTGAAAACACCTTAACATTTAATTATTCTGATTGTAGGTCAAAACTTTAAAAATACCATGGCTGGCTTTTCTTAAATTAGTTTTAATTTTCCTGAGATAAGTTTAGCTCTTGGTTCTATAATTTCAAATCCTAATACAATCTCAGTTTTAAGAGGAAACCAAGAGATGGAAGGGTGATATTTGGTTTGAATTAGGGTGGTAGCTTGCTTCACAAACTTAAATTTGTTCCACAATTCTGGGGAAGATGGCTGTAGTTCATCATCCAATGCACAGTTCATGAAGTGAAGCAAAGTTTTGTGGAATATTTGTTTGCCAATGGAATTGTTCATGAACAGAAGTGATCGCAAAGTGTGGCTTTCAGTCAGTGAATATGAACTTTGTTTTCTTTATGATGACCCATGAAATAAATATTAAATGTAAAGTATTTGGATATATTTGAATTCTACACTATTTGATTACAATCTCCCATGACACTGTTTATTGTTCTCAGTGACGAATATGAGAGACCAAAGGAGACACTTTTTCCCATAGTGAAACAAATTCCAAAAAGACTAATCTGTAGCTCATGAATATAAGATAAAGTCTGGACTTTTCTGGGGCATACACATGTTTTACACGGACACAGTATTATACCATTTTTATTTCAATTGGTAAACTTTTTGTTCTGGAGAATACATGAACAATTCCTTTATTTGTAATAGTAACTAAGAGAAAGACTCTAAGGAGCAGGAGTAAATTATATTCCAAACTAAGGATTTGTCTTTGGTGACCCATAAGTGAAATCATGTGATCCTTCTCCATTCCCTACTCAAATTTCTGTACCTTAAATAAATATTAGCTAGGGACTAGTTAATGGTTCAAAAGTTATCAAGTGAGTACTGACTGGTACCCTCCAAAATTTAACTATCAGCCAAACTAGGTATGGTCTTCTGTTCCTTTTTAGTGAGAGGAAGCCGAGTATTAACCCAGTGGGATTTTGAGCCCATGTGCCTGGGAAATTCTAGTGAAAAATCTTGCATCACCCACCTGTTGTCATTCATTCTTCCACTGGGTAAAATCTGTTTTTGAGGTGGGGCAGTGACCTCTAAATGGACTTCAAAATTCTGTGGAGTTATGCAGGTTGTCATGATTGATCTTAATAGACACATTGACTCTATTTTTCATTTGTCATTTGAATTATTTCTTTCTACAAAATACACTGCAGAAATTTTTCAAAATCTAGACAATGTGCAACTAACACTTATTTCAATAGAAATGTTGTGGGTTCCTGAGACCTTGGTGATAGTAACTGATCCATGAATACAGACAAAATTAGTTTAATAGGTAACAATAACTATCATGACACAATCTAATGCATCATATTCTTTCAATTATTAATTTACAAAATAGATTTTTTGTAGTATTACATTTGACTGTAGCTCTTTTACCTCCATATACTTAAGGCTATACTTTAAAGTACGGCATACATATAATATGATAGTCAATATTTATGTGTTTCAAATTTTATCTCATAAACCAGAACAAGATATATGAATAGTGAAGATTAAGAAATTTAAAATGATAAACATGATTTCTCCAGTGTGACCATTTTTCATAGTTTTTTTTTTTTTGTTTGTTTGTTTGAGACAGGGTCTCATTATGTAGTTGAGACTGACCTGGAACTTACTATGTAGCCCAGGCTGGACTCAAATTTACAGCGATTCTCCTGCCTCAGCCTCTCGCATTCTGGGATTATAGCTGTGAGCCACCATGCCCTGCTCATAGTTTTGATATTTTCAAAAATACTATAGAGTATTTTTAAGAATAGTATTGAATTTAAGGAAGCACTTCAAAAATAGTACGTACAAATACCATGAACTGTACCTCAAAGCTGGCTTTCTCTGTTATTGACATGGCATTTTTGTTACAGTCAATAAACCAACATCAATACAACATGGGTATGGTCCACACTTAATTCGTATTTCTTGCTTTGCTTAATGCTTTTCTTTGTTCCAGAATCTCACTTGAGACACTGCATTACATTTTGTTGGAACATTCCTTAGGTTCCTCCTGGTTATGATAGCTTCTCAGACTTCTCTTAGTTTTGATGTTTGGGAATTGGCCGAGGGTTTTGCAGAACTGCCCTCTATTGGAATTCTTCAGGTGTTTTTCTAGTCCTTCAAGTGGAGTTAGAGATTTTGTGGAGGAAAAGCACAGAGCTGAAGTGCCAGTGTCTCCACATCATATCAGGTGTCCTGTGTCAGCGGGGGTTATCCAGAGAAGCAGACAGTGATTCATGGGAACACAGCTATTTTAAGGAAGTGCTTCACGTGCTTATTGGGTGGGTGAGTCTCAAGATTATAGCTCAGGTGAATAGGAGGGAAACCGAGGAAGGAACTGGCATTGCAGATCTGAGCATAATTTCTTCTCTGGACTACACCAGTGTTTGGCCTCAAGGCCGTCCAGTGACTAGGTGAGGACAATTTACTTTATGGAAGTTAAATCACCTTTACTTAGAGTCAATTGGCTGTAGCTTCACATCATTTACAAATGTTTTCACAGTAAGGCTTACACTAATTCATTAAGTGGATACTATAGTGGACTGGACACACAAAAGCAGTAATCACAAGGACATTTTATCATCATGATTTGTCATTGTTCAGATAACTTTGATCACCTGGCTGTGATAGAATTTGTTAGATTTGTATTTATATAATAGTTCACGTTTTGTTATGTACAGCCAATACTTTAAGGTATGAGGATATATATACACTTATTTTTTTTCTTTTTTTTGCACTTATTTTTTCTTGGAGGTTAAACTCAGGGTTTTTGCACTGAGCTACATCTACATCTTCAACTCTTTTTAATTTGTTTTTTAAATTTTGAGGCAGGATCTCACTAACTTGCTAAGTTTCCCATGCTAAGTTTAAACTTAAAGTCCTCCTGTCTCAGCCTCCAGTACTAGTGATGAGATTGCAGGCACGTGCCACTGTGCCAAGCTATAATTCCTTCCTTAAAAGAAGATCTTCTAGATGTATTATTTTGGATTCTGCAAGAGACATTCTGTAGTCCTAGCCCAATTTATTTATTCAGTCCTATTTTTTATAACATTATGGGCTCATGTACATTTACTTCATAATTTGGATTATAATCTAAGAATATTTATTCCAGTCTTCAAATTGGGTAAACCATGGCCTTCAAGCTTCTTCAGCTCTCTCCTTTGTTACTTCCACACATACCCCACCATGTTGTGCATTGTTTTGTATTTCACAAATTTCTTAGGTCACATAAGTTGTTCTAGGTTCGCATCTTTCGTTTGCAGTACACACATACAGCAGTACCGGAAATAGTAACCAAGGCACAGTGGTAAACAATGTTATTAACTGCCTAGAGGGATTACATAGAATCCCCTTTGTCTTCAGATTGACAGACTTCACTCTTTTTCCACGTTACTTAGATCGGTAACTCCTCCCACCCTCTCCAGTGAGATTGCTTCAGCTAGACTTGTCAGGTTATATTCCTTGCTGAGATCCTTGATTACTTAAATGATTTTCTTTCCATCATTTTTACTGTAAAGATGTAGGGGTTTTCACAAGTGCATGGTATCCACCATGACAGCAGCACACAGCATTGTTTCACTGCCTTAACAATATGTCCTGCTCTACCTAGACAACCTGTCCCACCCTGCTCCACTTGTAACACTTAGTCACTTTTTCCACTTTTAAAAATTAGCTCATTTAATTAGAATGATGCAGTAGGCAGCTATTTCACAATTACTCCTTTAATTTAGCAATGTACATATAAGTTTCAAACATTTCTTCTCACACAGATTGATGTCTACCTCCATCATTGAATAACATTCCATTTTATGGCTATATCACATTTTGCAAATATAATCCTACATTATGATTTTCAGACAATTAAAACTTGATATGGAAGGTAATTTTCAGTATTTTTAAAAATCTGAATGTGTTTCTGATATCTTTCAAAAAAGATAAAAAATGAATGGGTATAAGAGCTTTGTAAACACAAACTTATTCTCAGTTATCTATAAAGATATAAAGTTATAAAATTTACTGAATGTATTTCATCAACTTTCAAAACATAAACATTTCCATATTCTAATATCTATGAAGGTGTAATTTAATTTATAATCATAAATCACTTTCAGTGACACAGCTATGCTAATTGTGTTGCATGCAAAAAAAATCTGGTCATAGTTCTTTATTTTTCATAAATTTAATTAAGCATAGGCATTGCTTTATTGTACATATTGAGTTTAAAATGCCATTCAACAGTTAGATAGGTAAGTTTGAATATAAAGAAAATCATAGATTAGTGAGGAGAAACATACGTTTGATGTTAATGCAAACATACTCATTGTTAGAACAATAATTTAAAAAAATGTTCTTGCTTAGACATGTTTGGAGTATCAAAGATGGTATAAAATCCAAAAGTAAGGGATTTAACTCTATTATTTATTTTACCAATATATGTGAACAAATACAACCTGTTACAATCAAGGGAATGGAACTAAAAGCATGAGAAACTGCCAAATCCTTGGTGTAGTTGAAATTAATTTCAAAGAAAATGAGAGACTGGTGTGATGGATTGTCACTCAGGATTATCACTAAGGCATTATGTCACAGTGTAATTGGCAGTCTTTAAATGTCTCCTTAATAGTAGATAAAATAATGGTGTGTCTTACCACCCTTGAAATCTTATATTTAATAACACATGGTATTTGTGCTGTGCTGTGCTAAATGGTCTGTGTACTCAGCATCATTTAATCTTTTCTCTCATCCAAGGAGGCTCCTATTATTGTCTTAATTTAAAGATGATGCCACTTAGAATGTGCTGCTCAATCAAAGTCATGCAACTAATAATTGGTAGAAGGTGGACTTTAGTCTTTGACAATAGAGCTAATGTTCCAACACTCCGCTATCGTGCCATCGGTGTGTTTCATTGCTTTTGTTCTGTTTTAGGTTAGACTCTCACCCAAATTCTCATATGTTCAGAGCTGGGGCTTTCGGAAGGTGATTAGTCAGGGGAGCCCCGGAGCCGACTTGCCGGTAGGAGATGGAGCCTGGCTGAAGTGCGGTTCACCCTGGGCAGGACTTGGAAGGACTCCTGTCTCCTTCCCAGCTCCTCCCTTCTCTCTCTTCTTCCTGGCTGCTATGATGTGAGCACCTTTTCCTCAGTGAGTCCCTTTCACGATGCAGTTCCTGCATGGGAGTCTGCTGACCATGGACTGAACCCTCCAGAACATGAGCCAAAAATAAACCCCTCCTCCTTTAAAGTGTGAGTGTCCAGTGCTGTGTCTCAGCAAGAAGACTCGTTTCTAGCTTTGGTGTTATTGAAAGCTTGATGTCAACCTGGCCTTGCATTTCTTTTTCAAAGTCAAATACTTTTGAACTGACTTTTGTACTGCATCTCAATTCTTCCCCCAGATAGGTGTCCATTAAAATAATTATTAAAGTTTTAAAATTATTGTGTTACTATAGATGCATAATGTTACAGAAAACATAGCAATATACTATAATTTCAGAGGTTTTTATTGTTTTTTTACTTATCTTTTTTTTTTATAGATATGTGGGAGAAAGAAACATACTAGGTGTTTCACTGAAATTCATTTCGAATTCATTCCTGAGAAGCAGATAACAGACAGTGCACTTTATTACAGCTGATAATTAGCAATATTTGAAAGCTAAAGATTACTAAGTTCTTGTGGCAAGTTTTTAAAGCAAATAATGTGTGATAGCTGTAACATATTTCCTAGCCACTATATGACTGTCTAAAATAAAGCTTGAAGGTTTTGCATAGAATCGTATCAGTAATACAGGGACAATTAAAATAAAACTATCACAACATGAAAAGGAATGGGGTAATATTATAGAATAACAAACAGGAATGCGGAAAACTGGGCAGAAAGTAGAAAGCCCAATATACTTTTCAAAAAAATGGAAGCAACTCCAAAAACCCATCAGATCAATCAGATAAACATTTTACAGAGGAGCAAAAAGGATGAATCATTTCATTTGCAAATATTTAAGCACAGATTAAATTAATTAGAAGTTGCTAGTACTTAGATGTAGTTAGGGGAATGTATAATGCTTAAAATTACCCCATAAACATTATGAAAAAGAAGAATGTTTTTTACAAAAGGAAGAAACCTGTGCCTTGCTTATGACTCACATTTTAAAACACGCAGCAGTCAATAGCTTTGGCTGAGTTTGTCACAGACCATCTTCTTAGGGACGTTTGTGCACTGGAAATTTATGGAGATAGAAATATTGTATATCCTCCCCTTTGAAACAGAAGACAGGTAGGCACATTATACATTAGAAGATCTCAGCTCTCTGAGATCCATTCAGTTGTTCTCCTACGACACAATCTATCGCATGTGCAGGAATCAGCTGGCTCTCATTGATTTTGCTGTGAAAATAAAGTCACTGGAAACAGCACAAGATAATGCTAACACCATGACTTCTGTGAGTAATAAAGGACTTTGTCTTGGACCAAGGGGCACTGTGTCATTTGCCAGCATTCCTGGAGGTTTAGCTTAGCCAGTCTAACTTGCTCTCTTGAAAAAAAAGGGCAGAATTGAGATAGTTCACTGTTTTAGACAAAAACTAATAGAATTTTTGAAGTAATGACAAAGCTTTTCTTAGGTGTAATAACTCAGAAGATGCATCCTTAATTTTTCAACCCAACAATATAGTTTTAGAAACAACAGAAAAGAAATCTCCACACTGATTTCCACAGTGGTTGCACCAGTCTGCACTCCCACCAACAGTGGAGAAGCCTTCCTTTCTCCCCACAACCCTGCTAGCATTTGTGATGTGTAGATTTCTTGATAGCAGCCATTCTTTCTGGAGTGTTGTTTTTATTTGCATTTTACGAATACATTTCAATGATGTTGAGCATTTTTTCATGTATTTATTTACTCTTTCTACTTCATCTGAGAAGTGTTTTTTCATTTCGGATGCCTATTTTTGAATTAGATCTTTAAATTTGGGGAGATGTATGAGTTTGTTGAGTTCTTTATATGCTCTAGATAATAATCTTTTATCTGATGAATAGCTGGTTAAAAAAAAAGAAAACTTTCCCAAGCTGTAGGCCATCTCTTCACTCTGTTGGTGGTTTTTCTCACTGTGCAAAAGCTTTTTAATGAGATGAGTTTCAAGTTGTTGATTCGATGTAGTATTTCGCATGTGTTTTGTTCATAAAGTCTTTGCCTACTCCTATGTCCTCAAGTTTTCTACTTATTCTCTTTTCCAGATGAAGTAGTGTTTCCATTTTAATATTTAGCTATTTAATCTATTTTATTTTAGGCTAGTGAGTGGGTCTAGTTTCAATTTTCAGCATGCAGACAGCTTTTCTACACCATTTATTAAAGAGGCTGTCTTTCTTCCAGTGAAGGTGTTTGGCTTTTTTGTCAAAGATGAGGTAGCTGAGAGTGTCTGGAGTTGTGTCTGAATCTTCTGGTCTTTTCCATTGATCCTTAGGTTTGTTCTTTTGCCAGTAACATGCTATTTTTCTTTTATAGCAGTAGCTTTGTAGTATAATTTCAGGTCAGGGACTGTGATACCCCCTGCCTTGCCCTTGTTGCCCAGAATTGCTTTTGCTATTCTAAGTCTTTTCTGGTCCCAAATGAATTTTAGGATTGTTTTTCTAATTAAAACTAGAAGTTCCATTTGACCCAGCTATTCCTTTTCTTGGTATCTTCCTGAAAGGATTAAAAGTGTCATATACCACAGCAATACATGCACATCCATGTTTATAAGAGTACAGTTTGTAATCGCTAAATCTTGGAAATAGCTCAAATACCCATCACCTGATGAGTGGATAAAGAAGATTTGTGTGTGTGTGTGTGTGTGTGTGTGTGTGTGTACAATGGAGCACTAATCCACCATAAAGACAGACGAGCTTCAGACATTTATAGTGAAATGGATGGATTTTGAGACCACACTCTTAAGTGAGATGCTGTTTTCTATGGGAATTCTTTCTGAATTGTGCTCATAGATTGACTAAAGGGCTCCATGTTGTGATGGCAACTTTTGGAAATGTTGAGCTTTTAAACAAATTGTCATTTGCATTTTTTTCCATTAAGTTTATTTTTCACATGTATTTTTAATACTTTTGAGATTTAGGCAAAGGATCATCTTAGGGTGTTTATTTTTTATTTTTCTTTGTTGGTACATTTTAGGTATACAGTACAGTAACATTCATCATTGGGATCTTGTACCTTTCCATGACCGCTCTTGGTTCTCATTGTTTCTCCACTCCCCCGCCCTCCCTTCACCCCCTCCATCCTTCCCTATTTACGAAGACTTTGTTTCCATTTTTTTCCTTTGCCCTTCTTACCTGTTCCCCACCCCTCCCACTTCCCCTATACCTTTAGACCTTTTTTCCTATTACACAATATCAGTGATACATTTTGATTCTTATTTACACTTTTAGTTTTTCACACCAAAGAAACTACTCAGTATTTACACAAGTGTGTCCTATTTATTTCACTTAAGAGTATGGCCTCAATGTGCATCTACTTAGCTATAAATGTCTCCAGTTTCTCATTCTTTATGGCTGAGTAGTACTTCATTTTATAAAAAGAAATACATCTTCTTTATCCACTCTCCAGTTTACAGTCCTGAATTTAAATGCTTTATAAAGCTCTGTATTGTGTCACAAAATGACGGAATTGAGGAAAGGGAGAATTTTCTTTGAAAAAAAACAAAATTGCCTCCCCTTGTCCTTTATTAAATGCACCCCTGAAGTAGATGTATGTATTTCTCTTTTATTTAAGTCCTTCTTTTGTTTTTAACTAGGGATTGAAACCAGGGCCTTTACACTGAGTTACACCTATCTGTCTGTCTATCTATCTTACGTGGGCCAGGGTCACCCTAGGTCACTAAGATGCCCGGGCTGTGCTCAAGCTCCTGCTTTAACCTCCTGGGTTGTTGGGATAAAGGTGTGTGTCACCATGCCCAGCTTCTTGAATTTTGATGTTTGATATTTCTGCATTTATAACCCTAAGTCCTTCCTACCTCATAGCCTTTTCGCAAATGCAGTTAGACTTGCTTGTGAATTTTAAGTAAGAATACTGATGATACACGACTCAGCCGAGTAACAGAAACATCGCTATGCACTTTAAAAGCTGCCATTTCAGCTTAGATTCCTAGTTTCCTTACCATAAATCTCCTGCCCTTCCCTCTTCGGTTCTCCCTTATGACTCTTGCCTCACCTATGTGCTGACCTCAGTGGTTTATTCTGGAGTTTCCAATCATCCCGTTTTAGAACAAAAGTGTATTTTCCTATTTCAGTTTAAAGGAACCTTTTCTACCCCCGGCATCTTCCTACTGAGAAATGCTGGACGTCCATTAATCACAAAATATAAATGAAACGAGAGCACTTGGAATGAGCAGAAATTCCTTCTTCCCTCCACACTCAAAACAACGGCACTCGCCTTATAATGAGCCAAGAGTAGGTCTCAGAATGAATGCTGGGTTCTGATTCAGTCCAGCAGGGAATAAGGGGAATGGAAGACTGCACAGCCTCGGGACAGCAGGCCACATTCCGTAAAATCTCAAGGGGGCCAAGGGAGAGATAAATGAAGACAAGGAGGGGCTATAGTCATAAAGGCACAGCGATTTCTTATCATCTGATGAATTAACAGGCAGGTCAGTCACAGAAACGTGAGGAGCACTTGTTATCTTAATGTCTCGTCTGCATTACCCGCAGTGCTTGGGGGAGGTTAGAGAAGAATTTACCGCCAGATGACCGTAGGGTAGACGACGTCGACATCATCCAGTTTCCCGAGAAGTGTGTCCATGGAGATTAAGAGCGTCACACACATTTCAGAGGCAATGTGGTAAGAGAAGAGATCTCTTAAATTTATTCTTAAATTTTATTTCAGCTCAGAAAATACTTACAACTGATTTAGCCCTACAAAGAAATGATGTGAGGCCTGTAAATTATCTAAGTATATCACAATAAATATGGGCTCACACTTACTAAGACAGAATGATTGGGCGGCAAAGATAGATCATAATTTATTTTATCCAACGTCCACAATCCGGATCCATTAGTAATAACAATCACATAATCATTTGAAATAAATAGCCTGAAATAATGGCACATTTAAATGTTTTCTTCTTCCTTTCCCTCCTCTTCCGATTCCCTTTGTTTTCTCCTGTCTCTCCTCCCGCTTGTTCCTCTGCATCATCTCCTCCTACTTTCTCCTTCTGCTTCTCCTCCTCCTTCTGCTCTTCATCCTTCTCCTTTTGCCAGGGTCTCACTAGAGAGCCCAGACTGGCATCGAATTCATGATCCCAATTCTCCTGCCTCAGCCTTCTCAGTGCTGGTATTGAAGTTGTTTAGCATGAATGCTCGCGTGCTGGTTTCAGTCAGTGGACCACATGACAAAATGTTGTGTATGTGCGCATATCATATACAAACATGACTCAGAAAGTCATACTGAGCACACACACACACACACACACACACACAAACACACACTCAGGCTTGTGGGCCTACAGAGCAATGCTGTCCATATGTTGCTCTAACAGTATAAAAATACTCTCTTTTACCTTTTAAAATACTAATGGGAAAACTGATTCATTATTTTAGTAAGGACTATAATATTTAGACAATGCTTCTTGCAGCTTATGTGTTCTAGATATAGTTTTTCTTGATTGACTTTGAGGAGAAAAGGAAAGCGATCGGTGTCTTAAGGCATGTTCCCTAGAAGCGGAGTCAGTAAAGTGCTCAGCTTTTCCTAGGTGAAAGCCGTGCCCGGGTGAGGTGAGGGGTATGCTTCCTCGGTGCGGCAGGTCTTCAGTGTTGCAGCGAGTTCTTGAGAGAACAGGGCAGGCCGGACCTTTCAGAGTGCGCACACTCCCAGGGAGCCGCGCGGGCACTGCAGGTCGGAGTGGGGCTCAGTGGGTGCAATTGTCTACACTCTCTGTTGAAGTAGCTAGGTATCGTTTGGCATTGCTGAAACTTTCCTTTCGTCATTCTCTAATATTTTGCTTAATATTCTTATTATTTTTGATATTTTATTACTACAAAAAGTATTACCCTTTTTAAGGTCTGGGTGCATGGAGTATTAGACACCACTGAAACTCGACTAAAGAGACCATTGCATCAGGCAATTCCACCACCCTGTGACTGCTGTAGGGCTCACGCCGCTGCGCATTCTTCCCTGGAGTCTTACATCGGCAACTCCTCATTTCGCAGGAGGACGGTGATTAAGATAGCGTGTGATACCTGTTACGTCTACGTATACAGCGCCAGCCAAGGCTTCTGTACTGAGGGCTTGCACTCTCGATTGCTGCAGTGTTCAGCGGCAGAGCCAGCAGAGATGACCACATCGTGAGGATGCCAGCTTCCCGGCGGACTCGCCCAGCGACGTGTTCGTAGTTTATGAATATTAGGAAGCGGGCTTAGGGGGAGGAAGTGGATCACAAGGGACCTGTCTTGTCCCTGTCCCCTTTCTTTCTGGCTTTTTTCCTCTCACTCTACTTAAGGCTACCATGAAGTAAGTTGTTTTCCTCCCCCATTCCCTGCCACCACGATGTTTCTGCCTTAGAGCTAGCTGATGGCAGAAGGAAACCTCGAAAACCGTGAGCCAGAACAAATCTTTATCTTTTATTTTCCTTAAACATTTGATCACAGCAATGGAAGAATGACAAATACAGTAACATTTACTGTTATGTTAGCTGTGATTCATTGAATAATATGTCCTTTGGAATTAATTCGTGCTATTTTAGTGCAGCGTATTTATATAAATAGGTCCTAGGATGGCGTCTTAGTTACTTTTCTCATTGCTGGAACAAAATACCCAACACTCACAAACTGAAGAGTGAAAGGTTTATTTTAGCATACGGTTTGTAGAAATCTCAGTCCATAGTCAGCTGGTTCCAAGGCAAGGTGGTGTGGAAGAAGAGAAAGTCCTGGGCAGGGGAGTCAGGAAGCAGCAAGCAGTGAAGCCCTTTATCCTTTTATTCCATCCGTGCTACAAGCCTATTGGGTGTTGCCACCTGCATCCAGGATTGCCCTTCTCATTTTCCACACCTGAAACGATGCTAAACCAGTCCGAGGAATAATGTATTTGTCACACACCCTTAATCTACATTCATACAGCCTAGATCCAGGTACCACCAAAAAGCCCCATGAGCACACGAGACTTTCAGGGGACATCTAGATTAAAAAGTGTAACAGATGGAATTAACTTTATATGTTAGAAAAATTTCCAAAAGCCTTTTGAGGAAAGCTTGGATAAGTTGGATGATTCACTTAAATTGCTTTGAATCTCAAGCTTTCCTCTTGATAAGTTCAAATATGATGCTATTATTTTAACTGATTACAGATCCGGATTTATGCCTGTATTCGTGCCTAGCATGAAGTAAATAATTGTTTCTTGGAATAATTTCATCATAAACAATGAGTCGTAATCTTACTTCACGGTACTATGTAGGAATTTAAGGGTCATGTGTATGAGTTGCATGATGTTTTGAAATTAAAGGAATAAGGACTTGAAATTAATCAAAACATGGGTTTTTATACCAAACTTCTTAATTTAATAAGCAATACAAATAATTGCATAAATATAATAATAATGCATGTTTACATAACGTGTGTCCAGCAATGTTTTAAATTTTTTAACAGGAGTGTTTGAAATTATCCCTATCTACATGAAGTATAAAAAACTATCCCCCTCTACACCTAGCAAAACTGAGACACAGAGTGATTAAGGGACTTTGCCCAGGGTCACACAGTTGGGAATGTGAAACACACATGGTCTGGATCCGGAATTGAATGTTTCAGCTGTCATAGTAACATAAGCATTTATCTTATTCTTCTGTCCCAAGGGAAAAGCAACATAAACACAAGGAGTAGAAAGCTTGCTTTTGTCCTACTCTTACCTTTTGCAAATTACCAGTAAAGTCTTCAACCCCTTCTGTGAAACATGACCATTATCTTCGAAACTCCTGTGACATTGTGATGGGGCTCTGTCTGTGCTCCTGGTCTTTCCTCTCTTCCTCCCTTCCTCCCGCCTCAGGCTTGTTTCATCTCCTCTTTCTCCTTCTCTTTTTTATTTATCAAATACATTGCACTATTTAAAAAGAAAAATCAACATGTCAAGGGAATAGTAAAAAAACCACTAAAATTCTGCAAATCAGAGAAAGGACAAGAAATGTGATTAATTGCTCACCAAAGAATATAGATCTATTTTGTAATATTAAAATAGGTATTATAACCATTTGCTTTCTAGAATATGAATAATACTAAAGGTCACCGAGGAGATGTTTGCAATGTATTCTGTTTCTTACTACAGATGAGACCAGAATTTTGCCACTAAATTTATTAACGTTACTGTTTTTAGGCTTTAAAAGTATATTCTAAATCATCACTACTAATGCACTGGGGAAATCTGCTTACTTTGTCATTTCATTAATTTATCTAGATGTTGTTTTGGACTTTTTAGACACTTTTACAGTAGGAAAATATATATTTGTAATTTTCAGAACTAACAAAGATGCACTTATTTTTCCTTTCTATTTTGATAATTTTGTTTCTTTTAGAAAGTGAAGCACTCTTTTCTGCAATATCCTCTTTTAGAGTGTAAAAAACCTTTTGGTGCTTAACTCTGTCTTTGGAAAGGGAAATTAGCAGCTGTAGAGTATTATTCAGACTCAGTCTGATTGTGTATCTAGAAAATGAAGTCCTACCTTAACTGTTTAATTAAAGATTGGAAGAAAATATTTAAGCAGGTGTTAATCAAGTCTTTTACAAAAATATTGCACACTCCAGCCTTTCCAGGTGCAGTTCAAGTTTTCTTTCTATCCACAAAATAAAGTAGATCCTAGGTGAAGAGATAAAGTCTATTTTGAGTCCTGGAAGAGACTTTCTTATGGATGGAGAATCCTATGTTAATTATCTAACATATAGTGCTGGTTCCTTTAAAACAAACAATAAAATCAAAATATTTTAGCTTCTTAATTATCATTATATTGTTTATAACTATATTATTTATAAAAAGTTATAATTTATACATTTTAATTGCATTCTTTCAAGTATATCTGATAAATTTTGACCTGTACATACATCCAAGAAAGTACCACTGCAATTATGATAATGAACATAAGCCTTTTTATTATACAATGTACAAACATAGAGAAAATACACACAACAGAGTTGTAGAACTCAGTTGATGATTGCAATGCAAACATTCAGCCACCATACAGGTCAAAACATAGAACACTGCCCTGTCAGAGAGACCTTTGTCACCCAAGAATTGCTACTTGTCATCTCATGGACTTAAACTTTAATCAAATTTTTGGCACTTTTTCTCTTCTTTTATAACTTTTGTCAATGAAATCCATAAACACCGTAGATTAATCTAATCTGAGTTCTTCACTGTCTTTTCTCCTGTATCACATTGTGAAAATTAAATCTTTTCAAATGATTTTAATGCATCTGTACAAATGAAAATGTGGTTCTTTTTATCCTATATTTAGGTAAATTATAATAAATTATCTTGATTTATATTAGCATTTCAAGCTAATCTTGCATTCTTTTATTCAAACAAAACTGATCAGAAGAAAAATGGGTGGATGGATGGATAGATAAATAGAGAGACAGAGCTACATAGGTAGTTTTTGCTATTCCATTTGACAATGTTTGTTTAGGATTTTTATATGTGTCATATGTTGGGCTTAGAAAATATAGATTAAAGGAAAATATGAAAGTTTTATAGGCCTAAGGTATTTGAGCAAAAAGTCTTAGTAATTATTAGCTAGCCACTTGGATACATTAATGTAGGCATGACCTCCACATTGCCAGGCTTAAAAATAAAAAAATTATATAAAATGCCAATTTTCAAAAAAGTAACAAAATGTTTAAAGAGATGATAAAGTGAAACTATTCATTAGGGGGAGAAAATAATCAATAGAAATTATCATTGAGAGAGCCAGATGCTGGATTTAGCTAACAAAGACTCTAAAGAAACTAGTACAAAGTTATTCAAAGGAAACCATGAAAAGTACAAAATGAAAGTATGATCACAGTGATTCTCAGACTCTCGATAAAATAATAGAAATGATATAAAAAGGCAAGCAGAACTTCTTCATCTTGAGTGATGGCATCTATTAAAAGGGCCACAGCTAACATCATAGTTTATGAAGAAAGACTTTAAGGGTTTCCCCCAGATCAGGAACAGGACAAGGATGTGAACTGACACCATTGCTATCAAGGCTGAACCTCACAATGAAGGCAGCTAGATCAATAAAAGAAAATGGGAAAAGTGAATGCATTTAGATAGGGAGTAAAATATCTAAAACTAAATTCATTTAGAATTGATATGACCCCTTATTAAGAAAACACAAATGCACATCTCCTTAAACCTACCCAAGTACATAAGTAAAGCTAGCAATATATATCCTTATGTTAAATATATCAAATATATTTAATATGTTAAATATGTAATACTATATCACAATAAATTGTATGTGTACATCAGCAACAAAAAGTCTGAAAATTGCATTAATAATATAACATTCATGAGAGCGTTAAATATTTAAAGCTACATTTATGAAAAATTGCAGACTCATACTCTCAATAATGACGGAACTTTGCTGAAGGAAAAGAACTGACTTAAATAAATGGGAAACCATTTCATGATTTTAGATGCAGAGTCCAGTGTTGTTAACATAGAAATTATACCCAAATTCTTATTTTTTTGTAGAAATTGACAAGGTGCTCTTAAAATATATATCCGGAAAAGCAAAAGATCAAGAATTAAACACTTTTTTTGAATCCAAGAATAAACCTGGAGAATTATTCTTCCTGGATATCAAAATTTACCAAGAACTGTCTTAAGAACAGACATGAAAATTAATGGGAAAAAATGAAAGCCCAGAAATGATTATTTTTATATAAAGATGCTAAGGCAATACTATGGTGGAAAGAATTATCTTACAGCAAATATTGCTGGAACAATTGGTACTTATTGAAAAATGATGGTATTCTACCCTGACCTCTCATTATACACAGCAAATTCTCAAAATTTGTACAGAGACTTCAAAACAATAGCTAAAACATTTAGAAGATAATATAAGATACATTCTTCATTATATTGTTTTAAACAAAGAATCAGTAGACATGGCACCAGGACACTAAGAGGAATGGGCTTTATCAAAATTAAAAAGTTTTGGGATGCAAAGGATGCTATCTGAAAATTGAAAAAAATAAAATACTCCACACAAAGGTACTGTTTGCAAGTCTGATATTTGACAAGGGAGTAATAACCAGAGTGAATAGATACGATTATTAAGAGTTATAATTCTTACAATTCAATAAATAAAAGGTAATTTCAATGAACCAATTTTTTAAATGAGTAAAATTTTTGAATAGAAGTATCTAAAAAGATTATATCAATGGCCTGTAAGCAAAGAAAATGACATTTAACATTATTAGTCATTAAGGAGATGCATAGGAAACCTACAATACAACGGCATTTAACTACTATGAGAATGCTGATGAAGACATGGAGAAACTGGAGCATTTACATTGCTGCTGGGATTTTAAACTTCATCTAGCCACTTCGGAGAACAGTGTGGAATTCATGGATATTATGTATAATATATATATATATATATA
>NW_022900915.1:37431185-37537182 GCF_012274545.1 Fukomys damarensis
TAAATACATGAATGTGTAAGTATATAAATATAATATTATATAATGTATAAACTATAAATATATAAATATAAAATATTATATATATCCTTGAATTTGATAAAAATGCATGTTTACACTAAAGCCTGTCACAAATGCTGTTGGGGGTCCAAAAAGCAGAACTAGCTCAATGTGCACCAAAGGATGAATGGTTAGTAAATGTATGTTTATACTCTGGAATAAGGTTTAGCTGTAAAAGTGAAGGAGGTATTGATATATGCCTCAAAATTAGTATGGACACCAAAGACAAGAAGGCAAGTGGAGAGAGAGATGCCAGAGGTGACACGTCACATGGTTCTGTGGATGTGAAATGCCCGGAATGACAAACCTATCAGGATGAGGAAGTGTGTTAGTGGTTATCTGAGGCTGATGAGGGACATTATAGATTAACAGATAATTGCAGATGGACACAAGAAACTTGCTAGGGGTGGAAAATTAGATCATGGAAACAGTCTAAAACTTATTTGTGGCAATGATTCTACAGCTCAATAATTTTACTAAAAATGATTTAATTGTATACTTAAAATGGGTGAATTTAAATTATGCAAATGACTACTAGAGCTGCTGAAACAATCGACTATCATCAAAATCATCCTTGAAAGTCTTATGTTAGAGACCAACATATTCCGTCTCAATAACTTCAAAACATTTTTACCCTAAACTAAATGAATCCCACTATTTTGAGAAAAATCTATATGAAGGTGCTGACTTGCATTTGAAAGAAAGATATTTTTAACACAGAAACTCTGAGTTTAGTGAGATAGGACGATACAAGCAGCCAGGAACTACGGGGAGCTTCAGGCATTTCTGCTTCCTCTGGTTTAAATGCTCTTGCAGATGAGAGAATTAGCTCAAATGCATGAATCATTTTTCCACCATCCTTTCTTCCCTCTCACACTTTATCACCATCTTTCCTCTTAGTCATCCTATTCTTTTACTTCTTTTGATGGTTCACTGTCTTGTTTGCCAAGCATTTATGGTATTATTTCTTTATGATCAGGAACTGTGTAATTTGCAGAGATGACAGCCTATATTTATTGTAAATTCCAAACTGTTTATGCATTTCCAATGGTTGTCTCTGATTAGGTGACTAAACAGTTAAATTGCTTCCTTTGAAACTTCTGTGTTTTTTTTTTTCATTTTTTGGTTCCAAATATGCATTTATTCCTACAAACTATGTTATCAAGTGAATAATGTGCCTATGGGAACCAATTTAAACAACTGAAAATAGAATACAATAAAATATATGTTTTGATTGAAGAGTGAAACAGCTCACATCTGTAAGGAATGAAAAAATATGTTTGTAGAATTTAAATTTTGATTCCAAGTTTACATAATTTACAGAGCAAATTAAAAGTTAGCTGATAGGAAACAGGGAGGTAGATATTTTGCAGATAGAAAGGGCATCTGGAGAGAGATGGAGAGGAGAGAGAGCTAGAGAAAGAGAAGGATGGGCTGGGACACACACACAATTCAGCTTCCCGTGATGGATGGGTGTGTTATGCATGACAGATACCCGATTTCTGAATTGTTCAGGAGATTAAATAGTCTGAAAAAATATTGGTTGCATTTTGAACATGCCTGACCATTTTATGTAATATTAGGAATATAGAATCAGTATTTTAAGCATACTGACAAGCTCAAACTAAACTGTTATGCTAAGAATGTTTTTCTTAATTTTTAATACCACAAGTCATGCAAGAAAGATACTTCATATTTAAGACTCATGGACAATTAAATCATCAAAATACTGATTTTAGAGCCACTTGATATTGAAAGAGAAATTCTGTAGCTTTATAAACAAGTATTTTGTTGTATTAATTTTAGAAAATGAAAACATGGAAGTTTAGGCATATAATTCAGTAGTCCTGGGTGTATTTCTTTATTTTAGTGTCACCTTCTGCAAGTTAAAAAACTTTAACTGCCACCGGTATCACAAAAGTAGAAATTCCTAAATGAGAGAGTTACTCTGCTGTTAAATGAGATAACCATTTTGAACAATTTTGGCACAAAGTATTCAATAAATGGTGATATAGATTTCATAGATTGCATATGTATGTTACACTCTTTGTGCATGCCTAAGGGGATAACTTAAGTTCAAGGAATGATTCTTGAGTTAGACTCATACACAGAGATGCTGGTTTTACAGATTGGTAGGAGAAATGATAGTGTAAAGCACTCTTGTTTCTTGTCCTACATCATCTTATACAGTTTTAGATTAATTTTATGAAAGTCAGTTTTCCAATGACCGATGTGATAAAATCCAACCATCCAAAAATACTTTTCTGTTTGAACTGTTTTGAACATGTTTATGGTTAAGTTTTATTGCATTAAAGAGTTGGAGTAGTCATTGAAGTTTAGTGCAGAAAGTTATTTGATCATTTCTCATTTTGTTTTTCTCACAGTATTTTCAGTAATTTAAGTTTGCCTCTCCTTGCCTGCTTTTATTTCTATGAGTGACCAGTATAGAGGTAAACACAGAGGCTGCCTATTTGCTATTATCAGACACAAATATCAGACTATGCATTATAGAGATGGAGGATTCAAGCAGTGGGGTGTGTAGTAAGAAACTACACCACCGAAACATTTGCACACGTCGATTTACTTACTACAAAGCAAAATCAGGACTGTTTGGAGCCAGCATCTCTTTATTACCTTACCAGGGACTGATTGAGGTGGATTTAAGGGTGAAGGATGGAGAGGGAGATAAAAGGTTATTAAAAAAGAAGACTTAGTAAGAAGTAATAAGGAAGGCAAAGCAAAGAAAGAGAAAATCTGGGGCCAGCAAGGATATATGCATAAGACTGCATTAAATATATTTACACTTAAATTATACTCAAAAAGTCATTGAATCATATATTGATTGATGAATATTTAAAATGCATTTCACAAAGTTATTTCATGAAAATATTGTCCTATTGCATATATGTACCTATTATGAAAATATTTTTCTTTTGGGAGCAAGACAAATTAAACATTGCTTAAAGTATTGTATTCCACGCACATTACTATGTGAACTATAATTGTATAGAAATTTTGAAATGATAGTGAATGTATCCTTTTATGTGGACTGCTCCACTTTTTATTCGACAAAAAGGGTATGTTAGTCTTCAACAAATTGACTTTCAATGAATTTTTCTCTACTGAAAGGTCGTTCAGGCATTGGCTGTTTGAGTCCAGAGAAAAGTATTAAACTTCAGTATTGGAGAAAGAAAATCACGATAATTAAAACTGTGTTGGCTTTAAATCTTTGATCATTTCTATATGAAATGCTTGGATCACTGCACCTCTTTTCCACCTGGCTACTCAAGTTATTATCTTACTGGGTAAGGGATTAATTAAAACATAGGTTGAAGTTGGATAAGAGGATCTGGGTTTAAAAAAACAAAGTACACAAAAGGATGAAGCTAAGATAGGATCGTGCTTCTCCACAAAGGTAGGATAATCAGGCCCTTATCACAAGTTAGAACTGCCCTCAATGTTTTCAATTTCAGCAGTTAAATATTCCTGGGCACAGAAATATTTTCTTAGCATAAAATGCAGGTTCAGGTCCGTACAGCCAAGAGCAAATGTTGGTCCACGTTCGCTCCTCCTCCCAATGGTGTGGCCCAGAGCCAGACTTTCAGTCTCTATCAGTGACTTTGGTTTCTTGTTCTCCCGAAATAGAGATGGCCTGTTCTCAGCACGACAAGGGGATGATCTCAAAGTAACTCGAGGAATCTTTGTGCAAAGCGACGAGGGCTAAAATAATCTTCAAGGGAGTTGGCTCTGTTTGTTCAGCAGCAAGAAGCTTTCAGATGGAAAGAGCTTGCTGGCTAAGTGTGGACTGGGCAGTGATGTTGTGCATTCCAGTCCTCTCACTGAGGCGCATTGGATGGGATTCTGCTGTTTTATGTTAAGAGGTAGTTGGCAGAATGTTGTCTCTGGCACAGAGGGGAGAAGAAACTTTTCTTTTCATCTTTTCAGACTTTTCCTATTTATATTAGGATGGGACAATAAAAGCGCAAACGACAGATCACTGTTTGGGGTAGATAAGAAAGTCTACTTTTGCTGAGCGTTCAAGACCCTTTTGGGTTTACTGCCATGACAAAGCATTTTCTCACTTTTCCCTTCTTGTACTTCTCCCTGGACAGAACTGCACATTCTCTGAACATGGGCAGCATTTTCTCTTTCCTCACAGCCTACTGTGGCTGTCAGACTATCATCTTGGTTCTTCTTCCTTTTCAGGGAAGATAAGCACTCACTGTCTTGTTCCAATCCGTTTTACGTTTCCTTCCTAGTTCCTGAATCTTTGCCTTTATATATTGGAACCCGAGTCTGTAAGGCCTGTATGACAAGAATCCTCACTAACATTCCTTCCTTCACGGGAATGTGTCCTGACACCCACAACATCTGGATGGGGCTGAATTTCTGTACCTCTTCTACCAATTCTGCAAATTTTTGTTGTTGCTATGGTTGACAAATATTTTGAGGATTATTTTAGGATTCCCTTCCCCTACTTTTTTGCTCCAGTTCTCACTCATTTTGAACAAATTTCTCTTTTGGGGACTGTTTATATGCTGTCGCTTCTCCAGTAAGTGGAAAAAGAGGTAGGAAAGACAGCAAGGCAAAGAGCCCTGTGAAAATTAAATATGACAGAAGTACCTTCACTTCCAAATTCTTTTAAAAAACATTCCATTCTGATTCCATTAACTATATATGGTACTGTAGTATTGAAAATACTGATATGTAAAGAGCGATGATTTGGAATTGAGAACAAGCAACAAAGTTTAGTTAAATGTAATTCCGTTTGGGTAGGAATTGATTCAACTTTAACAAGAAAACTTTATGTCAGTTCTGATTCAAAATTCTATTTGTCCCACCAGATGACCACCACTGGTGAACTGAATTAACATGTAAAGAACCTTCCCAGGTAGGGGTGTGATTTGAATAGAACAAGTATAATCAGGGTGCACAATAAGTGGGAAAAGGAATATCATAATACTAGCCTTAAAACTCTTTGATGGATTAAGAATTGCACTGCACAAGTAGAAAAAGAACCAGCCGTTCTTGTCAGGACTTAAACTCTAGCATGAGGTCTGGTAGAGGTCCACAGGAAATACTATTTTGCGGGGGAAACAAAAAATTACTCAGGACATGCGGTAAGGAAATGGAATTAGAATTTGGCAGGCACAATTACATTAGTTTTACTTTGGGCGTAAAATATGTTAATTTACCACTGTCTGGAAAAAAATTTGGTGAGTCATTCACAGAACTACGTAAAATCTGTTTCTGTATATCATTTGCTTTGACATTTTCTGTTTTCACTTCCCAACCCTTCTTTTCAATACCTTGTAAATAAGGTATGTAAAATCAATTTTCTTATCCCACCTGATAGAAATTTCAAATAGAATTTTCTGAGTTGAATAATCATTGATCAAATTTAATTTGCATTCTGACATTATTTTTCACTTTCTGCCGGATTATAGTGTTTTTCTGAAAAGAGACAGGATCATCCTTTATTTATGATAATATAAATAATTTCTTCTCAATTATTGTCAATTCAGAACCATACTGTACCCATGAAATGATCTCCCTGGGTACCAACAGATTTTACCTGAGCTTTCTAAGTATTGTTATTCCAGAATAATCTTGTGAAATTTGCTGTGTTTCGAAGCAGAAGAGGATTGTATTGAAAGCAAAAAATGTGAATCCAGTGGGTTAAAAAAAGAATTTTGTTTTATGATCTCAAAATATCTCCGTAATTTGAAACATAACACCCTTAATACACAAATAACCCAACTTCGGCAGATGTCTCAAACCTTGTAATAAGAAGTTCCTCCGCTTTATTTTGAAAATTATAGCATCCAAGCCCCTCTTGCCTCAGCCACATCTCATGTAACTAAGATGATTCCCAAACTGAGCAATTTGCAAACAAAATTTGAAACTCTACCTGTATGTATAATCATTAAACAATTCACATTAAACCATTGAATGAAACAGATATAATTCTTTATTATTATGAAAGAAATAAAAAAAGCAGTTGGAAAAATTGCTTAGCTCTCTCTCTCTTCAGGAGAAAAACACAGGTTTTCCAACATGCTGCCACCTTCCTACCTGTTTTCAACCAGCCATGTACATGGAATTATAAAACTTTGCACACATACCACTTGTCTCTTAAAATAGCACTCAATGTATGTGACGTCTCCAAATTAAAGCTTTTAATCCCACATCCCAACTCCAGGACATTATAACCACTAGCACCTTTAGGTTTGGCTGAATCCCCTTCCTTTCCAAAACTGCCCATCTGTCTTTGAGGATGGTTGTGATCCGAAGGCTCACTGTGACTTGCACACTGAGTTCTCTGCCAGTTTAGATGCACTTTGTAGGTGGAAAATTGTTGGTCTTTGTCCCTCCCAGCTTGCAAGTAAAACGAAGCTGCCAAGAGATAAACACATTCTAAGTTTATCTTGCTATTCTTGGCCTCAAACTACAAGCCATAAGGCAACTATTGCTCAAGGTACCGTGTTTACAAGTGTTCAGTCCTCCGCTGTTTCAGAGACCCAACAAGATAGAATTTCTTCCTGCCAGCCTGTATTTTGTTTCTCCAAAGTTTTCATATTTCTCAATTTCTTTATAAAAAGGGGGAAAGAGGGCAGCTTCTCTGAAAGCATCTTGAAGGTCTGGGGTCTCATAAAAGTGTGATCATGATGTTTTGAGGTTGACCTTTCCTCCCTCCAACATCATAGATTCTTTAAAAAGCTACGTGTTTCTTTCCATTATTAGCAATATGATTACATGCATTAGTATCACTAATACTTTCCTCAGATGTGAACAAGATATATTCCAGTGGACCTTTATGGAGGCCTTTTACATTTTTGCTGTTTATGACCTTTGTCCTTTGTTTACTGTTTTGATCTTTTACTTAACACACTTTTATTATTATAAAGCCCTTATTTCTTTTCTAACTAATATCTCTCTCATCCTAAGTGAATATATTAAAAATAAGCTAATCAGGGCTTGAACATATTCTGAAAACCAAGGAAAGAAAATCTTTTGAGAGTACTGGGTTAACTTTCTTCACAAATGTCTTCCTGGCTGCATTGGGTAACAGGATGTATTGAGTTCATACATCTTAAATATAAGAGTATAGCTATATCACATCCTATATTGGCACAGTCTATTGACATGTATTATGTATGATGTTACACTGTTTAAATTATTAGAAATCACATTAAAAGAAATTATAATAAGATAGGGCTTTTTACCAAATCTAGAGTATTTGGCAAAGATACGATAATCAAGTTCAACTCTTGATTTACAAATAAGACTTTGAGTTCTCAGAGTTTTATAACTATATTCTATATCATGATTTCTTTGCATTTAATTAAAAGTAACATTCTCTTCAGAGTTCAGTATTCTACATGTCTAATTTAATGATAGAACTAGGGCTTTATTGTTTTCTTGAACATGGAGGTGTTAATCCATTCTGAAAAATTTTTAACATACACTTATTAATCTGTGCTCCAATGATTTAATGCTGCTGCTAATTTAATTTACAAGACAAATGGAAATAATATAATGGAAATTTTTACTTCTCCTAGTTTAAGTTCTGAGGGTAAGGAAGAAAGATTTGCAACAATCTATCCTTGGAGATGGAAAGAAAAATGTATAGTTAACCTGAAACATTACTTAAGATTACTCAAAAATAATCAAAATTATTATGCCCTCACTAAAATCAGCAGGCAACACTTCAGAATTGTGGTATCTCACAGTTAGAATGAATTATGCAACTACATGGTGGGTTTCTGAAGATGTATGTGTAAGATAATGAATGAAAACAGAGTGTTCCACTTGTAAATCATCTATATGTTATTGCTGGAATGTATCTGCAGCTTCCACTGTCTCAGTTCATCTGGCTACTGTAACAAAACAGTGAAAATTTGGTGGCTGAGGAACAATAGAAATTTCTCTGCAAGTTGAGAAATTCAAGAGCCAAGTGCCAGCAGAGTAATTGTCTCGCAAGGACACACCTTGCTGTGTCCACATGGAAGACAGTGGGTTGAACTAGTTCTTCTTGGATTACAAGGATGCTAATCTCACTCACTTCCTTTTAATAACCTCACTATAAAGATTAGATTTCAAAATACAAAATTTGGGGAGATATGAACATTCACTCCACTGCTCTTCCCTATGAAGAAATGAATGGTATTCTCATCAGTGCATGTTAAGTACCTTGCTTCTGGTTACCTCAAAGTAAATGGTGTGATTTTTATATTCTTGAGACCAGTTGATCAAGAGCATTTGATGCCTTTGCTTTAAAGAACTTTTTTTCTTTCTTTAATTAATAGTGTTTTGAAGTTTTATTTTCTAAAACAGAGTGGTCAATTTAATCGAAAACTATTCTGTAATATTTTCAAAGCCATATCTAAGTCTTAAAACACAAAGTTTCTGTTTTAAAAGGCTAAGAAATGGCAGAGATTGAGAAAGGAGCAGAATCATCATTGGTGTCTTGACTGTGAACATCCAGTATGAGATGACTGGATGACTATGAACTCTCTAAAGCTGATGGAAAAGACTCTCCCAGAGAATTATGTTGGCAACAGAAATGGGACTAGGTAGGTTGGTAGACAAGCAACTAATATGCTAGTAGAGTAGACAGATTCCTGAAAAGTACTTCGTAGTCCTTTGTCAGCTACATATTTATTTTAATACTAATTTGTTCTAAGTCTGATTCTTGGTTCAGGCCAAATTTAAGGCAGAGTCCATTTTGCCAGCGAGAATTTAAACTCTTAAATATCAGGAACTTGTAAACGATGAAACTGTGAGTAGAAAGGCCTTTGCTTTTTTTTTTTTTCTGAAAGAACAAGAATATTTTTTAAAGAGGAGAGTTATCTTATTTCTGAAGTACCTTTGCAGTACCTAAAGGCCAGAATTTTCCTTTAACTTTCCAACTAAATCCTTTGTTATTGATACAGTTTCTTTCCATTTTGTTTGGTGGCTATCTCCAGGGATGTCATACAAGATCATGCTGTGTTCATCAGTCCAAGTAGTGCTGTGTACCGGCCATGAAATCTTAGAATCTCAGTGGCTTCAGTGAAACAAAAGCATACTTCTCACTTGTTCTACAAGAGCAACAGTTCCCACTAAAGGCTCACTTTACCTTGGTGCTTCCAGGACCTGATGATGTAAGCACTATCAGAACACTGTTTGGGTGGCAGATAAGGCAGGACAAGGAAGAGATGTGACTTGTGCTGTGACTCTTGAAACTCCTACCCGGAGGGAACCATGGAATCTCCTTTCACATGTCTTCAGCCAAAGCAATCCCTCCGATATCACCTGCCCTGACACAGTAGAGAAATACTTCTCCCTTGTGGCTTGAAGGAGGAGAAGTTAAAAACTGTTCAACGAATCTCATGCGCTGACCACCATAAGGTATAATGCTTATAACTATTAAGGGCGGTCATTTTTCCTAAAGGCACCAAGAATAGAAAATATCTGATTCAGGGCTTTGTTTTTATTTCTCAAATTAATTTCATGCTTGGGTATCATTTAAGGATTTGAGTATCGCCAGGTCTCATGTCTGCTAAGTCTTATTTTATAGTGCCTGCCATAGTTATGTCTTATAAATCATTTCATTAGGAAATATCAATTTCTACCATCTTGCTCAGGGAGTCACTGGAGAGAAAGGGGAATCTGTTTCTGTTTGCGAACTATAGTTGATTAACTGGCTGGAATATATCCTGTGTATTTGTATTACTAAAGTGGATAAAAGAAGATGTTGTATATAATAGTATGCTCTCACATAAAGTTACCCAAAGATATACAGCCATCCTGACCTTCGGTATGAGTGTGCTATTTGAATACTTTAAAATCAAATAGAAATGGACAAGGCATTTGAAATGTAGCTTCTTAACTTTATGCGTTATGCTGGAAACACTATTAAATCTTATTAATAATTTAAAAGAACCATACATTTCATACATAAATATAACATTTCAACCAAATAAAGCAACCAAATTAAGAATTTTAAGGTGTAGGGGAAGTGGGAAAAATAGGGGAAAAGAAATAATGGAAAAGAAAAAAGTATGAGAAAAGGAAAAAGTGGAAGCAAAGTCTTTTAAATAGGGGAGGTAGAAGGGATGAAGGGAGGGCAGGGGTGTGGGGGAGAAATGAGAACCAGGACCTGTCATGTAATGGTACGAGGTCCCAATGATGAATGGAACCATTGTATACCTAAAATGCACCAATAAACTCAATGAGGGAAAAAAAGAGAATTTTAATGAAATCTTGTATTCCACACATTTGGTGCCCTAGTTTGGTCCTACAACTCACTATCAATAGTGCAGTGATGATTTTCCCAAATTACATATATTTCCTAACTATGATAGACATCTGATACTCAAGAAATAATCTGGGGAATCTCTGAGGGCACTGCACATTTACATGAACTGTCATTTTTGCCAACTACTGCATGCTACCTCCTCATAACCGCTCTCCCATCACTAATTAAAAGAAAATAATATGAAGGAAAGGCTAGTTCATTATCCTTAGAAAGACTCGTAAGAATATGATCAAATCAAATAAAAAATACAGGACTATAGGCTCAAAGTAAGCAAAGGAGGAAGGACGATAGATAATATCTAGAGAGACTCAAAGAAGATACAGAGAATACACGGAAGTAAGAAAGAAGGGTGTCAGGTAGGATCATGCCTCTGGGGATACCTTGGCCCTTTATGGTTTCCTGCATTCACTCTCCTTTTTCTCCAAGTGGTCAGAGTGGTGCATTTTATTTTATTTTTATTTTTTTTGGTTTTTAGAGGCAGGGTCTCCCTTTGTAGTTCAGGCTGGCCCTGAACTCACTATGTGGCCCAGCCTGGCCTCAAAGTCAAGGTGATCCTTCTGCCTCAGCCTCCCAAACCCTGGGATTACAGGCATTCGCCACCACACCGGGCTCTGGGTGATGTATTTTTTTCTCTCACAATGAAGACTTGCCTATAATAGCAGAGATGTTTTCATTCTAATTAGCAGAATATTGCTTTTCAAGAAAAACATTTAAATTACAGTTATTCTGACCACTTTAGTTAATGTGCAGTAAGCCCAGAGATCGTCTCTTTATCTGTTTGTAGCTAGTGTTCTAAATGCTCAGAAAATATGACCCTTAACCTCTGTCTAGGAAGATTGTTGAGCTAGTCCAGAAATTACATAGGATATAAGATTTCAACACTCCTGGTGAAAGCATGGATTTTGTTTGTTGCTCTCCGTTTTTCTTTGACAAGTTGAGAGGATAAAAGATCCCAGACAAGTGTCTAGAATGAGAATTATAATCTGTGTGGTCACACAATTGTAAGTGTAAGTTTTCATGCTATAACCACAGGCTGATTTTCCTGCAGAAGATACAATATGACAGTGAAGTAGCTGAGGACAGTTCTCTTTTTCAGTAAGTCCTATCCTGGGCAGCTTGTATACTTTTTTGCTAAAGGAAATTTCTAAAAAATGTATAGCATATGGGTACCATTTATCGATTGTCTCTATGTTTGGGAATTTAAGACAACATAATATAATGCTTAAAAAGTTAGACTGCTGTGTGACCCATGGAGAACTGTGCTTTGCTATAACCTTCCAGCTTCCACTAACTGCTTTTCCACCTGGAAAGACTATACAGCTTTATTTTTCATAGATACGGAGAGTGATGTTCTTAAAATCCACAGCAAAAAGAAATTATATTGATTTTTCCAAAGATTTCCTTACATGGAGGCAGCATATAACTTTGTTTATGTTTTACAAAATTTCATGAATTGAGCATCATAACAGGCATAAAGAAATGACTCATGTTCTGTAAATTAGGTCTGGTCAAGATGGATACTATTTTAAATAGTTAATTCTCATTATAAACCTGCATTACAGGAGGTCAGCTGATAAATAGGGCTGTATCTCAGGTATATATGTTGAACATCTTGTGACCTGACAATGTGACACTGACAGCATCCAGCATGTGGCCCAACAGGCATATAATTAAGTACATTAGTCAGCATAACCAATGTAAGAAGTGGACAGTGGACAGTGGACGAGTTTTGGAGCAGGAGCAGCTGGCCTGTTCAAGTTCCTGTTTCGATTCTTCCAGTTCTCTACTGGGATGGCACAAATCCTCCTAGGCCACAAATCTTTACTCTGTGTAAAAGCGGTCAAAACACCTTGATGTTCTAACCCACCGGAGGTGTCATGGGACTTGAACCATGTAAGACACCTATGTACCTTGTGAATTAAAATGTACCGAGAAAATAAACAATCAGTATGAGGCATTTCATTTAAAGTTTCCATTTTGAAAATATATATTGATAAACTACAAGTTACACCAGGCTCTGAATTTACAATCAGGAAACTCAAATGTGAATGTGGTGATTAAATAGGCTCCTGAATTTGGAAAAAAGATGTTTAACCTGTGGCTCACAATACTTTCTTGTTTCCCTCAGGAAGAGCAGCTGTTGACTTCCTCTCTATGCCCAGGGTCTTTGAAAGAATGGAACAAAAGTGTGTACATGTAACTTTTCCTCTTAGAGAAATATATCTTATAAGTAGCTCTGAGTGCACTTAGTTCTCTCATAGAAGGTGATTAATCTATTGGCCACTATGAAGTGAGAGAATGAGTTTAGTTTCTGCCCTTAAACAAACAGAACTGTGTGTATCTATATAATACATACTCGATAGCAATGAATATATAACAATTATCTCTAGAAGACAAGGTCAGAAAGAGGCCTGGCTATTTGCTCCACATTCTTTTTGAGTTTCCACATGAGTACCAAGGAGTACATGTGTGTGCAAGTTTGTGCTAGGTCTGGGGAAAAATCTCAGACATGGCACTGTGAGAACAATCCCTGGTGATCATGGCAATAGCGAGAGCTTGTTTCTCCACAACTCAGAGTGGATGTGTCTTCATCACACTCACAGGACATCGAATAGAACACTCAGAACAGGCATTGCCTGAATACTGGGAAAAGTTCCCCTCAGACCAAGAGCTTGCCTGGAACTGCCCAACAAGCTTCAGTTCAAATTGGAAAGGGGAGGGCAGGGGTAAGGGGGAAAATGAGAACCAAGACCTGTCATGTAAAAGTACAAGATCCCAAGATGAAATAGGAAGAAAAGGGCTATAGGTGTAGGGAAAGTGAGAAGCGTAGGGGAAAGGTAACGAGGGAAAAGAAAAAAATATGAGAAAATGAAAAAATGGAAATAAAGTGTTTGTAAATGGGGAGGGAGGAGGGGGTGAAGGGAGGGCAGGGGTAAGGGGAAAAAATGAGAACCAAGACCTGTCATGTAAAGGCACAAGATCCCAATGATGAATGTAACTGTACTGTGTACCTAAAATGTACCAGTAAACTCAATGAGGAAAAAGAATTGGAAAGGATCAAGGATTTCTAAGTAACTTTCGTCATAAGCCAATGCTCAGAATTTAAAGGTCACTTTTAGATAAAGGTAGATGTATAGCAGCATCCTGCGAAGTAAAATGAAAAACAATATCCATCATCAAATTAACATATTACCCTATATGCAGGAAATATAAACATATGAGCCGTTCTGTGAGACAAAAATTAATCGAAAATCGATTGCAAGGATAATAAAACAATATTAAACAATATTAAAAATTTTACTAATATACTTATGTTTCAGAAGTTAGAGAAAAGCATGAGCTTGTTAAATAGCTTCATGGGTGAATTTGTTAAAAGGTTTGATGAGGAAATAATACAGGTTTCTTCCAAGAAACTGAAGATGTGAACACTGTACAGAGCTGGCATTATTCTGATACCAAACGTAGGAAAACAACATTATATGAAAAGAAAAGTATAGGCCAGTGTTACTCATGAACATTGATGAAAAAATTCTTAACAAAATTTTAGAAAACTAAATTCACCATTATATGAAAAAGAACAAATGAAAAAATAATGTTTATGACAACGATGCAATTTTTTACAATGTAAAACAATGCAAACAATCATATGAACACACTAAGAAAAAGTATGTAAGTTAATCTTAATAGCTGCAAAGAGAGCATTTGTCAAAAATTTACCATTGGTTTCTGTCAAAAATGCTCATAGATTAAGAATAAAAGAGAAAGTCTTCCATTTGATCAAGGTCATCTGTGTGAAATCTACAGGTAAGGGCAGAATGTTCACCTCTAGGATTGGGCCGAAGAGGAGGGTGCTTATTCTCATTAATTCCATTTATCCTTTTACTGACAGCTTTAGCCAGTACATAAAGACAAGGAAAAAATTATACGAGTTGGAGAAGAAAAAATAAAATTGTCCTTATCTGGAGATGATCTGATATGTACAAAATATACATTAAAGCCTAGAAGTTTATAATATTTATTAGGTGTTTTCATTACAGAGCCAATGCAAACATCAAATATATTCTTATGAATTCTCAGTGAACAATTACAAACACTGTCATCTAAGATACCATAAACAATTTAACATTTATGGATAATTTTGACAAAATATTTGCAAAATCTGTGTCGTGAAAAGTACAAAATATTTTATAAAAGTTAAACAAGAGGTAAATAAATGGAGGGATTTATCACAATCTTGAGTAAGAATAGTAGTATGTTATGGACTTAATTTTCCAAAATTCACTTACATATCTAGGGCAATTCCAATTAAGATCAATTCTTGCAGATTTTTAAAGATTTTGATAAAACTAATTCTATATTTATTTAATAAAACAAAGGACCTAGATTAGTGAAAGTGACTTTGACTTTTCCAAATATAAAAAATCAAGTATTTACTCCATTTGATTTCAATATCTCCTGTTAATTTCCATTGGCTAAGTCAGTAGCATTGGCAAAAGCAACAATCTGCTGCAATAGAGATTCAGAAATAGGGCTAGCAATATATAATTGATTTATTTTTCATAGAGATATAAACACAATTAAATGCAACAATGATAATCTTTTCAGAAACTGAGGTTAGAAGAATTGAGCAGCTATAGTAGGAAAACAGAGAAAAAGGAAGAAAGAGAGAGACAAAGAAAAGAATGAATAAACGATGGAAAGAAGGTGTGGAAGGAAGAAAGGGAGGAGGGAGGAGAGGAGGGAAAGAGATAAGACCTTGAAATGGTGTACAGAGATTTAATGGACGTTGTTCACAGACCAAACGAAATAGCTAAGCTATAAAAAATGTTACAAGAAAGTAGCAGAAAACTTTTTTATTCCTGCCAAGCAAATGTTTGTTACATATGATTAAAAAAGCACAATCCAGTAAATAAAAATTATAAAGTATCATCAGAATTAAAATCTTTAGCTTTTAAAAAATCCTCAAGAAAGTCAACAGATAAATTATAGTCTTAGAAACACCTAACAATTTTTTGTTTGATAAGGAGCTTGTTTTCATAGGACACAGTGACCTCAGGAGCACGTAAAGAGACAATATCATTTAGGGTTGCAAATAAACCCTGAAAAGACACTCAATGTCATGAAGCGTCACACAACACCCAGACACCTCAGAGCAATGCTAGGGACGCCGAAACTGAGATGACCTCATGATGTCCACTGATGATGCTTTAGAATGACTTGAAGTATTCATACTTATGTTGGGAATAAAGGATAGCCGCTTTGTGATTTTTTTTTTTTTTTAGTTTGTTTTTCCTTTGAGACAGCATCTCACTGTGTAGCTCAGGCTGGCCTTCAACTCACTATGTAGTCCAGCCCAGCCTCTAACTCAAACTCATGGCAATCATCCTGCCTCAGCCTACCAAGTGCTGGGATTACAGGCATGTGCCCCCCTACTAGGCCAAAGATAACCACTTTGGAAAACATTTTGGAATCTAGAACATAAAATGTACAATTGCTGCATGATGCAGCCATTGATCTTATGGCAACATATGTTCCAATAACTGTTTACACAGAGGCATTCTTAATAGATTTAACTGTAATGGGTAAAATCAGAAAACAATCCACATCATCACCAAAAGTGACTAAAAAACAGAATTATGGTATATCATTCACAAATAGACTTTGACTCAGTAATGGAAAGAAATGTGATAGGACAGGTAAATCTCACTTTATAATTCCATTTGCCAAAAGAAAGAAACAGAAAATGCAAAACAATCTGTAGTGATAGGAAATCGATACAGGGTTATGTAGGATGTCAGGTGAAGGAGCAAGAATAATGGAGAGCCACAAACATTTTGGATGTAATGTAAATATCCACTGTCCCTATCACTGTGATGGGTTCAGGAGCTAAATTCGCTAACGCTACACCATGATGGATTATTTCTTGTGTGTCAATTATGCCTCCATGAAAATCAAGACCAATGCAGCGCTACTAAAGCCATGAAGACTTCCTCATTTGCTTATCATCAGAATAGCAGCTTTTATATAGTTTGAAAAGCAGCCATCTAAAAGATTTCCTTTCAGAAATAAAGTGTATATAGGCCCTGACTTCCAACTTTTAACATATCTGCTACCCAGATGTGAAACTGAAGCTCAGAAATACATGATTTTGACAGTACTTTCCCGACTATCCGTGTGAATGACCTGATCAATCCGCCTTTGATAATCAGTTCTCAGATTGAAGACCACTGAAATGCACAAATCACTGATGGGCCTGTGTTAGCGCTTCACAACCCACTGTGATCTTAAAAATATTATTAGAAGGAAAATGTCATTGTTCAATGCGATCTCATAAGCTCCCATAATTCATTACACCCCTTCTCATTTTCTGCTCTAAAGAACAACTTTGTGGCCTCACTTAAAGAAAGTGAAGTCTTTTGTTTCTCCCTGAGGTTGTCATACCAACAACAATTATTTAGCTCTAATTGGCCTGTAGGAGGTCAGGATCAGCAGCCTAAAAATGCACTTTAAGAATTTCAGATTTCTGCTTGGTGGTTAAATTACAGCAATCTCTCTCTTCATAGTAATATTCAGAAAATGCCCATTTAGAACTCTTATGTGTCCACTCTCCTTTTTTTTTCCAGATGAAGTTTTAGACAATTAATAAGGAATAGATTGAGGATATCATAGCTTTAAAATATGATTGTTTTCCCTCTTGAATTTTTCTTGCCCTGCTGGTTTTGGAAAACTAGGCTTAGACCAATGCTTTCCAAACTGTGCCATACAGGTTTCTGTATATTTTACTTTAGCTTAAAAAGAAAACAATACAGGTTACTCTTAATCTGATGATTTTTGGAATTACCCCAAATGCTAACTTCCTTCTTTCTTCTCTTTTTCTAAATTTTTTTTTCTCTTTTCTGTCTGTCTTCTTATGCTTATGCCTAATCTATCTGTCTAAGCTAAGGGCCCTGGTCCTGACTTTAGAAAGACAATGAATTAGAAATGTCACAAAGTGTGATTTGATAATACTGAGCTCATCAGTGAAGTCATTTGCTAGTTTGAACTTCAGATTCCCTTTTAGTATTTAATGTTGGATTGATTTTCACAATTATTATACAAATTGTCGAACCTAGCATATACGGAAAAGGTTGAATCAACAATTTAACAGGTTACCGTGGTATAACAATGGTGTACTCTTTGTGTAAGTGCGTGTGTGTTTGTGTCCATGTCCACAACAACTTGTTTGTCTGTTATCTGCTTTGGTTTGATCTGCTCTCTTTAATTTTTACCTGGCCCTTAATTTTGAAATGGTGTTATTTGGACACTAATTATAGTTTAACACCATCATTTAATGCTTCTAGAATAATAGACTCCTCTTATCAGTAGTTTAGACATCTTTAGTTCCTTAAAGGAGTCTTCATTTATTTATTGGAAAAATTATTGAGAGATAACAAATCCAATAAAAAAAGAAGCTTTAGAAACTTTTACCCAGCTTTTTACTTGAATCCACCATTACTGAATCTAGAAAAAGAAGTTATTCTCCACAGAAGTAGTTTAAAGGGAATTTTACAGAAAATGCAAGTAAGCATTCTTTATTTGAGTAAAAATGTTTCTATTTGTTGAAATATACTTTATCATTGCTAATAACTGTATGATATAGTTAAGACTATAACCTGAGAGACACGATTATATTCCAGTCCTAATGCTATTGATTTTTCACTATGTGACTTTTCAAATTAAGTGACATTTTAAAAATAAGATTCTTCACCTACAAAATAGTGACAATAATTTCTAGTTCCAAGTGTAGATATGAAAGTTACAACAGAACTGTCTACAACATTTACTAAATAATGAAATACAATGCATGGGGAAATATAATAGTTGAAGTGATTTGAAGAGTTTGACTAATATGAGAAAGACTGGACAAATACAAAATATTTTTAAAATTTGAGGCTGTATCAACTTTTGATAGCTACATTTGACATTCTTTTGCAGGTGCTTAAATAAATTTTAATCTATGACTTTGAGACTAATCCTACAAACATTCATCTTTGAAATTATTTGCCACTTGAGCAAATTGTTTTGTCTATTTGCTTAGCTTTCATTAGATTAAAAATATGGAGTGCTGATAAAATGACAAAATTAATTATGTTTTGAAATATACATTTATGTTTTATGAATACATCTTTTTTTGCTAAGAAAAAAACTTCATAAAGATAAAACTTCCTATATGCTACCAGATACTGTGTTCCCTGGGCTGTGTGTGTCCATGACCCCTGTATATTTCATATATTTATATATTGACGTGAGTTCACACTCATCAAAGCACTTGACTTGATTAAGCCCTGGGTAATGGGAGAAATGCAATTAGAAATTTGGCTTAAAAAAAAAAATCACTGGATTTCTGTTACTGTAGCTCAAAGGTAGCACGGGTTTTTTTTTTTTTTTTTTTTTTTTTCTTTTTTTTTTTTCCTTCCTTGTAGCAGAGTCTGCATTGCTGTCACTACCATACATGGCTGAAGGAGCATATTAATGCCAATTCTATAACCCTAAAATCCTTTAATATGTGAGCTGTGGGAAGAGAGTTGGTAGGCATGCATGCACGGAAAATGGGAGCAAGTCAACTCTGGCACTCACACTCTGCTCTTGTGAAGAAGATGCCAAGGGTTCTTTTGACGACAGTAATTCACAGATTGCAGCACAGTTACCTTAGCTGGCTCCTGATGTGCAGGATCACACCACATTTAAATTTCCATCTGTGGTGTCTGGAACTATTGTTCTCACTTCGAACTTCTTTTTCCCCAAAGCAAATCTACAGAATCTAAAGACCACCCTCCTTGAGTGGGACGATGAAGTGTACATAAAGAACTTATGCAGTTGCTGGTCTTTCTGTCACCCATTGAATAATTTCATGTTTCAAAAAAAATAAATTAACATTAAATGTATGCATAGAAAATGAAATGAAATTTTGATCTATCTGGAGTCAGTTACTTTTGTTGCAATATCTTCAGGGCTCCATTACTATATTATGCCTATAGAAGTACAAAAAATGGAAAAATTGGTTCCTAGTCCTCTTCTTGTAAAACCTAATAATCAACACTTTTTCAGGGAGCTCCCAAACTTAATGCCTATGAAAACCACTGAATTGGTTGGGAGAAGTAGCAAATAGTTTTGAATACATTTTATTTGTCTAGGCAACATTTCTTTGTTTATTAGTTGACTTGTCATGCTGAATTTTCACACATATTCACCTAATAACCATTTTCTGTTTTCAGCACACATATGTAGTGTGCTTCAGAAATAGGTATGTACTGGATTTCTTCTGCATGTGTTCAATAGTATACAAAAATGGTCTTCATATCTTCTCACTTTTTGCAAGTTCAAATAAATAACGTAGATGTGAATAAATGTTAATTCAATGATATTTATGGTCATTGTGACACTGCTATTTAAATGCTTTTCTATTCAGTACTTGAATATCAATATTATTCTTGATCTAACTTTATTTGTGGAAAGTTGCTGCTTTTAGAGGTTGCATGATCTGCAAAGACCTTGAAATGATCAGCCCAAGAAACAACATTAAAGCAAATTCTACATCTTTGCTCAGCAGTCTCGTCGCTAAGCAACTAACTGTTTATTCTCTCCTTTGGGGTCAGGGTTCCGGGTAATGAGCTGATGTTGTGTGCCAGAGAAAGGAGTTAGTGGCTGACAATGAACTTTAAACTTTTTGGCTTTGTGTTGTTTTCCAATTTAGTGGCCTTCTGGCTAAATCTGAGCCTGTGAATCTGCTTCTTTGTGGTTGTTTCTCTTAGATCATTAAATTAACAATTACATATAGAGGCCTTTAGCGAAGTACATATCTTCTGAAATAAATATAGTCCAAATAATATGACAAAGAAATTGGACTGCAAGACAAATATTTCAAACCCACCTAATAAAAGTAGCATAGAAATCTCTTCTTTGCCACAGAAAGTGACTTATTTTTTTGGATTTACTTTTTGGTTTCTGTAAGAAATGAGTGGCAGTTGTGCTTGACAGGGCATTATATACATTCCCAAAGCCCAGTCTTATGACATCATATAGTTCCACAAATAAAAATGTCTATAAAGAAGCATAAGTTATTTTGGTAGGAAGAGAAGGGATGAGTTACATGCCATTCCATTTTGATGAACTTGAATCCAGTTTCTAATCAACAAGATTGCCCTATACAATAAACTACTGATTGTGACTGCTGGCGTTCACAGTAATAGGACAAGAAGATGTGTGGCACAATTTTCTCCATTCAGCTATTCATTTTCCTCCTGCTTTGAAGGAGTCTTTATATCCTTGTGATCCTTCTCAAAGTTAGCCTGATCAGTTGTGCTAAATGGGCCCCAAGAGCCTTTGACTGTACGGGCAACTCCTGTTGATTGCTAAGTAGCGTCAGTTTGGCCTCAGTCCCTCGTTTCTGCCAGAGTTCTCAAAATATGGAATTTATCTCAGGCTGTTTTTACACCCTTTTAAAATAATATTCTCCACTCAAAGACCACGTAGTTTTATACATACCATTAAATACAAGAAATAGATGTACAGACGCCAATATCCTCCGGCCATATCTATCCGCTTCCTCTCTTTGAACCCTGCAAATTCATTTTGTTCCTGCCAGTGCTAACCAGAGACCATATGATGTGTTACATTCAGTTGGAACAAAAACCTTTGTAAGAACAGTAATAAGACAGAAAACATCAACAAAACCTCTACTTTCTCAGTCTTCCTCGTCTTTAGCTCTGACATTTGGACTTGAAATTTAGAATCTATTAAGCTGCAGCGAGAATTGTTTATCAACTCCAAAAGGCTTTCATTTGGAGAAATCCAAGTTTCCATTTTCATAGCAAGTTTATAACTCAACATAAATGTCAAGGCTTAAGGAACATTGAAACACAGCATGGATATTTATTTGAAAAAAAATCACTTGATAAATTTCACAATGTGCTGTTTTGTTTATTTTTTAAAGAACCTGTCAAACCATATTGTAGGATTAACTAAATAATGTAGTCTTCCTGGGGCAGATTGCTATGTTCACCACAGTTCTAATGTGCTAGCCTTCCCACTTTCATTCTGTGCATGGCTACTATTTGTGCCTTCTTACTGATGTGCGGAGAGTACAGCGGCCTTCACGAGGGATGCTCTCGTACCTGTATTTATTACCCATTATCTGTGCTTGACAGCTTAGCTGTGCCTCACAGATACTACGCATCCTTCAAACACACTCATTCCCATAGACAAGCCAGGGTGCCAGCTAGATGCTACCTGTATTTCCAGACATAGGATGACACCAATTGCAGCTGTATCATTAAAGATTATTAACCATTTGATATGGAATTAAAAATCAGTTTTCCCCCCAAAAGCTGTTAAAAATGAGAATTGGAGTAGGTTTCCCTTCTCGGATTTTTTGTTTCTGTTTCTTCTTTGAATACTAATAAGGACAATGAAGAGTTGCTTAAATATTGATCTGCATGAACTCTGTCCTGAAATCCTGATGTGCTTAATTACGTTTGATCCCTACAAAGTAGAAGACACACAGAGAAGTAAGTAACTAAGGTCCTGTGGCAGCCTTGGAATAGTAGAGTTAGGATTCTGACCCAGGGAGCCTCATGCCAAATTTTTTCTTGCTAACTCCTGTGCTACCCAGAATTAGACCATTAGAAGGAGACAACAATACTAGATTGAATTATTTACGTGAAGGTTTTCCTTCAGAATTTTGTGCTGATTGTAGCCCATGTTAATCTAAACATTTCCAAAATGGAATCACATATCTTTGTCATTTCCATTCTCTGAGACTCAATACTGGACACCCACGAATTCAAGGAGGAAGCTCATAGCTTCCGTCCATAGTCAGCTGGTTCCAGGGCACGAAGGTCGGGAAAGGGCCTAGGGCAGGAAAGCTGTTCCTGGGAGCCAGGGAGGGAAGAGAAAGGTGGAGCTGGGGAGGGAGATGCACCCAAGTCAGACCCCACTTCATAGCCCGGATTTAGCTATGGCTTTTTCAGTCAATTAAAATGCTGGTAAATCTACTCCCTCTTTGATCCTATCACCTTCCAAAAGCTCAGCCCCTGAATACAAGAGGCATTTGGGGGACATCTAGGTCTAAATCATAACACCTTATATTTTAATATCAATTAGTGAGTCAAACTACAAAGTGCTTTTTTATTGTTTTTTCATTTATTTATTTTTATTTTTTGGTACCGGATATCGAACTCAGGACCTTGCACTTACAAGATAGGCAGTGGAACCACTGAGCTAAATCCCTGGTTATTGTTGTTGTTTGTTTATTTATTTTTGACACAAAATCTCAGTATGTAGTTTAGGCTGCCTTGAACTCACTGTGCAGCCCAGGCAATCTTCCTGCCCCAGCCTCCCAAGTACAGGCATCACTGCCACACCTGGCTGAAACTACAAAGTCTTACAAACTATAGACTTATAATTTGGAGGGGCTTTTGCAACCATTTAATCACACTATATATTAGAGGAATTGAGACTCTGAGGCCTCTGAAGAAAAGTTCTTTTTACAACTCATGTAATTAGAAGCAGAACAAAGCTATTAATTTATTGTATTTATTTCTTTGTTATAAAAGAAGCGATTTCTGTGACAATATCATTGTTGTTTTTAAGAAATATTTGAGTGCCTTATGTTCAGCCAAAGTCCATTCCATGTACACACAAAAACATAGGCATGATGTTCACATGAACAAATACCTGGGTATTAAATTAATTTCAACTGCTTTCAAAAATGTGTTGTGGGAGATATATCAGAGCTGTGGGTATATGAGAAAATATTTGCTTGTAGCGAAACTAAATAAATCACTGATAGCCAAAGGATTCCACTGAAGAGAAATGATGCTTTTCTTAGATTGAGAACCTGTTTTCTGATTCCATGAGAAGATACCAAACTAAGTATCTCCATAAGGCATTTTGAAGATGTTATCTGGGAACATGTATATGGATTTGATAAATGCCATATCTGTGGGCAGAATTTATGACTTTGAAGTACTTCACACTTTTACGCAGCAGGCCAAATCCACATTCAATGGTTCAGACCAGATGCAATTTTTTTATTTCAAAGAGTTTCCTGAGCTATTTACCAGTGTAAAGAGGAGCTACAGACATTTTCAACTAATGAGTTAACTTAGCTCTGTACAGAGAGAAAGGAGGGCAATGTCAAATCTCCTCACAAGCTTTTCCACCAATCGTCATGCCAGGAGGCAGACAGCTTTTAAGCACTCCAGTGGAAACTTCCTTATAAAACAATCGAGACATGAACTGAGGTTGAAAATTGTCAGATTTTTCTACTTTATTCTATCTGAGTATTCATCGAGGCTGCTGATCTCTACTATTGAATCATTATTCCTTTGATTTAAGTGGAATCCGGCAAAGTTTCTGAGTAGACTCTCATCAATTATAGTTCTTTCCCATATGAGGGTCACACTTGGTAATGCAAGGATTTCACAGAAGCAATTTTGTGTTTCTGTTGGCACACGTTTTGCATCCTTTAGGTAACTGAGTGCCACTTTGATTCTGGTAATTGATGTTACTTCTTTAAAGAGCAGAGATCATAGGTTTTTCCTCCTAGGATGTTCACCTCTCAGAAAACTTTGCTTGCATTTGATGTCTTAAATGATTATGCTCCTCACTGTGTCATACAACGGTGTTTCTCTCGTATCATGACCTCAATAGATAGTTGTGAAATTAATGCATTTTTTTGTTTTTCAAGTCTGTTTTGGATTCTTTCAGTTGGCCAATACTTTGTTTCATTTTTAATAATAATCAGCAGGCATTTTGCCTGCATGAAAGAGTTATGTATGCACTTCATCTTTTCGTGTGCCGTATTATGCATATTACTAGAAAATGATGGCATCATAGTTCTTGGTTTAATATTATCCACCATCACATCATCATCACCATCAGGGGAGGAGGAGGAGGAGAAGGAGCTATAACAATATTATCTAGAGATGCACACCAGAGGGTGGTGTTTTACCTGGACACTACTTGTTTTGAGGAAGAATAGAATTTTTTTCCTCAGGAAATGTTCCCGTATTTAATGTTATATAATTCTCAGCACATATGCCCCATTAACAAAGTTGATAAACCCCAGGGAATGGAAACAGAGACTGAGTCACTTGGCGGCCTTGCTATCCAGTTTCTCCAACACATTCCTGTAGGTGTTAGGTTTCTCTAAGCTCCACATGCAGAGTGTCACTTGAAAACCACAGCGGATCACTGGGTGAGAATATGCTTGACTTTTTTCAATTCCAGTGAACTGGAAAGTAAGGGAGGCAAACAACGAACATAGGTAAAACTCTTCAACTCGCCAGTTCAGGGTATGCATCCTATCCTCCTCATACTTCCATGTGGCCTGAGGAGAACTGAACTTGTCACAGTGGTGGGAAATACGGAAGGGCTGTGGCAGGGCTCACTTTTTCTAGTGCCTCCTCTTCCCTTCTGGTTTTTAACTCACTTCTTGAAAAAAATATTTTTATGTAGTTCAGCCCGACTTTCAAAATATTTAAAAAATCTTGCATGGCATAATCAAAATGCCAATTGCCCTCACCTCAATAAATATTATTGGGTTATTGATTGGTTTTGGCTTTGGGTTAGCTCATTTTTACTATAGCTGTTTCATCAATTCCTTCCCCTCAATTCACTCATCTTATTTTGGTGTCATCTTTGCTCAGATCCTGAATTTTATCGTGGGTTCCTATGACGAGTGTTTCAAATTTTCCTTGACTTCTATCTGGACAAGTGGGTATATACACACAAGGGATATAAGTCTTCAGATTAGTCTTTCTCAAATTTCCCCAGTAAATTTCTCCCTGGTCTGGCCAATGGAAATTGCTTTATAAAACAAGCAAGATATCAACTTAGGTTGCAGGTTTTCATCACTCTTATTATTCTTTAGCACTATCTGATGCACAGCGTCTACTGGAATTAAGATCTAGTGGAATAAAATTTAAAAAGCGTAATTTCACATGATCAGATTGACTATTTCCCACTGGAGTTAAGTGCTACCCAACACTAGCCTCTGTGGAAGCTAGGTACACATTTCCCTTCAGATGCTCCTTAGCATTTGTCTCTGCTCTTTTCTGTTCCCCTTTCTTCAGCGATATGATAACATTGCAATGATACTCAAATGCTGACACAACAGAAAACCGTGCCAGATTGGCTCCCAACCTTGGCAAGCTTTTTGTTATAGTTGCAACCCTGCTTACTCCTTGAGTTGCACAAAACTTCCAGTGCTCTTCCACAGTACTTCTTATACAGGAGACTAAAGAAGAAAAGTAAGAGAGAAGCTAATTTTAGACATAGAATAGTAAATAGGACAACAAATAAAAGCTCTGTTTTGGCACATTGGAACTTTCTTTTTTTCCCTTTTAAATGTGTGATTCCTTTTCCCAAATGTTGCACTAGATTTATTTTTAAAGGTGTCATCTATTTCCATTCCAGTGCTATGTCATCTATAATTTAAATTTATGAGATAAATCTTGAGGTTCACCAGTGAGGCAGCTGGAGAATTCTAGCCACTTTGCCATTGAAAATGCAGATTTGCTGCAGGTTTTTGTGTCTGACAAGCCCCATTGAGAGTACCTCACTCTCTTTCTTGACAAGCATCCATCAACATGTAATATTTATTCCTCTGTTTTAGTTTCACTACAAATAATTGGCGGCCCCTCAGCAAGAAGACAGTTTCCTGCTGAGGCAGCACCACCTGTGCGGCTTCACCGAGCCTCAAGCAAATGCTCTGAAGAAAGCTTTCCTAGGACTGAGGGATGAAATGAAGGAGAGATATTTACTAAAATGAGGAAAAAAACAGATTTACTTCTTTAGTTGTGTCATTATTATCAGTTCTCCAGTCCTCCTTCCATCGCGACTGGAATAGCAATGGAGTGTTCATGAATACATACACGGCTGACAAGAAAACTATTATTATTGACTTGTCTCCCGCTACATGCGCCCCACCCTGTCCCATGGAACTGTACAATTACTACCTTCTGTGTGCTCAGTCTTTGGGTTAGGAGAGTGGAGTCAAAATATGCAGTGATATGAATGATCTTTTTTTCTCTTATTGGGCCTCCCCTTTTCCTTCTTTCCTTCCTTCCTTCCTTCCTTCCTTCCTTCCTTCCTTCCTTCCTTCCTTCCGTCCTACCTCTCTCCCTCTCCTCCCTCCCTTCCCCCTTACAGGGGATTGAACCCAAGGCCATACATTGCCACGTCCTCAGCTTATTTTATAGTTTTTGTTTTGCTAAATTGCCCAGCCTTGGCACAAACTTGTGATCATCCGGCCTCAGCCTACAGAATGCTGGTAATTGCAGACACGCACCATCAAACCAGCTAGAGAGGAAATTCTGCACCCATCTGATGCCATTGGAATAGCAAAATAGACAAGTTGAGGCTATCATACAACTGCCATGACATCCAGTGCCCTTGTAACACTCGGATATGGATTTCTTTATTGGGTAAGGAGATGTTCTTACAGAACTACTTCTACATATAAATGTGCATGGTTTACTTTCTAAAGAAGAGAAGAAAATGGCAGGTAAACATAAAAATAAACAAGTTGAAATATTCATTTCTTTCAATAAAGAACAAACTATAAGGATACTTCATCTTTACTTCAGTTTCCCCAAAGAAGTTTTTCAAATGTTCTGCATCAAAGTTGGAATTCTATAAAATGTGTCTTATGCTTCCCTGCCAAAGTCAAGCTGTAGTTGTTTTATCTAAATGTCTAGGTGAATCATTACATCGATTAGTACAATTTCTCCATTTTTAGTGTTAGTCTCAAGATAATTTTTCAAATTTGTTCATAACACTTCTTATTGTAAATTGTGAAAAGTGAATTAATAAGTTAGAGAAGATTATTAATGTAAGAACATGACAATGCTTGACATAAGTCCTAATTTTTGTTGAAGTGCCACCAGTGCTTCGGGTGGTTACTTTGCATTCTAGGTTAACATGAATATGCAATGTAGAATTTGAAGCACTGTACAGAAACATTTATGCTGGATTACTGTGAATGAAGTAGAACTACTTCCTATTTTGTGGATTTTCATAAAGGATATGATTTCTAAGTGTTGGGCCATATAAAGAAGTCTAAGTCTGTCATTGAAAGTGTTTCATTATAGTTTTCATAATTTTCAACCTAAGGAAAATAACTTGATTACACAGAACCCTTTATAGTAAACGTCAGAGATGTCATGTTTTTGTTCATTTTATTGGCAAGTGCTTTTCCCTTCTAACATCCAGATGATGTGATTGCAGCAAATATTTGCTGATTACCTTAGTGTTGACACAATAAACGTACAGTCAAGCTGATATCAAAGTCTTAAACAATGTGAATTTTAAAAATATTTATTGAACATGCAAAGTATTGAGCAAGAGGTTAAGGGTAATTAAAAATGCCCGCTAACAGACCTTTCCTCAATGAAATTACAATATCAACCAAAGACATCTGTTCATTATTTGTAGACCCCTTCAGATATAGTAGTAAAGGTCACATGATCCAGCAGAAGGAGTCCAGTTTAGGAATGAGAGACTTCTATGAGTCATCACTGACAAATTCTACCCCTAGACTGCTCTTGGAAACAGAAACTGGAAGCTTCCTCTCCTCTTGTCTTCTAGTTGTGTGCCCACATTGAATCATCTATCCTTTACTAAGGTTTTTATTAAATATTTTTTATTGATACAATTTAGGTATACACAGCACAGTTATATTCATCATTGGGATCTTGTAATTTTACATGACCTATCTTGGTTCTTATTTTTCCACATTTCTCTAGCCTCTCTTCCCCCCTCCATAAATTTTGTCAAGTGCTTTTTCTGCATCCATAGAGATGACCATATGGTTTTTGCCCTTGACTCTGTTAATATAGTGTATTACATTTATTGATCATTGTGTGTTGAACCATCCTTACATCCCTGGGATAAATCCAATTTGATCAGGGTCTATGATCTTCTTGATGAACCTCTGTAGTCTGTTTGCCAGTATCTTATTGAAGATTTTTGCATCTATATTCATTAGGGAGACTGGCTTTTTGTTCTCTTTTTTGGTTGGGTCTTTTCCTGGTTTGGGAATTAAAGTGACGCTTGCTTCCAGGAATGAATTTGGAAGTATCGCTTCCCTTTCAATTTCATTGAAAAGTTTACAGAGTATTGGCAGTAGTTCTTCTCTAAATGTTTTGTAGATTCAGCAGTGAATCCATCCAGACCTGGGCTTTTCTTTGTTGGTAAGTTTTTAATTACATTTTCAGTTTCACTGAGTATAATTAGGGTGTTTAGAATTTTTATATCTTCTTTATTCAACTTTGGTAGTTCATACGTATCTAGAAATCTATCCATTTCTTCTCTGTTTTCCTATTTATTGGAGTACAGTTTCTTGAAGTAGGTATTAATGATCCTCTGGATTTCTGCTGGATCTGTTGTGACTTCACCTTTTTCATTCCTGATCACATGGATTTGAGCCTTTTCTTTCCCTTCTTTCCTTTTTTTTTGATAAGGTTGGCTAACGGTTTATCAATTTTATTTATTCTTTTGAAAAACCAACCCTTTGATTCACTGATTTTTTGTATCATTCTCTTAGTCTCCATTGCATTGATTTCTTCTCTGATCTTTATAATTTCTTACCTTGTATAAGCTTTCTGTTTGTTTTGCTCTTCTTTTTCTAGAAGCTTAAGATTCAGCATTAGGTTGTTTATTTCAGCTTGCTCTGTTTTCCTAGTATGGGCATTCACTACTATAAAATATCCTTTACTGAATCTTAATTCTTTGCTCCATGAAAGAAAATGCCACATACTTCAAAGTATTTTATGAAGAGTCAATGGTACTCTGCAAATTGTTGTACTGCAATTTTTTTTACATGTGCAAATGATATCTTTATGATGATTTCTGTGAAAGGCCAGGAAGAAAATAATAAAAATCAGCACTAAGACATCATAAAATAAATAATTCTAATAACAAATATTTGTTGGATAGTCTTATGTACCAAATATATATTTCAACTCAAAGTATATACACTAATTTAATTCTTATTGTAACACTTTGAGATTATAGATGTAGATATCCAGGGCCTTTAAGAATAACAGTGTACATATTTAAAGGAGGTTAAATAATCGAGTACTACATACCATCCTCAATGAAAAATGAGATATATAGAAGATGAAACATGTGGATTTTGTGTAAGAAGAGTACACTATGAACTGTGGAGATCAGGAATAACCTCATGGGTGAACCTGAATGTAATTAGATATTGTAAAAAGTTTTTGTTAAGTGAGAAGAAGGGAGAACACATTAATCCAAGGGAGGAAAACCATCTAGTATCTGGGGGGATCTTTTCCATGACCTAAGAAATACTCCTGAATGCCAAATGGGATTTGCATTTGGTGCAGCCCTCTCTCTGTCTGCCAACGGCAGGTGTTGGAGTCAATATTTACCTCTAAGAACCACCACTGACTGTGTTTGGTACTCAGCGGGAGCACATTTATTGTGATCTCCCCAGCCTTCTAAGAGGTTTGCTTTGGAGATCTGGTGCATAAAACAAAAGCAGGTCTAAAAAGGAAAAGGGAAAGTAAATGGCCAAAGGAGATAGTCACTTCCAAGATTTAAATTCAAGGATTTGGTGGCTTCAGTGTCAATAAATAGTGTTGTAAAAGATGTATTAGGAAAACGATTTTAAAATAGTCATGAAAAACTTTGGACTTGTTCAAGAGGAACATATGTGGCTTTCGGGTCTCTAAAGTTATTTGTAGTTGGTGAAATTACCTTTTTCTTTAGCGAACAAATTGAGTCTTACGGGTTTTGACATGCCCTGAGCCACACTGCTCATAAAAGGTGGCTTGGGCAGTGAAATATCGCTTGTCTACCAAATGCCAGGTGCCAGGAAACACATTCCATACCTTTTCTCCTTAAATTCTCTTAAGTTTATTGGGGTCTACCCATACTGTCATTTAAAAAATATATTTTTTCTCCATGTTTTCAAATCAAGGCTTAGTTCTTTTGATGCCATGCAACCTCCAATGAGACCAAATTTGGGTCCCCAAAGTCGGCCCTTGGCTTCTCCTTGTCCATTAGACCAAAACCTCAGAATCTAAGTAACTCAGTGTCATCTTCCAGGGGCTCAGTAGCCCTGCATTTGAATGCAGATCATTCACTGTTCTGGCCAGAGTCTTAGGTTACACTCAACCAACAGGCAACAGAAAAACCTCAAACACAACAAATAATAAGAAAAAGCGCCAGACCTCTCCTAAGGAATATTATTGAAAGATACGTGCAGTAAATCACCTTCTTCATGCGGGAGAAGCAGGCGGGGCTCTGTGATTCCCTGCCTGCTTCTGGTTCTTCACAGAATCTGGGGCTTTAGAAACAGGACTCAACTTTCCTTGGGCCTAGTTTGGATAGCTGCAGTGCAAACCTTCTGAATGAAATATGTCTCGCAGTTGATAGCCTGCTTCAAATCTACTTGGTGCCTCAAACAGCATGGTGTCTAGAAATACTAGTCACTACCACTAGAGCAGAGATCTTAAAGAGCCATGCAAATTGGATCCACCCGGTCTTTAACTTGGGCCAATTCTTCCACAGTATGTGCAGGCATATTCTTAGTTGACTTGACTGCATAATAGATATAATTATAAGCACTTACTTATCCCACAGGGGTCTGCTGAAGATTCATTAGTTAATGTTGGCAGACCAAAGGTGCAATATATGTGCTAAGTATTATTATTATTACGGTGCCACTTATCTTTAGAGAATGTTGTTTCTGAAGTCACAGTGCCTGTGTGCCATCTGCTCACAGCAGCCTTTACCATCTCCCTCCTCTGAGACTGAATCCGGTATCTGAATAAATAGATGTGCTCAAAAAAAAAATCTATCACACCTCCATCTGTGCTTATGGAACATGAATTCAGACATAGGCAGAAATGCAAATCAATCACAAGTGGAGAGGCTTCTCCAGTGCCCAGAGTCACATTTAGAGACGTTGCTGTAATACTCTTGCAAATTTTCGTTTCAGAATCCGCTAACTCACGATGTGGTGATTCTGTAAACTTGTTTCTTCTGCCTCTGAAATTGGCATCACCTTAAGCCCCTGAACTGTCTTCTCTTTTGTTCTCAGGAAGTTGAAAGAGAAAAACTTCCCAGAACACGTTCACTACTGACTTTTCTCTGAAATGAACTCCACAATTTTAATGCTTTCCATATTAATATAATTATCAGAAGCTAATGAGTTTTAAAAGGTTTCTATATGAAACCATGATTTTGAAACTTCTCCCATGCTGGAATTATTAACTAGGTTACAGACAACATGACATGATCTATGACCCATTTTACTAATGACTAAAGAGTGAAGATTCAGCTTCTTATGAATAAGCACTCTTTCCCTAGCATGACAGGGCCCTGAGACTGTGAAAGCTCTGAAAAGCAGAAAGACAGAAACCTTGAACTGAAATTACCCAAATGTTTCACAGATGCCATGAGAGTAATATAAATATAATTTCCTGCTTCTCAAATAGTTGTTGGCATCACAATTACAGGTGTTTCATATTCCTCCTCAGTAGGTGGCTCAATGAAATTATTTCTCTTCTTTTATCATCTTGCTATGTCTTCCCCAAAAGTAAGTCTATCTTCTGTCTAAAACTCTCTTCATTTTGGTCATATGCCCTGGTAACTATGTAACGCTTTTGTTTGGTTGCATTTTCCTTTAGCTAATTTCTTCACAGCTTGCCTATCAAATCTAAGGAATACTAAGGCATCACTTACGACACCTATAGAATTAATCAAACAGGCAATACACATAGTTCGTTAAAGCTTCTCCGGACTGTTATATATATATTATCTAATCTCATGGAAAATGCACGTGATGTTGGAATTTAACTCTTCGTATCTAAAGTATGCTTTTACTTGTGAACTGGTTAGTTCATAAGAGGTGTAAAGAAAAATAAAATTTTATACTTGGCCTCATCGCAAGAAGAGAAATCTCTATATAAATACATTAGAATGATAAATTTCAAACTAGGGAATTTGAACACATTTGGAGTGAGCTTGAAGGAGGGAATGATTCATTCTCTTAAGACTCAGGAGGAGTGTCAGAAGGCTGTAGGTGAAAGATATTTCATGCAGGCCGAGAAGGATGAAAGACAACATCCCTAGGTGAAAAGGGGACACAAGGAGCAGTGGAATGTCCTGACTATGCATCCAAGCAAACAGATGCTTCCTTGAGTTATGCTGTACTCTCATAGTAAAAGTGAACCTAGAACACTTTCACATTTTACAGTTTTGTCTTGGAAAGTTGGATTTCATTCCTCTCTCAAATATCCTTGACTTTGGTTTTTGTAGTTTGCCCTCTGTACTTGAAAACAAATGTGTCTTCCCTAACCCTGGATTTTCACTTGGACATAGTTAGCTTTTATGTAAACTATGTTTATCACAGCACCAGGCCCAGGAGTTCACCTATCTGGTGTTGCTAAAAGGTTTATACTGGCCATCTAGAGGAAACTTGAATATATTCAGGAGGAAAAGAGTGTAAGGAAAACCTATAGAAGGATAAGGAACATGTGTGACAAGAGACGACCCCTTTGGTAGTGCTAACACTCTCTCTTCCCTTGTTCAAAAGGACATTTGAAGGAATGATGTAACCAGCCTCACCAGAGCAGTGACTGTGAAACAGCAAAGGTAACCCTACCCCACAAGTACACAGCCTGTCCCCCACTAGATGCTAATTATAGGCAGGATACGCGCACAGATAAGCTGAATTCTCTAAGTAGCCATGACATCATTTCTTCTTAGAGAACATGGTCTAATCCGTCATGCCTTGAAGAAGCTCTACTTTCCACATTTGGGAATACCAGCCTCTAAAGAGAACGTTTTCAAAACATTTGAAGAAATTAAATATTTTATAAAGTTCCTGGTTACTGCTTTGTAATCATAGAGTGAACACAAAGGTAGTGGCTTCAGTCTTGGATACTTTACTGCTTGGTTACCTTTGCCAGATCATTCTGTTGGTGATATGCTAATCTCCCCTAAGATGGAAACTGGAGGTTTTGACTAGATGTGCTGTTCTTTAATGGGACTGACATTATGGGCTAGTCTGAGTCTGAAACCCTTGTGCCCCTCAGGAAAAAGAATATGATGGAGAGGAGCTGGCTCAGAGAGATGACAACTTATGCAATGACTCTTCTGTAGACTAAAAAAGGGAGTCTGGACTCAGGGCTGTGAATTTGGGTGCTGTCCATAAGTTCTACATTGACTTTAAAATGAATGAGGTAATGGAATACCCAGACAGACGGCTCATCCATTATAGAAATACACCTCAAATTGCTCCTTCTTTTGGTAAAGACTAAGGAGTACTTCTAGTTAAAACTTGGCGAGTTATTTGCCTCCCAGGTCTTGCTGGGATTTGAATTAACTGTCACAGTGATAAAATTTTCCTAGAAACTAAATGAAAAAGCCAACATAAACAAATGTTATGGAAAGCCTTCAGATTTTTTCAAAATTAACTGTTTGATCTAGTTAGCACCTCTAGTTCTGTTGGTATAGTCCATTTACAACAACTTTCTATAAGTGGATAAAGAGTGAAATTGAAGCAAATTACACATATGGCATGGTTCTATCTATTTATGTAATGGAAAAAGAGGCAGAAAACAGAGAGAGAAGAAAATTGGAAGAAAAGAGATAGTGCAAAGTGACAAAGAAAATGCTCCTTTAGTAGACCCTAAAAATTCTCAATCAGGTCATTAACAACAACAACAAATTAAAGAGTATTTAAAAAGCATTCAAAGTGCATCCAGATGAATATAACCCACATGCCTCTGTGTGCTTTCCACTTTGGGCAGGAGCTGCAGAGTGAATTGAGACTCTATTAAGTGGCATGTGGTTTCCATTCTCTCGTTTTTATAGCTTTTTAGAATTTACTTTGGATCTGTTGGGACCTCTAGCCATTTTCTTGCCTGAAGATGCTGTTGTAGACAATACCACAAAGATAATATCTTTTGGACAGTCATCATGGTTCTAAATGCCTTGGAACCTTTATTTGACGTTAATATGTCAGAGTGTAATCTTCACAACTACACTGTAAAGTTGTTGCCTATCTCTCTATTTTGTCATTCAATAAATTGAGAAGTTAATAGACTCAATATCTTGTCCAAGTAAATGATACAGCCAGCTTCAAACCCAGATGATGTGAATATAATTTCAATATTCTTTCCTGTGACTCATGTACATGTTATTAAGTTCTTATAGTTTCATTTAAAATGCATGAATATTTGAATATTTTTGCAGGCACATCATTAGGAGTTAAAAAGACTACACTGATTATGGAACATCTTTTGCCTTTCTCTGACTCCAAGAATTATTGCGCTTTGAGAGGACAAATACTGAGAAGAGGAGTTGTGACATGAAATGATGTTATCAAAAATTCTGCATAACTTTGCAGTACTCATTGGTTATTGTCCAGTTCATGAGAGTTATGAAGAGGCTGGGCAGCCTGACTGGTGCTGCCTGTAATTGTAGATACGTGGGAGTCTGAGGCAGAAAGATAGAAAGTTGGAGGCCAACAAGGGCACAGTAGGGAGATCTTGTCTCAGAATAAAAACGGAAAGAGCAGGGGATGTAGCTCAAGTGTAGAACATTGGCCTAGCGAGTAGTAGCACCTGGATTCAATCCCCAGTACTGCAAAAAATGAAATGAAGTGGTTAATGCCTACTTCAATTATCAGATTTGATTTTTTAATTTAAAAAGTAACAAATGTTTGTGAAAAATACCCAAGTAGTTAAGAATTTATATGAAAAACAACTTTGCTTTCATCCTTGCTCTTCAATCCCAATTTCTAATGTCTTTTGTGTCTGTTTCCAAAATGCTTTATATATACATACACACACATAAAATATCTCTCTCCTTTTTTAACACTGTATTTTAGGGATATTTTCATTACAACTCCACAGCGTTCCTTGCTTACAGCTACAGAGTAGTTCATTTATGGAGGCCCTGAAATTGACTTAACTCATTTATTGCCTCTTGAAGTTTAAAACATTTTCAATCTTTTGTTCTTTTCAAGTATGCTGTAAGGAGTATCCTTATTTTTATTTCTATTTCTTTGTTTATGGACCCCCATGTAAGTGCTTGAAAAATACCTCAAAATAGCCTTTTTAATCAAAGGTTATTTTAACTCTGCAATTAGATACTGTATGTACAACTACATTTCTTTCTGTATTTGCATCAGTTCAGTTATTTTAAAAGAAATTATATACTTGTTGATTACATATAAGGAAAATAATTCTATTTAATAAGCATTACTATTATTTTTCACTTTCTGAGGTTTGAGTCACAGAATATTTTAATTTTGATATAGTCATATTTATGATACTTTTCTTATGCTGTTTGTGGCTGGTTCTCCTTAATAAAAGAAAACAATTTTTAAATATGGGAATTTTTTATTGCTTTTAAAGTTTTATGTTTATATTCAATCTTTGATATACCTGCAATTTGTTGGGGTCAACTTTTATGACAATAACTAGCTTTAAAATAAATAGCTGTTTGCCCAGCATCATTTATTGAGAAAGCTATTTTTCTTTGGATTTGAGATGCTAACTTTATGACACAATGGATTCTCAAACATATTTCCCTTTATTTCTGGACTTTTTCTTCTTTCCAGTTGATAACTCTTCCTATCAGATATCAGAACAAAAAACTATAGTAGCGTTAAAATATATCTCATCTTATTGAAGTATTCTTTTACTACTTTAAATTTTTTCAGAAACTTACTGCCAGTTTTTCATGTTTATTTTTACATAAGAAATTTAGAATCAGCTTGTTCATGTTCCAAAAATAAGGCTGTGGTATTTTATTTGGATCATGTGAAATCTCTAGATTAATTTAGTTTGAACTTAACATTTTTACAATACTGAATCTTTCTGTATAATAAATTTTATATTTTCTTTTGAAGCCTTTATAAATACTATAACTACATAATAGCATTTTATACTTTACTAATTTCTCAAATTTGTGATTGATTTCACATCTAAATATTTAATCTAAATATTTAAGATAGGTCTTTACTACTCTATATTTCATGACTGGGCTTGATTGTATGTTAAATTCCATACAGTTGCTTATCTGTAACTTCATCTTTCAGTAAATATTCCTATTACTTATGGTTTTAGTTATTTTAAGCTATTTAATCATTTAAAAATATTATTTTATTTTTTCAGTGTTTGTCTCATATTTAAAAATAATCTTAAATCATTTGGCATTTCTTGAACATATACATACATATATAGAGAGAGTGCTGTAAAAAACCCCAATTATCATTTTATTATTAGTATGAAAAATCAAGATTAAACAGAAACGTTTACCAAATAAAAATTTGTAACATGTGTAATTATTATATGCTATCTTTTTACTTTATAATTTTAAAAATACACGAATGGATTTTTATAGAGAGTTTTGTTTTCACATTCTGCGAATAAATCTACTGTGTGCCATCTCTTTTACTATTTTGAGGATTTCCCAAACAAACTAATTCTCTTTATATATAAAAATGGTATTAATCTGTATTATTTTCATTTACTTTTTAAAAAAAGTAAACCTTATGCATAGGTTAAGAATATTAATTTATATTTGCTCGATAGTCATGAAATTACAAATTTCCATGTTTTCTAGAATATTTCGGGAAACTATTAAATTATCTGTTCCCCAGAAGTTGGTTAGAATTCTCCACTCAAAATCTTTTGTTTAGAAAGGGTGTTGGCTTATACTGGGTTAGCATAAGCATTTTTCTTTATTTTCTTCTCTCAGAAAAAGTGAAATTTTGTTCTCCACTGATTTCCAGGACTGATTTTGTCATTTCTGTTATTGTAAGAAAGCATTCATTTTACATAGAGTTTAAATTCATCTCCAAAGTGTAAATCTCTTCCCATTTTGTTGCATCCGTACTTACTAACGTATTCCATTTTTTCTTTTTCTTTATGTGCTTCTTTCTTTTTTTACTTTTCCAAGATCAGTTTATATCATGCATACATACCCACATTTATATGTACATGCATACATAAATTTAGCTTTATATACATGTGGCATTTGTATAATATATAGTGTTTTTATAATGTATAGTAATCAATATATTCAATTATTTTTGCTTTTATATTTTCCCCCTAGCATTTTAAATCCTAGCTACAATATGTATGTGTGTATGTGTTATATGTCAATATATGGAAAACACATAATATCTGTTTAATTATATGATGTACATACATCATTTAGTTGATTTACCTTTTGACTCCATTTCTTTTCTCAATTTACCAACTTTTTATCAAAACAATTCTTTTTCTTTTTCTTTAGATTCACGTTAATATTACTTTTTAAATTTTTTATGTGGAGTACTTAATTCATGTTTGCATTTTCTGTTGTTTAGATAACTGTTAAAAGAGCATAAATTTTCTTTTGGTCACAATGTTCATTAATTTTTATAGCTCATGATGGTTTTATATTACTCTAGATACTCTGCTTTTGATTTGGCTTTGTATCTAAATGCAAGAGTTTGTGAGTGCAGGACTTTTAAGTATTTAATAGCATTATTTTTTCATTTTGAATTATCCTACTTATGCTTCACTGTAAGCAGATAACTTTCTGGCCAGGTATTTAGCTCAGTGGTTCCAGCACCTGCATTGCAAACACAAGGACCTGAGTTCGATCCCAGGTACAAAAAAAAAAAAAAAAAAGCCATCCATGTAAGCAGATAACTTTCCTAAATCTAAAACATACTTTAAAAATTTTACTTGAAGTTATTCATAACCAAATCTTTATAATGTAGTAGATAAGGAGTTTGGCATTTAAAAGGTATATTTGGGTGAATTTATTTGGACTATTTGAACAAATTAGCTGGAAGGTATGTTCAAAAATAATATTGTCATCTGTGTTTGTTTCTATCATACACTTTTTTGATTTGGATTCCATGTCATTTATTTAGTTATTTTTTAATTTAAGTGATTTCATTCACTTTGTTATTCTTACTAGTACATGAATTTTATACTATTATATATTTACAATGTTTTATCTTTTTCTACATTACCAAGTACTAAAAGAACACATTTAACTCTGCAGTGCCTTTTGCCTCCTTGCTTTTATTTCAACCAATAATGTTACCAATTTTACCTTCTTTTTGTCAGCAATTTTGAAAAAATGTCTTTTTTATACACCTCTTTTGTTGCTCGAGAGCTACTCTCTTAAACAAGTTCCCTTAAACCCACTTTGGGACTGGAATTTGTTGCTGATCAAACTACAGCATCTTTAAATCTTTATAGGCTATTTTATACTGTTTATCTTCGATGATGTGGTAAATGTCATTGCTCCTAAACTATGGTCTTAAATTTCTTGTTTCCTCATTTTCAGTCTTTTGCTGAAGATTTTGTATTTTATTGTGCTTTCTCTCTCTCTCTGTGTGTGTGTGTGTGTGTGTGTGTGTGTGTGTTTCCTGAGATTATTTGGAATGCATTGTTGACTTTTAAGTTCTTATAAGTTTTAATGCTTGTAATGATTCAGTAACTTTGGAAAATGTATTAAATCTATTTACAACACAATATGAAGCATTATATCAATTTGTAATTAGATATACTTGGACACTTCTGCTAGTCATACTTGTCAATATGTAATTAGTATTTTGTATGGCTTTTCTGGTTGTGTAATTTTTACCTCTGAAGCTAATTTGACAGAATTAATAACTATTGAGCTCTCTCGGATATGATTTCAAAGTCACTTCAACAGACTTTCTTTTAGGTTTTTTATTGATTTTGTTGGGTATATCATGATATAACTGAAAAGCAATAATAAGACTAATTTTTATTATTAGTTCTTTTATGTCAATTGAAAAACTACTCACCATCTTTATATTTATATAAATCTTTCTTGAACTTTCATCTTTGAAAAATTTTTAATTTTTTTTTATCAGTACATGTTTGTATTGCATAACAAACTTTTAAAACAATCAAAAGATGTTTTCTTCAAGCTATAATGGAGCGAGTTTGTTTGAGACTCTTAACCACAAGTTGCCTACTGAAGCCTGCACCCATGCTGGTCCTTGGTTGTATTTTCCTGTTGAATGGTTCAACTTTTGTATCGTGAATTATGTATGAAGGGGCAGGAGACATGATGAACAGAGAAAATGCTCCATACTTTAGTTTGAATATTTCTTGTAAGTTCAACTTCTATTCTATTTAAATAACCTTACTGAGAGACCCAGCTTTTTCTGCTTCATGTTGAATAAAAAGTGTGCGTGTTCCTTTGTGACGAAAGAGCCTGTGTTTGTGTGGTAGTGTGGCTCGTTCATGTAAGAGGAGACCTGATCTCAGGCAGAGGGGCACGGTGTGGCATACCAGTGTCGGAGCCACGAACCCTCCTGCATTAAACCTTACCCTCACCACTTACTAGTTTATGCTCTAAAGAAGTGGCTTTTAGTCTCTGAATTTCTCATCGGAGTCTATATCACAGACTTCTTGTGAATATCAATAATGTAATGTGTTTAGAGCACACAGTACATAGTAAACAATCAGCTTGACTTAGTAAGCGATATTACTGACAGACGGTGGATTGCAAGGGTGAAGCCTGTTTGTTTAAGAGGTAGAATTCGTGTACGTTCAAAGCCCAGCGCTGTGCAATTTTCAGAGCTCTCTGAGCCTCAGAGTCTTCAGTTGCAAGAAAAAATACTATTGATGCCTACTTCATAGAATTTTGGAGAAAATTAAAGACAGTATCTAGACTAAAGTAGTGCTATATTGGTAATCATAGCATTTTAACCCTCAGGAAAGCTTAATTTGACATTGAATGAAAATATGAAAGTATGCTCTAATGATGGTAGATTCTGAGCCTTAAATAATATCAACACACATGCGGCTCAACACATCCATGACTTGCAAGCCTTTAGCTTAGCACTCAGTACAGTAATAGCTCACTGTACATTCTACTGCCTAGCTTACTATTGCATAGGCTACTGTGCAAATATCTGCAATATAGAAAATATTTTGCTACAAGGAATGAAGTGACATTGATACTAGAACTTCTTCTGTTTCTCAGTTTAGAAAAGATATTGAGCTCTAATTTTTTAAGCTTTCTTTTTTGACAGTCTTGACCCATTTGCCTTTTGTTTGTCTTTGGTAATTTTTCCTTGTCTATTATAATAGTACTAGCTATCAACTGGACTATGGCATGGATTACTAGGAATCTGAAGAACTTTGAAAACCAGGATAAAGATTGTTGATCAGCTAAGATCAAGCCTCTGATTCACATTTAATGGTACTTGAGATTATCAGTGTCCTTGTTATAGTCATCAATGTGGACAAGATATCTCACGAGGCTTACTTAAAACATTAGCTCAATATGGAGGACTTAGAGTCAGATTTTCCATTGTATTTATCTGACTCATTTTTACTTGTTTGTAGTGACTTCAGGACACCCTTGTTTTGCTAGAAGAGTGACTTTCCACCTCTCAACAGCAGTCATGCTTCATTTCCCCAGCTGCAATAGGCAGGCCAGCCTCTGTGCATAATTCTCATTTAAGCAGTTTACTACCATCATCAGCTTTACTATTGTTGCCATTATTGTTCACTGCACTGAAAAGCTATTGAAATTTAAACACATGAATCTAATGTAGTTGTTCTGACAGACCTTATGTGGGTGCTACCACTGATACGGCAGGGAATAAAAGGAAAATATTATGAGAACACAGTGAATGTAATTCATCCAGCATTAAAACCATTAACCGCTCCATTTGTTCACTAGTGTTATTTCTGTGTACCTCCTCTGTACTATGGATAATATGCCATATATATGATTATATATGATATATATGCATATACATGCAGTGACTAGGCAAAAATTACCAAATGTCATGCATTGGTCAATAAATATGTATTAAAACTTTGCCATAAAATTGGAACGAAGGTGAGATACAATAAAATAAAATATGAGGAAGTAAAGAAAAGACTTCCAGATGAGAGGATGGTCTAGAGTCAGCATAGAGTGAGGAAGCAGAGGCAGGGGAGAGCATGGGAGCATGGGAGAGGGGCAAATTTGAACCGTCAGGGATCACAACTTGGTTCTTTCCTCCTGAAAGAAATGCCTTAGGAAACACAGAAATGATGAGTAAGATAAACTGAGCAAGATAATGTTCTCTACCCTCTTGCTTTCCCAGTTTGCTTTAGAGATTTTGACAATTGAGAAGTGACATGAGAGATACCAAAACTCTGTGGTTCTCCCAGTGTCTGGTAGTACCACTGAGTCACTATTCAGAGTTAGGCCATTCTGTTCGAGCCATCACCCTCACCACTGCAGACCACTCAGGAAACAAATACGCCCACTGAGCCCTCTGTGCTTTTGCTGCATAACCCGATTAGATGCATTTGCGAATGCAAAGTTGGACCGGCACTTTGAATAGCAGTGGGAGTATTTTGTAGTATTGTCAAATCACAGGACAATCCTAGGTGTAGGCATGGTGAGGATCAGCAGAGGGATGAGATGGGAATAAACCAAAGGCAGAGCGAGGGGCCCACTGGTTAAGTCCCACCCACCTTGCAATTTTCCCTAGAACTAGCCTAGACTAGACAAAGTTATATGAGCCTTCAGTTCAATATGGAAATAAAGTCATGCATAGGGTAGAAAGTGAAAAGCATGTATTATGGCTCCTCAATATTTTTACCTAAGGTCCTGTGGCAGGGGTGTGGAAGAGCTAGCTAATGGTTATTGGCTGTCAGTTGATGCAGTTTCCAAAAATGAGGGACTTCGGTCATAAACTCTTGTTCAAGTGAAGTTTACCTAGGTGGAAGCATTCATACCATGGAAATCGGCAAATGTTAGAAGGTAGCTCTTGCCTCACCCACCTCCACCTCCATCTCTCCTGGTGGATTCAAGTCTAAGAATGAAAGTTGCAAGATCGGAGATTCAACCAGCACTCCAGCTTTGAGTGACATTTCCCTCTGTGTGAAGATAAATTAGAGGTACTTTGTGAAGGTGCAGCCTCCTATTTTATCTTTCCTTAGTCTCCTATAAGGAAATACAAACAACCACTTTTAATACTTTTAGTTTCCTGGTTTACTAAAAATGTTATAGGCCATGGAGCCAATGATTCACAGAGGAAATAATATGCCAAACACAAGAAGTAACAAGACTGGTTGGCAGTGCTATCAGACAACAGTGAGGAGGAATCCAGGAGTCTCAAACTTTGAGGAATACTATCATTTCTAAAATGTGTAAAACCAGGGTGACTGAGGTGACTTGGATCTAATTTATTTGCAAAATAGTTGTCTCTCCATTCTCCATTTCCATTCTTTCAATATTTGTTCCTCTTTCATGACTTCAGTTAGTTTTTGGAACCATTGTAGATTGGAGAGTCTGGGAAAGGGGGTAGAATAAGAAGTGCTGAAAGACCTTTAGTATTAGCGAATAGCCTTGAAATGTTCAGCTGGAGAGGAATATAGCCGCTTAAGCAGATGGAGAAAGATAAAAGGATGAAACTATAGAATATTCCAGTTACTAAACCAAATAAACCATTAGCAACACTCCTTTCATTTAAACAGCATGAATAAGATTCATTCAGTAATAAATTCTTACCCTGTAAGCTGTTTATGGAGTCGAGGAACCCATCTTTTGCAGGTGTTCTGAGTGAGAAATGCCAAAAAAGACAATCAAAGCCCCAAACACACCATACCGTGGTTAGGAAGAATCCTAAACCGAAAGTCATGCTAAGAAAAATAAGAGGTTTTTGAAACAAAAGTATGCCTGTGCTTTAGTGCCACTTAAAGTGATTGAGTTTGTTTTAATCAGTTACACTTTTTGTGCCATAAATTCCATATGTATACTAATTACATGAGCGCATTTGCATTTCACTTTGCAAGAAGAGAGCTCTGTGAAAAGATATAGCTTTTCCTAAAGGATGCAAACTCTACTTCAGGTCATTACAAATGAAATTTACTGTAGAAATTATTTGCAGAATAGCTTGAGGGCTTGATTTGGCATGCTCATGCATGCAGAGCTCCTGTAGAAGTTACTGAAACTTATAGCTCTATAAATGCCAGCTGTTGGAGGCAGGATGCTCACAATCTGAGCTGAGAAGGAAGGAAAATGTAGATACAAAAGAGGAAAATAAATGTTTGGAAGCGAAGAGAAACATCAGCTGCACACTTTGTTTACACAAAGGACTATGGGAAAAACAGGTTGGATATTGATTAGAAGACACCAGAGAAAGGAAAAAAAAATGACAGTGTCACTGCTGTCTGCTGTCAAAGTAGAACTGGATACCCAAAGATCTGGATTGCTGTATTTGTCAGGTAAAGCTTAAACATTATTTGAGCTTCTGCAGGCACTTTTGTGTATATGGATTAAGTATAAATATACACATTTATTAATATGCATGTACATAAATATATGCACACAATCTATATGTGTCTGTATATACACACAAATACATGTTATATTAAATGTAACATATATAGGATAGAAAAGACAAGAAAAAAGACTTCCCTCTAGAAACTTAAGGCTTAATTGAGCATACAAGGAAATGGTCAAACTATATAGTGCATCTATGTCCAATTTATTATTCAGTCCACTCCAGTTTGAGTCTTGCTCTACAAGTCTTTGAAACAGCTCTACTTGAATTTTCAGCCAAAAATAATATGCTCTTTTAAAGTTCTCTTTAAAAAGTTAGGCATTGCAACACTTAACTGATCTGCAACATTGAACATTGACCTCTCTCCACATTTTGAAACTTTTTCTTTCTTAGCATTCAGTCCCATTCTTTCTTGATTTCCTTTATCTCTGGACAGTCTGTCTCCCTCATGATGTTTTTGTCCCTTGCTGGTCTGTTAAAAGGTGGTGCTTTTAACAGAAGTCTATTCTTGTAACTCTTCATCCTCTGAGTCGTTTCACCTGTAAGCATGGCTTCACCATCAGAGATGTTGATCGCACTGAAATTCAGCCTGGACCTCACTCCTCAACTCTATGGTTATATATAACCACCTCCAATAGATGTCCACTTGGCTATCTTGTACCACTGCAAGATCATTCTGTGCAAATCTAAAATTTTCATTTTCTTATAACCCTCAGTGAATCTCTTCCTCTTGTCTTCCCTGAATTATTTAATGTCACTTCCTTTCTTTTGGAAGTCAGAAGCCTGAGTTGTACCTGACTCTAACTACTACTTCTAAATCCAGGATCCTTTTCATTGAATTCTCATGAAATACTATCAATTACATTGTTAAGAAAACTTTTCAATTTTTTTCCTTGACCTGAACTTTTCTGTCTTTCTTGATGGTGCTAAGGGTCAAACCCAGAGCCTTTCACATGAAAAGCAAGTGTTGAGCTATACTCACAGCCCTCTCATTTAAGAGTTTGGTTTGCTCAATAGCCTAAGTGATCCTATATTCAAAATTTTCTGCAAATAATTCTTGTACAGATGTGTCCTAAACACAACTCTTATTTTGGCCCTTGTCTTGAAAATTCTTCACGTTCTTTTAAACATCCCGAGATAGAGCCCTAATTTCCTATATAGCATTGAAAAGCATGTCATAGTCTGTCCACCTGTTCAACTCCACACCTCTATGCTCCTTTTCTTTCCTCCTCATAGGACAACTCCACATGCCTCCAGGACTTGCTGCGAGTGGCACATCCTCTGAGGGGTTTCCATGGCTGCTCTCCCAGTATTTACCACCTGAGATCACCTCCTTCTACAGTCTCATTCTACTAATTGCTTTTTCTTGTTAATTTTTCCACTGCACTTTGGAGTTGCTGGAAGGCAAGGACCATTTATTCTTTGTTTTTGTGTCATCAATATAGAGCAAATTATTTGGTATATAACAAATATCTGGTGAACAACAAATGTTTTGCTAATAACTGAATTCAAGATTTAAGTACACAGTGTTAACTCTATTAGAAATTGTACTGTGTTAAGGGAAATGAAACTCCTTGTTCTGCCTCAATGAATTCCCACTGGATTAGACTAAGGAGTGTTTCATTTCTCTTCTGTGTAAATGAAGTCATAAGTATTCATCAAGCACTGATGTGGCAAGGCTCGAAATTAATAGGTTCCAATCTTTAGTTTCCTCCTCTATGATTATTACATGGGTTATTGTGTGAATCAAGATGGCTACTGGTTTTCCAACCTTCATCTCTGTGTTTCTGGAAACAAAGAGGAAGTGAGGAGAGAAAAAGAGAGAGCAATATCCATCCATCCACTTGAGTTCCCTTAAGGGATTCCTGTACACCCAACTGAGTACTTACTTTTATTTCTCATTGCTTGCCATTGTCTGCAAGGCAAGTTGGGGAACATAATTCTTTAGTCAGGCATATTTTCTCTTGTAATAAAATTAACATCTGTTAGTGTAGAATGAAGAGAACAGATTCCATTAGGCAAACTTTAAAGTTAGCAGGAGTACCCAAATAATTGTACCAATAACTGATTCCACAAGAATTCTTAAAATAACCCATAGTCTAAGTGTCCCTTTGAAAGGTATAGATAGGTTTGGCAATCTATAAGCTTTAACGTGTGGGCTGAGTTTGCACAATAGTAGAAAAGCATTTAAAGCAGGAAAATATCATAAGTAAAATTCATATTAAAGATCCCAAATTGTAAGTTTAAGTTGATTATTTTGTGCTATTGCTCTACTAAACTCTAATCCGTTTCAGAACTGAGCCTGTATCTTAATTATCTTATTTCTTCAGTATTTAATACAGATACTGGCTGACAAGTAAATTATGATTTAGCACTGATATTGTATGTGGATGGATTACAGACCATGTTCATAGACATTTTTTGAATAGGCAGCAAAATTTTGACTTTATTCCATAAACAGTTGGTGACATTGGTGAAGTTTTAGAGGAATGATATGTTGAGAATGGTGCTTCAGAGAGTTGATTGCATGACAAAGTTGCCAGGGAGGGTCACACAGAATATGTATACTTGCGATATAGATAGTGATATATATAAGCTATCCATGTTTGCATTCATGTCGGAAGATGAATGTGGTCCTGCTCCTCACTGGTGAGGAGTTTGGAAAAAGCAAACTTTTGCCACAGGTTTCTGTTTGCATACCGAATCAGTCACCAACAGAAGTGTTCATGATGAGGTTAATACTGTATGTGCATGTAGTAGTCTATTGTGTTTTAATTGATAACACTTACTATTTTTAATTCATGAAAATCCTTTAAGTAACAAGTTATTAAACAAAGAAAATCTGTTTTTAACCTTATGGAAATTAAATTTCTCTTGTGGTTTCTGAGGAAAATACAAATATTGCAGATAAGACAGATTCATGGGGAAAGAAAGACAGCTGGTGTAAACTTGTGAAATTTTTTGGAGTTAGAATTGAGTTATGTCAAAATTACTTTAAACAAAAAGTCTTGGGTTGGGTTTCATGAAATGTGTTTCTACTAGAAGGATTGTGTGTGTGTGTGTGTGTGTGTGTGTGAGAGAGAGAGAGAGAGAGAGAGAGAGAAAGAGAGAGAGATACAGACATCTCTCACTCTGCAATCTGAAATTCTGATTCTTACTTGTAAAATTTACTAGAGCAAGTTTCTGAAAACCAGATGCTATAATAATTACCTCTGTTTTTTATCTATATTTCCTTACTGGAGTTAGTATATTTTATAATTTCTACTTAACAAAAACACTTTCTCATCTGATAATGTAGGCATTCTGCAAAAAAATTCCAGGCAGAGCTTTATTTGTTTTCTACTTTTGTTTACATTTGACCCCAGTTTTATCTGCAGAAATTATTTATGAAGCTCTTTTTTCCCCTTCTTGCTTGTGAGGCAGCTCTCGGGTCTGTAAGCCAGAGCAGTGTGCTCATCATGCATATATTTAGCTCCCTAATCTCTGCAACCAGTTTTAGCTGCTTGTTATACTTTTCTTGACATTTTCTTGCATGCTTTTTGACATCTGCTTGCAAACTCCTGCAGCCTTTTCAATCCTGATATTCACTTGTTTCATCTGATGTTGTTATCATTTTCCTTAGATATGCAGATTTGTTGGTTTCCTTCAAGTCCTGTCCCTTCAGCCTCTTTGAACAGACTTTCCTGGAGACCTTGTCATATTACTTGCTTATTTGTTTATTTCTTTTCTTGTTTAGTATAACAACATTTTCTCTCTCATACCCTAGCACTTGACAAATGACATCACACTCTTCCTCTGAGAACTGAGTGCTTTCAGGTGACTTTTTAATGGAAGACCCTTTAAAGAAACACAATAAAATCGTGCAGTCGTTAAGATTTCAAAGACGGTAATATTTAACACTAGTGCTCCCAACTCCTCCAATAATATTCATTGCAAAACTATTTCATAAGAGAGCTCAAAAAGTCTCATGAAGCAAATGCTTGTCAGAAATGATTTCATAAACTTAAGTAATTAGCAACCCAAGGTGCTGTCTCATCAGAGAACATCACTTTATGTCAACAATCATTTTTTTCTGATCATCAAAGCTGAATTAATTGTTTATTTGCTTCTAATATAACAGAGATCTATGATATTATCTGAGTGGTTGGTAATGAACCCTTAATTCAGTGCAATGCTTTCTTCAGTCCTCTGAATATTTCAAAAGGTAGAGCTTTTTTGTCTCTCTAGAAATAAGCCACACTTTTAATGTAATTTATATCTTTGGAAGAAAAAAAATCCCTACAGGGACACAAGCACACAGCACCTATGATTTCAGGTGAGCCAAAACACGTCTTTAGACCCTGAAATCAACCCCCAGAGTGGCTCAAAGATTTATGAGACATTAAATTTAATGCTATGCTTCTGAGTTCTGAAACAAAAGCTTTCTCTGGTTTCTGTGTTCCAGTTATCAGAAAACATTTGGATAGTAGTTAATTTGTAAAAAAATCTGTCAGCACTGAAGGTGAAGTGGTGAGGAGCTCCGTTTTCATCAGTGCCGAATGGTGTGATGTCTCACACATAATATTTAAGTCAGTAGCTTAACCTCCCTTGTGTAGCTAATGCAACGTAAATTACCAACCCAGCATTTTGAAGTATTTAGCTAACACTGTATTTGGATTGAGTCTGACTAGCAGCAACATAGTTCTTCCAGTAATGTTAATTTAAAAATTAGCTTTGTACAAGCGGCTATCTGAGCTGCAGTCAGCAATATCAACTGAAACACACAATTTGATGTTTTAAACATTAGGTACTTTTAACATTAGACTTTGGATTATAGGGAGTTCGGCTGAATTCATAAAAGATTCTAAAAAGAAATTGGGAATGATCCAAGTTTCAAAACTATTCTCTTGCAACCCGTATAATAAAATCTTTCACAAGGCAAGTTAAATAAAACTTCTATTATGTATAAAATCTTGAGCATTTTCTTTATTGTCTTGGAGAAAAAGTAAAAGGCATGCTTTTCTGGAAAAAACAGAAAGGAGGTCTCCCTCGCTTTTAAAATCTTGAGATATGTACATGAGTTATTGAGGTGAAATAAGTTGCTTTCAACAGTTGTTAATATATCATTAATAATCATACATGCAATAAATAACAACACATGAGTTATTTCCTAAGAGATATATGACTGCAAATTGCAGTAACAAATAACAGCGTGTGTAAAGAATGCTCATTACTCTCCTGTGTACAGAAGCTGTTTTAACAACTGTATTCTTTACGGTGAAGCTCACCCTAATTAGCCTTGCAGATTCCTTAGGGAATGTGTGCAGAATGTTTGACATTATGATGCTCAAACCAGAGTGGGGGAGGAGAGGAGCATTTCTGCGCCCAGAAAGCACCAGGCCACAGGCTTGGCGTCCTCGGCAGCCACTTGTTCTAATGTATGCTTTGTGGTGAAAGCAAATAGCCATTTCAAACAAGTACATAATAAGCACGTTTGGAATTAAATGACTAATTAAATCAATATTAAACGTGTAAGCCACATGGCAATGTGGACTAACAAATTTTTCTCAATGGTGTCCAACATAGAATGGATATACGCCCATTGTGCATGTGCATGTGCTTGAACACTGGGGTTTTACAGCCACAAGTGGAAGAGGAGCACAACTCCTAGTCTCTATTGTATTTAGAAGCTTGGTGGACTATATATTTTTTTAAATAAGAAATTAAAATAAAAAACAACTCAAGGCTGAACACACAAAAAAGCAGCATGTTTTTTCCCCTTTCAGTGAAACATTATATGTGGATTCTGCTGCTCTGTTAGCTTATAGCTTGTTACTAAATCAGACCTTTCCTGCAGTGAAAAAAATTGCATCTTTTCGTTGTAATCCTTGACAGCTTAAAGTTTAATGGAGGCAGGATTTTTTTAAAGGTATATAATGGGTTGACACCATGGAAGGCTGCTGAGAGCTCACAAACTCAAAAATAGCATGAAATGCAATAAGAACAAGCTCTTACTGATTTTTTTAAAATCATAATTTCCTATTTTCGATAGGAAAAGCAAGTGATGGAAACAGGTTTTTTGTTTTCTTAAAGTAAGTTGTTTGTCTCATCCCAGTCAACTGATTTTCTTCTGCCCTGAAAAAGTTTCAAACTGGGGATTTGTCTCAAGGGAAAAGTAAGATGATACAGCCATTAATAAAGGGGAAATAAGTCATCCACCTGAAAGCAGATGTCCACAGAATGTGAGTTGTCAAGATGAGAACACAACGAGAGGAGAGGCTTTCTCCGCTCGGGGAGAGGAGAGGCAGATTACAGGAACTCATCGCCCGCTAACAGTATCACCCTACCTCACACCCAAAGGTCATGCTTGGTTCAGCTCAACGCACAGCTTCTCAAATCCTAGCTAACATGTGGTCAGAGTGTGGCTGAGAAGATATTACACCTGGAGCAGGCTTTAGAGCAATCTTGACAGTTGGCACCGAGATTCCTCTTGGGAAGAGACATTATTCTGGCTTATCTTGGTTCGAGGTTTGATAAGTCTTGGTTTTGTTATAATTCTCTGATAAACATTTACAACGATAGTTCTGGGGTTATCAGTCAAGCTTAAAGGTGATGTGAGAGCTAAGTAAGGATAAGAAAACAAAAAGTGGGTATCTCTGAACCTCATAATCGAACATGAATTGGGGAGTGGAAAGAGTAGGGGAGTAGAGGAAAGTGGGCAAGAGAGGGCAGCTCACAAGCGTAACGTGGCCTGAGGTCTTGCTTGCTTTACTCAGCATTGTTGGCTGGTTATACCCTAAAGCCTGTTCCTCTTCAGCATTCAGTAAAATCCGCCAAATGCACACAGTATTAGTTGATAGGCAGCATTCTTTTGAAAATACAGAAAAGAAGAAATGGAAATTCTCCTTGAAGGAATTTATGTAGAACAAAGGGAAGAAAATACCCATAGAGGGTGACAGGTAACAGCAGAGTGCATTGAGCTAGGGATAAAGGGAGTGAACAGCAGATCTGGAAAGAAAACCTTGGCTGGGAAAGGAGATTGAAGGATGGGATGGGTACTAGACTAAGGCCTCAGTGGCAGACGTGGGCGACACTCTGCTGTGTGCCTGCATAATCTGCTCGCTTGGGAGGGCTCCTGTGTGCACAATAAACACAAATCTCTACAGGGCAGGGTTGCTGGAATCAGGGTCTAGTTTATTCCATGCTTCACAGCAAGGGCAGAGGGCCCTTGAAGGACCGAACACACAGGTGGCTGGTGGTGTTCTGTGGCCAAGTAGGGGATGGAGTCTAACGGACATTTTTCTCTGATTATCTACCTAAGAAATTAGGACAAGTCCGTGCTCAATGGAGAACTAAGCTCAGTCAATCCAAATTAAAATTCAGGGCCAGAATCTCCATGTTTGACTTTTGGAAAAAAAAAATAAAGCAATAATTTTCTTTCTAACTACCTGCCCATGTATACCTGACACCCTCAGGCCTCTTATCCATTAAGTGCATCTATGGAGTTAAACAAGCACAGATGGAAAACACTTGGAAAATAAATTGCATTTGTACTGAACATGTACAGAAGCAACTCTTGATATCTCCTTTATATTGTATTGGATATTATAAGTAATCTAGAGATGACTTAAAGTAAATAAGAGTGTTACATAGGTTGTATGCAAATTCTATACGATTTTAAACAAGGAAGGTGAGATATGCCAGATTTTGATATCTGTTGAGGTACTGGAGAAATTTTTCTCAAAATATTGAGGGACAATATATAAAACTTTTAATAAGGATCCTATGCAGCCAGAACAAATATATTTCAATTTTTATTTTGTTTTCAGCATGACGAATTCACCCTTCATTTGGAAAAAAGTAGTTACTTTTATCTGAATTTTATTTTATGTTGTTCCTTTATAGCTTCTGAGACCTTCCTCAGGAGTCCATTAAAGGTCAGAGCAATTTGCAATCCTATTAGATGATATTTATGATCAGGGAAATGCTAATAATATTAGTTTTTAGTGTTGGTTTTGAGAATGAATTGTAATACTATTCCTCAGGTTTACCTACTACACTTTGTAGTTCAGGCTGATCACATCTTAATCAAATTAAAAATATTATTTGTCATTGAATTTTAAATAATAGACTTGCCAGGTGTGGTGGTACACACCTCTAATTCCAGCACTCTGAAAGGCTGAGGCAGGATTGCAAGTTGGAGCCCAGCCTGTACAACTTATTAGCTTTGTGATTCTTGTATCAAAATTAAAAATTAAAAAACACTATAGAAGGTGCTCAGTTCAAAGACCATTCAATGTTCATTATCACCAACAACACCATAAAAAAAAGAAAGAAAGAAAGAAAAAAAGAACCCTAGGGAAAGCAAGTGAGAAACCCAAAATTTAAAATAAAAGCTAATTCAATTTTAAAGACTTTCAATTAATTTAATAAAAAGAATTTTACTGAGAACTTGCTGAGTGCACAGATAATTGTAGAAATATTGTAGGTTCTCGTGGATTTAACTTTGATTATCAAAAAATTGAATTTTCACACATAAATCATGTTTTTATTAGTTTCTTTTAAGGCACCTTCAAAGGCATCTGCATAAGTCTGGGCGTGTTAAAGATTGGATACAATTTTGTATATTGTAATGTAAATCAAGCTCTAAATTCATTTTCATTATGGATTTATACTCTTAAGTGCTATCTTCATCCCTATTGAAAGCTGAAATTGTGCATTTAAACATATAGTTCAATATCTCTTAAATGATCATAATACTAAAGAAATTTTGAGGGGATTGCTGGGTTTTTAACTTACAATATACAAATGTAAATTGATGGAACAGAAAAATCTATTGAGCACCTGCAGCATGTAAGGTACTACTTAGCAGGATTGAAAAAAACAGAGATTTCTTTCTTTCTTTCTTTCTTTCTTTCTTTCTTTCTTTCTTTCTTTCTTTCTTTCTTTCTTTCTTTTTCTTCCTTCCTTCCTTTCTTTTTTTCTTCCTTCCTTTTTCCTTTTCCTCTTGTAAAAATTATTTTTAATTTTTATAAATCCCATATTTGCAGTAATAATGATCACATCCATCATGGGAGTTAGTCCATGGACATACTGTATCTTAATTTTTCTCACCCTTCCCTCTTCCTCCTTCCTCCCTCTCTCCATCTGATAAATTATTTCTAGCCCAGTAGGAAAAAAATACATATTTAAATTGATTATACAACAGGGCAGGAAATAAGAGGTATTTTAAGAGAACTAAAGAAGTAGAAAAGAGGTAAGAACAATTATTTCCAGTACCTGCAAAAATTCCTAGGGCATTGCTAGGAACAGATGCATCTGGCCACAGAGAAATAGAATAAGGATAAGCTTTCATAGTGCCAGAGCATGTGAGAAAGATGGGCAGTTGGAAAACATGACATATTTACAAGGAAAAGCAAGAAGCCCTTGGAGTTTCTGAGGATGTCAAACTCTTGTTGGGAAGTGGTTATGAGTCAGATCCTGAGAGCCATAGCAGAGGGGATAATTGCTCAGCTGATAGATTTGAGCCATGTTTAGGAGCAATAGAAGGCCCCTGCAAGTATGCAAGCAAAGCACTCTATGTCCAAGCTATGTCCTAGACATATTGACTTGGCAGTGGTGCATAGGAAATTAGGATGAGGTGATTTATTTATGCATGAGGCACATTGTGTAAATTACCATATTTACTCTTTATAACCACTCCATGAAACAAGTATGCTGTTATTTACATTTTGTAGATTTTGAATTCCAGACCTTTGATAGGAAGAGTTAGAACTAAACTGCAACTGTAATAGCTGACTCCAAGTGGCATTGATAGAAATTCAGAGGTGTACATCATTTAGGGGCCACTAATTAATAACTAATGCTGATGAAATAATATAGATATGAGGTGCAGATTACTGAAAATACCCATGACGGAGTAGCAGCAATTCTTGCAGCATGATGCCTGGTTTGCAAGTATTCTCTAGAGACTGAATGCCTTTAGTATATGTCTGCAATATGATCATGAACCAATAATATAGTGCTTTTTTTCAGAGGGAATGGGCAAATTGGACACAGAATATTATCATGTGCGAGCTCTAAATAAGAAGACATTTATTTGATTTTGCTTTCAATCTTTTAGCACGTCCTGTCTTGAGGGCAAAATATAAGCCATGCCTGAAGAAACTAGAGAGTATTTTGAATTGAAGAATCAAGTGATTAATATGACAGAACACATTGACTAAAAGCAGCAACAAGATTGAGTCAGGGTTAACATGTTTAAGAGCAGTTTTTATTACTTATTGACTTATGACTTTGGGGGTACATTACTTGGGCCACTAGAGTTGATTTTACAAGTGTACAATGATTGCAGTGTTAGAGTTATCCTAGCATAAATGGAAAAGTTCATAATGGGTGAGTATCACCCTAAGCATAATTGAGGTGGGAAGGGCATCCCTGTCTTTCTGTTAAGGGAATGATGTATACAAGAGATCACTGGAAGAAGCAGACATAGAGAATTCGAGGAGTGTGCATGTGTTATGGAAGGAGTTAATGGTGGCTGTTATAAAAAGTGAGGGTGAAGAGTTGACACTTACAGAAAAATTAATAAATTATATGTGATAGTGGCTGAGACTACGAGCTCAGGACCCAAATCACCTGATTTCAAATTCTCCTTTCCTACTTATTTGTTGAGTGATGTTGGACACGATACTGAATATCTCTATCTCATTCCTATAAAATCCACACAGTGGTGGTGCTTCTTCAAAGCACTATCTCGAGGATTACGTAAATGAGCGACAGTCAAAAAAGAGGCAATAAGTCCATTTGTGAATCAAAGAGCTGAAGGTACTTCTTGTTACAGTAAAGGAAAATGGTTCTTATAAAGTCACCAGCTGTTAGAAAGGAGAGGAAGTATGGATCTCAGAGGTTGGTAAACTTTCAGGACTAGAAGATCTGGGAAGATCTCTAGATAACTACAGTGTGGCTTTTGGTGCTTGGCATTCTCTTCTAAGCGCCGTCTGGGGTGGGGTAGTCACTGATCAGCATGGACACTGATTCTCTGGTCTTTAGAAACATTGTCTGATAGATTAGGATGAGCATACAATTAGTTCTATTGGTTACTTGTTACTATAAGCAAAGAACAACTTTTTTTTTCTTAAATCTAGAGCATAAGATGATTTTATTCTTATCTTTCAGTATTTCCAGCAGTGTCACTACATAAGCATTAGTATTTATGAATATTTGTATTTATAATCAGAATAGATTGAGAACTTTTTTACATTTATCAATAAAACATTGTTTTCCCCCTGAATATCATGTAGATCATCTACAAAATAATTTTGAGCTGTAGAATGACAAGATTAAGTTCCACTTTTAAAAAGCAAACACATTTCTAGTAATATGGAGATCAATGAGAAAATTATATACACAAAATTGTATTTTATTTCTCTGAGTTTAATTAAGTCAAGAATACTGATCTCAGATATATTTTCTATTGAATCACAATGGTAAAAATTAGGAAAATGATAAAAGTTACTTTAAATAGCTTTGTGGCAAAAACACTTCCCTAACGAATTTTTACCAATGAAAATAATTGTGGAAATTCCAAGGGATTTTCACATGCAGGGGGAAATCAACTAGTGCTCTAGTCTAAATTAAATGAAAATTCATTATACAAATTATTGTTGAATTTGAAACAGGTGTTGCCTTCCTACTTAGGAAGGTAAGAAATGAGAAAACTGTCTAAGACTTGTTATTGATTTAAAGTGATTTTAAAATCTGGATAAAGTTAATTCTCAATGCAATATCTCTAAATTTCTTCTGAGGTTGTTCTTTTTAAGAGAATTTATGAACATAAGAAAGAGAAGAAAAGAAGAAGGAAATAGATGTGTCATTTATAATAGGTCTGCAATGTATTTGACTAAATAATCAGAGAGTTGAGGTGCTGCTCATTAAAAAAAACAAAACCGATTAGTATCACCTAAATAATGGTATTTCTGGCTCCTACATAATTTTGTAAATTCTGTCCTTAAAAGAAGTAGAGAAATTAGCAATCCCGGACAACTGCCATAAGGCTTCTTAAAGAGCTTTTATTCTATTGTGTGAAAAGGGGAGCTCAGAAAGCAAAACGTGGATCTGTTGGTAGGAATCCACCAGCACAAAGCTCAGGGGTTTTCCTGTAACTTTAAGAAGGCCCCGGAGGTTGAAGTAAAAGCTCACACTCCTCTTTAATATTGAGCTCACACAAAAGACATTCATGGGATCAGTGTATTCTTAACAATCTCAAAGTGGCCACTTACACTAGTGCAGTTTGCAGCATAATTCTCTGTGAAAGGGTGATTAGTATATAACTTTACGTTTTTCACTTCCCTAAGTAAGACAGTGCATGCTACTTTCAGTGTGGTCTCATGTAGTTGAGGAAAGGCCAATCTAAGGAGCATTTGCAGAGTTAAAACATACTTAAAATCTAAGTGTGAACTTGATACGGGACCCTAGGTAGAGAAACTCAAGTTTACAGATGGAAATAAATTGTGTAGATGCTGTATTTTCCACCCCCACATTCACATCATGCATATTTAAATTTATGTTCCCTTTCAAACCACCCCTATACATTTCCCAACAAAATGCAGCCACGCCCCAGCTGCTTGCCAAGGAAAGCAAAATCTAAATGGAATTAATAGAACATTGATTTGGAGTATTTTTGTATGGAAATATGACAAAGTTTGAGCATATACGGTTTCTTGAAATACTAACATCTTACTCCAATACCATTGTTGGAAAAGAGAGCTGACATTAAGAGGGGATAGGTGCCTCGTTTTGAATTTGCCACAATCAATGCCTTTAGATAAGATTTAAGATGAATCCATCATTTCCAAAGTTCAAATCGAAAGGGCACTTAATTTTAGCATCCTGACATGGCTAACTACACTATTAAGCAAACCCTAGAGAACATACAGTATAAACATCACAAAATAGCGTCACCAAGGTAGATAAGTAATTGTAAGGCAAACGAAAAAGTTTGAAATCCTAATACATCGCTAGGACTGATCCCTAACATGGCAGCTTCATGCACTGGGGGGTTTACACATTCAGATTCTGCACTGAAATTTCAACCACTTCTCCATTTCCAGGAAACATCCCTTTCGAATATGTATCCCTTTAGTTATCATCATTTATTCCATTTCATTCCGATTTAGTTACCTTCATGTGTCGTTCTTGATTGATTCTTTCTTTACGACTTCCCATAGTTAGCTGCCTAAGACTCTAACCCCATAATTGGCTTATGATAAAGTTCATTCCCCAGTTAATACTTTCCGTATCATATAACTATTTCCCTAGGACAATGAATCTCTGAGGAAGAGAGCAATAATTTACTTTCTCACCAATACACTGAAAATTTCAGCCCTGTGTCTGGCATGCTAAGGATGTTAAATATTTGTTGTCTGAATAAAGGCCGAAGCATCTGTAAGTTCATCAAATTCTTTACAAAAGGAATCTCTCTCCCTAAATGTCATCTTACTCACAATTTCTATAGATCACTTGAGTTTGGGCTTGGTACAGCAGTTCAAAACTAAAACTGGGGAAGTGGCGAGACTGGGTTTTTATTGTTTAAATTTTTATTAATTTTATTGGTACATTTAATGTCCACGACATAATGACATTCATTGTTGGAAATTTGTACCTTTACATAATCCATCTTATTTTTCCCCTGCAAAGGTGAAAGATTTATACAATCTGAAGAGAAACCAGAGTATAGTTTTTATTTTACAAGCATCTCATTTAGACTATTTCAGAAATTTGTGAGCCAGACAATTCAATTTTTTCTCATTGTGTTTATTGCTATATTCATTTTGATGTTAGATTCCCAGAAGTAATCAAATTTCATTATAATTTTAATCCTCATTACCATGAAAGATACAACTATATCTCTGGACAAACTATATTCACGGAAAACTATAATCATTAACAAATGATGAGACAGTTTTACAAGATATTAAAATATCAGACTTGTAGTTCATAGTTAGAACAGTATGAGTATGTGAGTTATGTCCATCTTGTGGCTTCTATGGCGATCTCATGTAATGAGGTTCCAAAATATCTTTCATAGAAACTCACAAAACAAGTTTGTATCGCTAATGATACGTAGTTCACTCTGTCTGCTCATTTCCTGAATCCTCTGTCATTTACTGGCAGCACCTTTGTATCTGACAAAGTTTGGAATCCATACTTTTAGACAAAGCTTATACTTTATTTCAATTTGAAGAAATATGACCTTGTCTAGAAATCCATAATTTTCAGAAGTACAAATATGGAAATGTTTTATCTGCCGATTTTCTGGAAGGAATAATGACTTTTTAAAAACATGTGTTTTTTTAAGTAGATGGTAATGAATGTAAATCATTCTACAAAACAATGTAAGCTTATTTTCACATTGGTTTGGGATTAAACTGCCTCCATAAACTGCTTCCACATGTATGCTAATTAACTCTACAGCAGAACCAACTACGCTACTTTGAGGATTATAGACAAAAGCTTTATGAAATCCTACCTTTTGAGCTCAACATTTATCTGCCTATTTTTGGTCGGTCACCAAGTCTCAGTTATGAGTAAGTCTATTTTGGGGTCTATTTTGGCTCAGGGCTTTGGAAATAGGATATGAAATATTTCCCTCTTAGATAAAATGATTGACTACAAACCAGTCTGATGTAGACCCACAGTGATTATTATGTGATAGCTGTCGATTGTGAATGTAAAATGAATTAGGGTTTTTTAAGCAAATGAATCTGAATATTTTAAAAAAATCTCTCTTGCACTGGTATTAAATGGTACCATTGCTAACCATGTAGAAGACCAATGACTGAGTGGGCATTTTTTCTTTATAAATCACTGAATATATAATTTTGTGCACACCCTTGGAAGTGGATATTTTAAGTCAGACATTAGCAGTATTACTTTGATGGCTTTGTGAGTTTGTCATGTATCGAAGTCCTATTTGGAGGGACCTGTTTGGAGTTGATGCTTGTTTATGAGCTGCAATATGTGGAATAAAAAATAATAATAATGATTTTTGTATGTGTTTGTGTATGAGCATAAGTCAGAGAGAGAAACAGAGATGGAGATGTAGGGAAAACAGGTAGCATGTTTAAATCCGGGTCTACTTATTACCACACAATGACAGAAAAACAGATTCTGATATGAGAATTGTATTCATTTGCCCATGTGGCATTGCTTTCTTTAAGTATACACATAAATAAAATTTTAAGAATTTCAAGAGTATCCAGTTCCACTTTGATTCAAATATAGGTCAAAGGGGCCAGGGATTTAGCCCAGCGGTTCTGCCGCCTGCCTCGCAAGTGCAAGGTCCGTAGTTCGATCCCTGGTACCAAAAAAAGAAAAGAAAAAAATATATATATATTTATATATTCCTCAAGATGGCATTTTTGTCCCTAGTTCCCATATTCTTTGTATATTTTCTCACAATTATGTAATAAGACCAGTGACAAACTAACCTATATCTTACCCAACTTCTCAGACTAACAGAACAATCCCAGAAATGCCATTATTGTTTCATTGCTTCGTTTATACACTCATTCCATGAAAAATTTCTGAACACCTAGGCTGTGCAAGATACCAACAATGGTTCTATAGATGGGTTTGTAAATGAATGTGTAAATCACAGCCCTCAGTACATGGCCTTTGTGTGATTGTGTCTAATAGAATGCTGGAAAAAAATGTGAAGGAAATGACAAGGGTCCCTTTGAGAGAACTGGGAAGGATTTACAAAATGGCAGACTTCTTGGAGATGGAGAGGGGCCCAGTGGGATGAGATGGAAGAGAGAGAGAGAGAGAGAGAGAGAGAGAGAGAGGAGAGAGAGAGAGAGAGAGAGAGAGAGAGAGAGAGAGAGAGAGAGAGAGTAAAGGGACTGAAAATAATCAAGATTATTGATTATTTCACTTCCCACTTCCCACTTCCCCTGCACCTTTAGCCTGTTTCTTCCTAGTTCATATTATCAGTTATACAATTTTATCTTATTTACACTTTTTAGTTTTTCACACTAGAGAAACTATTTGGTATTTATACATGTGTGTCTTATTTCACTTAAGAGTATGGCCTCAATATACATCCATTTTCCTATGAATGACTCTAGTTTCTCATTCTTTATGGCTGAGTAGTATTCCATTTTATAGAAAGCCCGCATCTTCTTTATCCAGTCTCCAACTGATGGGAAATTTGGCTGTTTCCATATTTTAGCTATTACAAACTGTATTTCTGTAAACATGGATGCACATATATCACTGTGGTATGATTCTTTTAATTCTTTTGGAAAGATACCCAGCAGAGGGCTAGGAGAGGTTTCTTTGGCTCATATTTTCTCTGTAGTCTGTTGGCTCCAAGGCAGAACTACCTGGCAGAGGAACATGGCAGAGGAACAGCTGCTCACCTCATGGCAGCCCGGAAGCAAAGAGATCAAAGGCAAGCAGGAAGACAGAGACACTGCCAGGTCATACCCATAGTGATGCACCTCTTCCAAACGGGCCCTACTGCCTTCCAAATTTACATGGCTTTGGGGGCCATTTAAGATTTAAACCATAAATGTAAAAATTAGAGGAATGAGCATTTAAAGATTGTGATAACATCAAGGAACATTGATTTTTATTTTGTCTGAATCATTTCTATATTTTAAGCAAAATTTTTAGGAGGATGTAGAAAGAAGCACATCTCCCAAGTAAGTTCCAGCTTATTTCACTTATGATCCCCTGGTCTTTGCATTGTACATGATCGTGAAGCAAGTAAGCATCTATCATACATTTGTGAGAAGTGTGTGGTTTGTACTGACATCAAGGTAGGGCTGGTGAGATGGAATTTAATCCTCTGTGTTCTACGTACACCTATAGAACTAATCTGAAGGGAAAATGTCTGGGTCATAACTGCTATCCAGCATACCAGAATGAAAAGACATTTATCTTATCAGACCGTAGGATCCACTGAAATAGGTCTGAAAGGGTCTGAAGCTGCTGACAAAACCACAACACTGGGCCCAATTAACAATACCCATTTTTAATTAACAGTTGCTGACTTTTTGCCATTGAAATATTCACGCTCTAGGTGTGAAATGGTAACCCCCACTTGTCATATCTGTCAAAATTAATCTTGAAATCCCATGGTCTTCCTACCACAGGATAGAAGTGAATAAGCACACTTCCTACCTGCCCAAGTTTCGTTCTAGGACAAAGACTGGGAAAATAGAACCCAGAAACCTGGTTTGGTGAGCTTTAATATTATAATATGTATGAACTGTTTTCATAGCACTTTTCATTGTTGCTATGCCAAGATTTATTGCATATTTTTAACAGAAGACCTAAGAGGAATTTGAAGGTTTTTATCCTTAATTCATTATAATTTTTATCACAAAATTATAATAAGCATCTAACATGTTGAATTCTTACCTAGGCATTTCTTCACAGGTTATATTTAATTTTGAGGACATAAATAAAAAAGATAATATACTTTAGAGGATGTGATAATCTATTAAGAAAGAATGAACTGGAATTTCTGTAGATGTGAGTACTAGAAAGGGGGACCAATCTCATGGAGATGTAAACTACAACATAAGTAATAGCATCATTGGCAAGGAAACTGAAATAAGGATAAAAAGCAAGCTCCTGCTTAAATCCGGGAAAGACTTCTTACAAATGGAAACTTTTACATGTAAAAAGTTCTGTTTGATTCAGTACTACTGTTAGACTAGGAATCATTTAAGTGTACTCATTGAGCAGATAATAAACGACACTTTTTTCAAATAAAAATAGCACTGATATGTTCTACTTACCTCGTTTAATCCTCTCCATAAGGTTATGAAGTCAACTGTGTTTTTTCATCATACAAGTAGGAAATTAAACTCAAAGATCTGAGTATATCGAAGTGACCCAGTTGCTGGGTGGGAGAGCTAGGATCAGAATGATTGATCGCTACATTCATTCATGTAATCATTTACTGAGGGATCACTGTGTGCTCTGAGGTATTAGAGAATGAAAACAGAGGCGAGTGAAGTTAATGCTCTGACCTTAAAGCGCTGTACTCTGGGCAGAGATGGGTGGGAGGGGACCTTAAAAATGCGCTACAGAGGAAGAGAAACGTAATAAACATGCCTTCCCACGTACCAGGGTAGCACAGATGAAGGAATTCTTCCTGTCGAACTTGAGAGTAATTCTAGACTGTCTGGTTGACTTGATAGTTTTTCCTCACGTGTCTGTCTTTTTGGTCCATTCCGCCTAACTACAGCTATTACCGGCAAAGGAAAACGATTTAAAACAAAACAAGACGCTGCATTGCTTCATTGCACAAAAAGGTTATAGTCTAATTAAAGAATAAAATATCACCCTGGAAGCAACAGAAGACCTGTGCAGTTTCCAGGTGGCGATCATTGCCTCGGACTTCAGTTAAAGAAAAGGAACAATAAAGCACGGAACATGGAGAACCTCTCTCAATCCTCCACCACTGAGGAATTTACGACTGCTAGAAGGACAATTAAGCGGAGTCGGTCAGCCAGAAAACCAGCCTGAGTAAGTCACACTCAGCAAAGATGACCTGGTTCATGTTGGTTCGTTGGAAGCATTTTGTTTATGAGGGACAGAGCGATGAAAGAGAAAAGAAATCCATGCAAGATTTAATTGACATTAAAACTATCGTTATCCAAACTCAAAGTAACACAGAAACACAGAGAAATACTTCCCTGAAAATGTGAAGCTTTCTCTGGAGAAAGTATACATTAGTGATTTATTTAGCATCCAATTTTCTCTTATTTTATATATTAATTACTAAATATTAGGAAGAACAGGTAAAGTAAAAGGTGAAATATTAATGTATTTTTTCTATTTTAGTGGGTACACATTGTCTATGATTTAACACTAATGTTATCATAGTATAAGACTAACAGCGGGAAATTCAGCTTTAGTAGCTATATAATATTTACTATATCTAGGTGCCACACATTGATGAATTATTCAGTTATTTTTAGGTACTTCTAATTTTTCACTATGAACAGTAATGATTGTCTTTCTTTCCCTTCCTTCCTTCCTTCCTTCTTCCCTCCCTCCCTCCCTCCCTCTCTCTCTCCCTCTCTCTCTCTCTCTCTCTCTCTTCTTTCTTTTTCATTTTTGTTACCAGAGATCAAACTCAGTACCTTGGCCTTGGGAAGTAGCAGGTGGAACCAATGAGCTAAATCCCCAGCCCATGTTTTTCATAGATAAATCTTTCATGATTTCATAACTGTTTCTATGACATATTTCTGAAATTTTAATTAGTATATCTAGAAAAACTGTGTGGCTAAATTTTGGTTTTATACTATGTAGAGACAACATTTGCAGTAAATAAATAATTTTTACTACTTGTGGGGTTTGATCAATCATCCTTTCTTCTCCAAATAAATATAGTTTGCTTAAAAAATGCCGTAAAATTGTCTTGCTGAACCACAGAAACTAATGAGAATAACAAAAGTGCTGGAAATAAGACCAGAGGAAAAAATACGTGGAATTATAAAATACCTCAAGTGACAAAATGGTGAACTACATGAATTAGATGTATGGGTGCATAGCTGGTCATCACCAAAAGCTGATATTACTGTTAGAAAGTCACCAAAGTGTATGCTTATCATGTGAAATGAAACACCAGATCAAAAGTAATTATTTGGAGGGCCAGGGATGTAGCTCAGTAGTTCCACCACCTGCCTCACAAGCACAAGGTCCCGAGTTTGTGAAAAAAAAAAAAAAAAAAAAAAAAAAAAGTAATTATTTGGAGGAGTACCTGTGTGTGAGAAAAGAATTTAGGAGCCAAGCAAGAATGGGCTAAGGATGTGAGTGTGGGGAGAAATAAATCTCAATATATCCCAAGAATCTCTACAAGGATACCTTCTAAATTCTGTAACTTTTTATTGTTATGTATATGCTATAGAGAAAAAAATCTCACAGGGAGTATTAAATAGTATAGAATATTAAACATTTTCTATATAATACTGTAATAGGAATATTTAATTTATAGTTTTGAAGGTAGCACACATGACTGAAGATCTCTGGATTGCTTGTTTAATAGAGACTCCCAAACTGCATCAATCTCACACTGTGCACAGTTATGGCTTATATCAAGATGTCCCACAAAGCGTCATGCACTCAGGGGCTATTTTGGAGGTGGCTGGATCTAGGGTGTGAGGACATGGAATCAGAGTGTGTGGAAACTGGATTAGTTGCCTAATTGGATTAGTGTGGTTCTGAGTGTGACTTAATGGATTCACTGAAGGGGAAGCCCCACTCTGGATGTGGGTGGCACCAATTAATAAGCTCATAGCCTAGGTGGGAGTAGAAAGAAGGCAAGCTTGCCCTTTCCTGTATGCTCTGCCATGGACTGTTTCTTCTCTACGATACCCCTCTGCCATGCAGCCCTGCCTTGGAGCCAGCTAACTGGGTACTGAAAACTCTAAAATTGTGAGCTAAAATAAACCTTTTATATTTTTAATACTTATTTATTTATTCATTTATGTATTTATTTTTGGTACCAGGGAGCAAAACTCAGGACCTTCAGCTTGTGAGGCAGGTGGCAGAATAGGTGAGCCAAATCCCTGGCCCCAACCTTTCATATTTTAACTGGTAGATATCAAGGATTTTGTTCCAGAAACAAGGAAGTTACTGACCTACTACTTTCAACCACTGACAGGTAATCAGTTAATAAGGTATAAACAGGATTTAAAAATTTAGGTCTAACACACCAAAAGTCATAGGAAAGTGTGATTCATACAAATTTGAAATAGCAGGCAATAGATGCTGTCTTTGGGGTGGCCCACATATTAGATTTAGAAGCCTTTAAAGTAGATGTCAGATAGATTAAAAAAACTAGAGGACACTGTATTTAATGACCAAAGAAGTACAATGCCTCAGTTTTAGAGAAGAAACTTGAAAATATTTTTAAATGGTAAGGTTGATAACAACTGAAATTTCAAAATCACAAATAATAAAATTGGAAATTTGGAAATCACAGCAGTAAATAACAATCTGAAGATGTAATGGCTAAAACTGTTTCCAATTTGACAAGAAATATTAGTCTACCCACTCAAAACACATCAGAAGCCCCCAGTAGTCAATGAGATCAACACAGAGATGTATCATAACTGAAGTAGTATCAGTAAATAGAGAGATAAAAACTCTTCAAAGCAACAGATAAAATTAATTATTGACACCTGATAAGATTATAAGCTGCTTTAACATAAAAAAATAATGGAGGCAAAACTGCAGTGAAAGGATTTATTCAGGGTGCTTAGAAGAGAAATAAACTGATAAACATTTTTTTCAGAGAAAAGTTTCTCTTTAAAAATGAAGGTAAAATTAAGGCATTTTCTTATTTAAAAAAAACCAGAATAATATTGTTAGCAGACTCTTAAGAGTGCTAAACTAAGTTCTTTAGACAGAATAAAAGTAAAAATGGACAATAGTTTCAACCTACATTTAGTAAAACAGGCAAACATGAATGTAGTCATGTAAAGATAAAAAGTATAATTTAGTGTCTATCGTCAACTCATTTAAATATTAGCTGCAAAAATATTGCATATATATATATATTGTATATCTGTATTATTGATCCTATAATATATAAATACATGTTTGCCAATGAAAGCATAAATGAAACGGATAAGTATAAAACTATATTACAGCAAGGAAATGAGCTGGCATGGTAAATTAGGTCAGAGAAAAAATGAAAAGAAGGAAAGGAAATGGAAATGGAAAAAACAAGTTATAATAAATGATGTGAAAATACACTTGCTCTCTTTTCTCTGAGGTTTTTAAAAGGACATTAATTATATAAAGTAAAAATTGTAATACTACATCGATTATATATAATATATATATTACTTTGTTTATATATATGAACAAATGACAAAAGGGAAGAGATGATGTAGTTAAGCTTCCAAATCTTACTGCAAATGTTAATACAAATGCAAAATAGATTCTGATGACATGTATGTAAGAGCCCTACTTTAAGAAAAGAATCTCAAATATATCTTATAGTTAAAATATTAAAGAAATTATAATAGTATAGTAGAAAATAGCTACCTAAGGTAGAGGAGAATACAGTAAAGTAAGAACAGAGAAAAAATAAACAAAATTAAAAAACAAAATGATAGTTGTCAATCCCAGCATATCAATAATATGAAATGTGAATGAATTAAACATTGCAATCAAAATTCAAAAGTTCTAAGGCTTGCTGTTTGGAAAAAAACAATTAAAAAACAAAACTGTCCAAATCTATGATATGCAAAGAAGGCATATTTTAAATTAAAATATATAAAAATGTTGAAAAGAAAGGATGGAAAAACATATATTATGCAAATAGCAACTAAAAGAGAACTGTAATAGCATGGCAATGTCAGACAAAATAGACTTTGAAAATGTTACTGTACATTGTAGAAGAGTTCCTTTTTTCCTTGCATCTCCATCAAATTATTTAATTATTTGATTTCTTGATGATGGTCATTCTTCTGGGATAAGATGGAATCTCACTGTTGTTTTAATTTGCATTTCTCTAACAGAATCTAAACTGCTACAACCACTACAGAAATCAGTGTGGAGATCCCCCAAAAGTTGAAAGTAGCAATTCCAAGTGACCTAGCTATTTCCTTCCTGGTATCTTACCAAAACATTTAAAGACATCATATCACATGGATAAGTGTGTGTGCGTCTGTGTGTGTGTGTGTGTGTGTGTGTGTGTGTGTGTGTCTCCATGTTTATAGCAGAACAATTTATAATAGCTAAGTCTTGGAAACCACCTATATGTCCATCAACAGATGAATGGATAAAGAAAATATGGTAATAGATTACTACTCTGCCATAAAGGTCGTGTCATTCATAAGAAAATGGATGCACTTTGAGACCATAATGTTGAGTGAAATAAGGTGACCACACAAAGTTAAATATCACATGGTTTCTCTTAGATGATAAACCCTAAGTGTAAATAAAGAGCAAAGTAAAAGTTAATAGAACTAGGGAGGAAGATCTTTCTCAAAGGGGAAGAGGATCTAGTGATGAAGGGAGGGAGAATGAAGAGAGGGAAAGGGGTTTAAAACTGGAATCGAGATGTGTCACGTATGTGCACCAGCTCCCCACAAGGAATATCAACATTATGTACTACTAACATGTACTAATACAAATATTTGCTTAGTTACTATCCCAAAAGAGGGACATTTCATATTGATGAAAAGTTCATTTCTTCGGAAAGATATAACAACTGTCAACATACCTGCACCTAACATTACTATGATGCAGAAAGCAAAACTTTGGATTTCAAGGGAAAAAAATGAGCAATTCAACAGTAGATTCCAAATACTCTACTTTTAGTTTTAATTGAGCAACCAGACAAAGATAAACAAAAGTGTAGACAGGAATGTGAACTAGTACCATCACGATGCGAATCAATACGTCCTCAAAAAACTAAAACCAGAAATCCCATTTGAAAACACCACTCGCAGCAGGTAAGTCTTGGAGTAGTCTATAGTGCAATCAACGGGAGAAGGGATCAAGCATAAAACGGGACGCCGTTGAGTCATCTGCAGAAAAATAGGTGCATCTTGGGACTACAATGTTAATTAAATAGGTCAGACAACAAGCTGAAGTACCACGTGGCTTCTCATATGGGTAATAACGGGATAAATAAATTGAAGAGCAAAATTCAAGATAGATAATAGAACACAGAGAGACAGATCTTTTGCAGAACAAAAGGGAACTAAGACATGGAAGGAAGGGGGAGGTAAGAGAGAGAAAGAGGATGAAAACAAGTAAGCTGTGCTATGTACCAGGTACCAGTTCTCCTCAGTGCATACAATCGTTATGTACTGCAAACATATACTAATAGAAAATTAAAGGACAAAAGACCTCCAAAGAAAAAATAAATAGAAGACTTGAACAACTCTTGAAGCTACAGCAGATTCTGTCGAACAGCCCAGCTGACAACAGTTGTGTGCATTCCATTTCTAGTTTCTGTCTTGATCTATTGATTTTTGTGTTGAGATTTCTGATTTGCTACTGCGTTAGTGCTGGCGTTGATGATAAAGTTTCCATCTGTATTTATAAGTGATATGAGCCTGAAGTTTTGTATTTAAATATCCTTGCCATATTTTGCTGTTTTTGCATCCTTTTTGAAACTTGTCCTGCAACTTTACATTTAAACGGTGACACTTATAAGAGTAAGATTTCACCAAAATTTTTGTCTAACAATTCCTTTTCCTCTGATCGCAACGGTGTATTCACATTTAATGCGATTATTGTATCATCATAGCATTGGTTCTGTTTTTCTCATTTTTCTATATTGCTTTTTCTCAATATGTATAGATTATATATTGGTTCTGCTATTTCCCTTTCATCGAATACAATCCTTTACATTAATACAGTCTGATTCCCATTAGTCACTTTACTCTTTCCTGGAAAACATAAAACCTTTAGAACTTTTTCACATTATTTATACTCTTCCACATAGAATGCTATCATTGTTCAGGCCTAGAAATACAAGATGTGCATTGCTGAAGAGTGTTCATATTAATTCAGATACATAATCATACAAAATCTTTCCATATTCTTGTGTTTCTGAGCTTGCTTCTGTGATATGAGATGGGATCTAAAAATATGGTGAATGCACCCAATTAAAAATAAGCTGTTAAAGCCTATTTGCCCATCCGTTGGAAACTGGATAAAGAAGTTGTGGTTTTTCTATAAAATGGAATATTACTCAGCCATAAAGAGCGAGACAATAGATTGATTCATAGGAAAATGGATACATATTGAAGATATACTCCTAAGTGAAATAAATAAGTCACACATGTGTAAATACGAAATAGTTTCCCTGGTGTGAATATTCTGCAACAATGCATAAGATTCTAATAAGATTACTGACATTTAGAAATTTGAAGAAAGGAGCTAAAAGTGTAGGGAAGGTGTGATGCGTAGGGGAAGGGTAAAAAGGGAAAAGAAAAAAATGTGAGAGAATGAAAAGATGAAAATAAAGTGTTTGTAGATGGGGAGGGGAGGAGGGGTGAAGGGAGGGCAGAGGTAAGGGGAAAAAATGAGAATCAAGACTTGTCATGTAGAGGTACAAGATCCCAACAATGAATGTAACTGTACTGTATCCCTAAAGTGTACCAATAAACTCAATAAAATTAAAAAAAATAAGCTGTTAGCAATAGAATTGCCATTTGTGTCTCTCAAATACGCTTCCTGGCATCAGCCACACTCACTCACCCCAACATTCCAGCCACATTCTAAAGCAGTTCTGAAAGTCCTCTTTCCTAGCTGTCTTTATATGCAATGCCATGGCTACCTAGATGTCCAGAATCAATCCAGTATATTTACTTTCATGGTCATTTTGATTTCAAGGAATAACCAGAAGTATCAGAGTGTAAGATCTGGTGAATAAGATAGATGAGAACATAGAGTAATGTTTTCAAGAGTTTCCCTTTCTCTTGGATGGCACTTGTCAGCAAAATTCACCATACATATTTAATGAATTTTATTTGTACATTTAAGGTATACAATGTAATGACATTCATCGTTGTCACCATATTTTTCTTCGTACTGTTAAATGCTCTCAAACAGACTTCCAGAATTGCTTCAGAAATTTACAAAAAAAAAAAACGGGGGGACAAAGGCCAGGCGTGGTGGCGCACGCCTGTAATCCCAGCACTCGGGAGGCTGAGGCAGGAGGATCGCTGTGAGTTTGAGACCAGCCTGGGCTCCATAGTGAGTTCCAGGTCAGTCTCAACAACATAATGAGACCCTGTCTCAAAAAAAACAAAAGAAAAAAAAAACGGGGACAAATGGGTTTGAGGTAAGAGGGTGGGTCTTTTGAAGGGCTCCATGGGAGTGTGTCTTTAATTACTATAATATTTAAAAATAATTACATTGTCACTCTATACTTTGATCACCTCATAGTTTAACTTATACTCCAAAGATATTATTTTCCTTTTGTGCAGAACTGATGACTTCATTCTCTTAATGTTTTGCACACGAATATGTTCATTTCAGCCTCATTGCTGCAGTACCCATACAATTCTAGATTAGCATTCATTATCTATCTTTGAGCACTGTGATGATGTTATTCCTATAATTTATATCTTTATCCCACAAAGTGAGTTGGATTATTGTTTCCTTATATGCCTGAATTAGTTTTTTCCCCCTAAAATGTTGTTGCCAGGCATTAAAACATAAATTTCTGTGTGATCTTAGAGAATTTGAAAGCCCAGCTTACTTTATCCAAACATAAAGATGACTTGAAACTCAACTTTAATCTTAATTTTAGTCCTTATTTTTACTCATGTTCAGTTTATCCTTCTTCTTGGCTCTAGCCTTGTGACATCACACCAAAACCTTGAGAGTTTTATCAGGGGTATCCAGTGACTTCAACTGTCAACTTCCCCACCCCAAATGTGAGAGTCTCTTACACTGGCTCTTCATGTTCTTAGGCTCTCAGCTTCTATCTGTCAAAATCAGCAGATGCCCCTAAGGTAGAAGTAGCTACAGATGGAGTTCCTTTCTGTCTTGGATCTTGACTCACAATAGTTTCCCACCTTGGTAATTCTCTGATGTCTACACTAATTGTCTCTCTCTCTCTCTCTCTCTCTATCACACACACACACACACACACACACACACACACACACGCACACACAGAGTCAGTCAGTGATTCTAGAGTTGTAATTGTTCTCAGTGGAAGGGTTGATTTGAATCATCCTAACCACTTTTTCTAGAGATCTAAATTAGAAAGGTTGAAAACGTAATTTACAACAGTTATGATTAGTGGTAATTTAAACTAACTTTATTTTCTCAGAAGACATTGCCAGCTTCACCATGATTGTGAAAATATACATTGAAAATCAGGAGGAGAGACTGGAGCAAATAATTTCCATGAGAGTGTGGCTTGAAATTAACACCTCTACACAACGTCTCAGGAAAACAATGCCTTGGAATTAAAAGCATAGCTGAATTACTGATTGGAGAAGATGCAGAGATGCTGGCAGTCTTCTATTCTGCTGGAGGTTTAGATTTTGTTTTATTCAACATCAGGCGGGCAAAGGCAAACACTATTGCATTATTCACTTTTTTATCATGGAACAAAATATTCAACACCCACAATTTAGAGGAGAGGCTTATTTTGGCTCATTGTTTCAGCGGGTTCAATCCAAACTCATTCGGTTCCATGGTAGAAGAGCCTAGCATGCAACAATTGCTCACTTTACTGTGGGAAGAGAGCAGAGGGAGAGCATGAGCTGGAGATAAGAATATAGCCTTCCACGTCCTGCTGCTAGTTATCAGCTTCCAGTGAGGCACCACCTCCTAACACATTCGGCTACCGAAGACATAAATGTATGGATCCCCAGATATAGAATATAGAGTCGTCATGACCAAATCGCCCTCCAAAGTCCCACTTCCGAATACTTGCCAGTTTGTGGGGACAATTTAATGTAACCTATAACAACTGTCCTCACCTAAAAAGGCATCAGGACTTTTTCAAAGCACAGAAAGAAACTTATGACTTAGGATAACTAGTAGATAGTAAGCATCTGTGTCAACAATAAGCACATGCTGCAATCTATATTTAACATTATACCATAATGATGATACATACAGCTATGTAGCATTATTGAACCCAATTGTATATGATTAGCACTGAATTTGAAATTATTCAATGCTGTATAACTGGTAAATCTTGCAGCAATCTTATTTTTCATGAGACATAAATTACATGGAATGATGTGAACTAATATTATGCATGTAGCTTAATAAATGTTATTCATGTGTCTATCCCTGTAACCACCAATCAGGTTAAGGTACAGAGCATTTCATCAGGAGAATTTGCCTCATTTGACTTTTATCAATACAGATTATTCTGCCTAATTATGTATTTATTATGTATATTATCTATTTATTATATAATTATATAGTCACTTAATACAATTATAGAATATGTACTATTTTGTACTTTGTATATTAGTCAACATTTTTGAGATTCTTAATTACCAGAAAAATTTCTTAAATGTCATTAATGTACAGTGTATTTGAATATAAGACAGTTATTCTGTTTATTTTCCTGCTTTTGGATGCCAGATTATTTTTAGTTTGAGATTATTATATTTAAAATTATTTTAAACATTATTGTTCTTTGCACCTTATTCTGCGATGCTTTTGTATGCAAGTGTACTCATTTATCCGGGGTGTAATTTCTTGGACAAATGTTAGGCATATAGAATCGCCTACTGCATTGCTTGGACAAATGGTAGCTATATGAATAACTTCACTGGAACCAACTGAAAAGTTTTCCGATCTGTTGTAGTGTAGCTGAAGTTGATCAGTTTACTCAACACTTTGTATTATCTATATGTTTAATTTTATTCATTCTACTAAGTACATAATGTTATTTCATGTGGTCTTAATTTATATTTCTCTGTTGACAATGTTCTTGAACAAGATTTATGCACTTGTTGACCACTAGGATATCTTTTATTAAGAGCAAGTTCACATATTTTGCCAATGAATGAACTAGTTAATTAGCTTTTAACATTCATTTAGGAATTACTTATATATTTTGAATACAAGTTTTTTCAGATATATGTATTGTGAGTTTTAAAAAATTCATTAATTTTATTGGTACATTTTAGTTACACAATATGATATCATTCATCATTGGAAATTTGTACCTTTACGAGATATATTTTGGTTCATATTCTTACACCCATTCCCCTGCCCTCCCTTCAATCCTTCCACCCCTCTCAATTTACAAAGACTTTGTTTCCATTTTTTCCTTTTCTCATATTTATTCCTTCTTTCCTTTCCCCTACCCCTCTCACTTCCCCTTCCCATTTGTACCTTTCACTTTATCTATTATACATTTTGATTATTATTTACACTTTCATTTTCTCACACCAGAGAAACTATTCTATTAAAAAGCTCTGCACAGAAAGAAAAATTTTTACCAGCTGTTCTTCAGACAAAGTTCTATTATCTAAAATATACAAAGAATTTTAAAAAATCAGACCTCCTAAATTCAAAGAACCAATCCAAAAAATGGGCATCTGAAATAAAGTTTCTCAGACAAAGAGGTAGAGATAGCAAATAAACATATGAAAAGAAGTTCTAAGTCAATGGTCATTCCAGAGATGCAAAGGAAAACAGTGCTGGGATTCTACTTCACCGGACAAAGAAAGGCTGCTATCAAGAAATCAACCAATAACAAATGCTGGCAGGGCTGTGGGGAGAAAGGAACCCTTCTCCACTGTTGGTGAAAGTGCAGACTGGTGCAACCACAGGGGAAATCATTGTGGAGAACCTTAAATAACTAGGACTGAAAATCCCATTTGACCCAGCTATTCCTCTGCTGGGTATTTTCCAAAAGAATGAAAACAACTGTACCACAGCAATGTATGTGCACATATTTGTAGTGGCACAGTTTGTAATGTTTAAAACTTGGAAACAGCTCAATTGCCCAACTGGATCTTCTGATATGCTAGCAAATATAGCTGTCGATTTACTTAGGCCATCTTTCTTTAATTTCTGTCAGCAAAGATATCAATGTTGGATCAATCATATCTTTTGCTTAATTTCACCTCTGTTTTCCAAACATTTCAGAATGTTATTGGAAGTATTGTTTTATAAATTTTAGTTGTAGTTATTTTTTGGTTGAACAGAGAAATATAGGTGCTTTCGTGTTGACTGTGTCTGATTCAGTCCTGCTAGACACATATAGATTTAGTAAGTCTTCTTTAAGAATGACCCTTTTCACATTATAAAATGTCTCTCTTGAATAGTTTTACCTTGGACTTTAATTAATCCATACTGGCTTTTTTCTGGTTAATACTTGAATGTTAATATTTACACTTTTTTTACCTATCTGCATACTTATATTTAGATTATGTCTGTCATAACCAAGATATATATATATATATATATATGCGCATATATGTATATTCATGCTTGTAATACATATCTATATATATTTAGCTTCATAGTTTCTTACTTTTACTTATAGATTTTAGTTAAGTTTGTTTAATCCAAAGATTTTTATCTAAATCTCATCTACTTTGTAACTACTTTCTTAAGTTCTTTGCATTAACAGAGTATTTTTATTTTTTTTACATCATTTATACTACTGCTTTTTAAAAGCTACACTGCCTGTATTTTTCGTAGGTATTCATTACAATATGAATTCTTAGTTTATTCAGGAGCATCTTGGATATAAAACTTCGACTCAGTAATATTCTATTCACCTGCCCATCTACTTTTTTTTCTATTGGCGTCATTTCTTTTAGTTCTATATATTTTACGAATCGCATAATATATCATTATTGCTACTTTAAAAGTCAGCGGCCCTTTAAGACATTATTTTAGTGAAATTGTTCCCTTTCAGTGCTCCTTACTCCATCCTAAAGATGTGTGCTACCATCTTTGTTCGTTTCTTTTCAGCTTCAATCTTTTTCTTTGGAATTGTCCTTTAGAATTTCCTGCAGTTTGAGTTTGGTGACAAATTCTCTCGGCTTCTGTTTGAAAATGTCTCCCTTATGCTGGTATTTCTGAACGCTACTTTCACTAGGTATAGGAATCCAGCCGACAGCTCTTCTTGTTTTTGCTTCTCACTTTGGCGACATCTTTATTGTTGTTTCCCCTGTGTGTATAATGTCTCTTATCTGAGTCCTTTTTCAAGAGTTTTCTCCTACAAACATGGCTCAGTAACTTGATATTGATGTGCCTAAAATACTTAATTCGGACTTATTTTGCAAGGATTCTTTGAACATTTTCTTATTCTTAAGTTCTTAAAACCATTCCTCTTCATTACAAAGCATTTTCATATTATATTTAAGATTTTAAAATTATTCCATGTACTTCAGCTGAATTTCTGTTGACCTCTTTTAAAATTCAGCGATTTTTCTGTTGGTATATATAGTTTGCTACCAAGTCTTATGTCTAAACAATTCTTAATTTAAATTTTAAAAATTCAATTTTAGAACATCAGTTTTATCTTTAGACATTTTATTCATCTAGTAAAAAATAGACATCGCTTTTCTTTTTACCTTATTTTGCAATTTGTGTAAGACATGCATCTTCATACCTAAATTATTTCTAACCTACTAACTCATAATTCTAATTCCTTTGTAGTGCTGAGTCTTTGACAATTTGTTTTTCTCTTCATTTCTCATGAAAGTGTGAAGGACTCTGTGTTCAGGATTATTAAGGAATTTCACATAAAAATCATTTTACCTACAGAAGATAAATCCATTTCACGGACAGCTGCCCTGAGGAAATGAATATTTTAATCTAAGTAGGAATGCAAGTAGAGTGGATTGGGTTGCAGCCTGTGTTTCAGTTCACCTCCCCTTGCGAGTGAGCTATTTTCTGCAGGGTTACAGGAGCTCCACAAGGAACTTTGGGATTGGCCCACTATGAGCCCATGGCAATTGCCTGCTGCTTTGGGCCACGGTCTCAGCAGAACCCCCCTACGATGAAATGCTGGGTCAGAGGCACAGGCTCTGAGTCAGGGGATCCTCCATGCAAAAGCCAGCCGTCCGCGAGTTTAAATTCTAAGAATTCTGCCATTTTGTGGCATTAAGGAAACACAGCCATCATTTCAGTCTTCTCTCTCTTCAAACCCTAAAAATACTGCTTAACATAGGCCCCCAATTCTTCTGCTGACACCTCAGTCTCCACATGCCCCTTAGCTGTGTTTCCTTGTTCACAAAACAGATATTCATTTTTGCTGTACAAGTCAGCTCCACTGCACATCCTCTAGAAAGTTTTATAAATGTAATATTTTGTGCTGTCTACATTAGCAATCGATTACCTATATATCCTCTACACATATCCACTTCAGCATTTAACCGATTGTATGCAATGTTCGTATGTGTATGTCTCAGTCCATAACATCTCAGGAAATTAGGAATTGGAGCTTATCCGTTTCTTTATACCTAATGGCTAACTATGCACAATGTATTCTAATTATGGATATAGGTTAACTACATATTTCAGTCTTCTATGCTTCTAAAATTCACTTCCAACAGAAATCTCAAAGGTTAAGTCTGGTGGTGTTTGCCTTGTCTTGTTCTGAAAGTTAAAACTTAATAGGTTTAAAAATTAATGTTGACACACATCTTGGAAGATCACATTGGCTAAAGTTAAAATAGCAAGAAATGTGGTTATTTAAAGTTGTAAAAGTATTCATTTTAATTTTTATCTGTTTTAATAGTTAAAAGCAAAATTTAAGTCTCTTATCTCAAATTAAACTACTATTCAATTTTAACTAATAACACCTTATGTGCCTGACACTTCAGGTGGAATGATTAAATTATGTACCTGTAGAAAGATCTCAGAAAGCAATGACAGCTATTACAAACCTACTATGTTCCTAGGTACTTAAGAATGTATTGTATTTAAAAATTATGGCATTGATTTCAATTCATTGTTTCTCTTTTACATGACATTCTTCTTTTCCTACTGATTTACATATGGGCCGTGAATTTTTATTTCCTTAACTTTGCTTCGCTTTACAGATTTATCCTCTGAAACACTGTGGTAGTCATCTTTGTTAGGTAGTAACTTTAAGCAAGTATGTATAAGTATAGGATCATTTCTCCTGATCAAATGGAAGAACTCTGAAAAGACATTTTCCTTAAAATATGGAGTTGACAGTGGGCTACACACAAATTAAGTCACAGCGTAGACCTTCAAACCTCTCCTTCCATTATTTTCATATATTGGAATATGTCTTGATATGTGAGTTAGATATATTTTGCTCCAAAGATATATTTTTTAACCATGTGCTCCCATTGTTTCTCAGCTTGCCTCAAACTCATGGTCCTCCTTCCTCAACCTTTCAAGTACCTGGGATTATAGGCACACACCACCGTGTCTTTCAGCTGCACTAATATATTAAGGTTGAGAGTATCAAAGAGAACTTCATGTTTAGCTGCTGTGAAGTTTATGCATGCAACATTCTTGAATTCTGTTTGGGCCCTGAAATGTGTATAACACCCATTTTTTCAAAACTGCCAGGAGGCCTGATCCTAAAAGGAAAGAGAATTGGATTAGAGGCTGTATGTACTACAATCTACCAAAGATTTGTCTATGTCGTGCCCAAGTCTTGACAATTTGCAGGAGACTGAAATTAAAAGCAGCGTATTAATTAATCTGGTGGAAGACATTTTAAGACAAGCAAATATTAAGTATATGGCATGGGCACTCCTTACTGTTTTTAGTTATATTTTAGTGGGAATGAGGGGCAAATGACAGAGAAGAAAAAATGAAACACTTGTATTTTGGGTCAGTAGGGACCAATTGTAAAGTGGAGGCCAAATGTAAGTATGCTAAAGAGAGTTAGCATCACTAAAATAAAATAAATTACTTTGTATAGTGCCATGAAGTCATCTCAGGAATAAGCAAGACTCCACCCATGGCAGATGAAAGGATGTACAAATATCATTTTTTTATTTAAAAGAGAGTTCCTGGGTCAAATGGAATCTCTAGTCCCAGCTCTTTGAGGTATCTCCATATTGATTTCAATAGTGGTAGCACCAGTCTGCACTCCCACTAACCATGAGGAAGGGTTCCTTTCTCCTCACAACCCTGCCAACATTTGTTATTGCGTGATTTCTTGATAGCAGCCGTTCTTTGTGGGGTGAGGTGGAATCTCAGTGTTGTTTTCATCTGCATCTCTCGAATGACCAGTGATGTGGAGCATTGTTTCATATATTTACTTGCTGCTTTTACTTCTTCGTCTGAGAAATGTCTGTTCATTTCAGATGCCCATTTTTGAATTGGGTCTTTATATTTGGGGGGGCTGATTGTTTTGAGTTCTTTATATATTCTTGACCCAGCCATCCCTCTGCTGGGTATCTTTCCAAAAGAATTAAAAGAATCATACCAGAGTGATATATGCACACCCAAGTTTATAGTGACACAGTTTGTAACAGCTGAAACTTGGAAACAGCCCATTTGTCCAACAGTTGGAGACTGGATAAAGATGTGGTTTTTCTATAAAATGGAATACTACTCAGCTATGAAGAATGAGAAATTAGACTCATTCATAGGAAAATGGACACATATTGAGGATATACTCCTAAGTGAAATAAATAAGTCACACATGTATAAATACCAAATAGTTTCTCTGGTGTGAAAAACTGTAATAGTACATAAGATCCTAATGAGATAACTGACATTGTGAAATGGGAAGAAAAGGGCTAAAGGTGTAGGGAAAGTGGGAAGGGTAGGGGAAAGGTGATAAGGGAAGAATATGAGAAAATGAAAAAATGGAAATAAAGTGTTTGTAAATGAAGAGGGGGGGAGGGATGAAGGGAGGGCAGGAACAAGGGGAAAAAATGAGAATAAGACCTGTCACATAAAGGTGCAAGATCCCAATAATGAATTTAACTGTACTGTATCTCTAAAATGTACCAATAAACTCAATAAAATAAAAAAAAAGAGAGTTCCCAAGACCCTTGCTCAGAAAAGCTTCCTAGGGAATTGATTCCCCAGAACTCACTTCTCTGTCCTTAGTTATCCAGGTACATCCATTTTCCAAGAGGGCCTAGCTATTGCTTCCATTAACAGCAGACATTGATGCGGTCCATGTAATGTTGGTTTTACTGACATGTAGAATGCAAGAGTGATGTGATCAGGGAGGCTTTCATCTGGGTTCCAAAGATAGGACTGTGAGACCAGGCAAGGGGTCCCAGAGTTGGCAGTGCATGAACCTATGGGAATGAAGCCAAATGTGAATGAAGAACCCAGGAAGGTGGAAATCCCAGGAACATGGAATATCAGCTGAGAAAATTTGCAGGTTGTGAATGAAGCCAAGCCAAGAGGGAGGTCTTGTGGGCTACAGCTGGAAAGAGCACAGGGATGGTGTAGCCATGAGCAGCCTCATGCCCTTTGGAATTCACGTTTTACATTCATGTACCCCAGATGTTGGGCATCCAGTTACATAACTTAATATTAGCTAGATGGATTTGTAGTCTTGGTTTTTTTTCTATCCACATATCGCTCCCTTTTGGAATAGATATGTTTACTTCGAGCCATTGTGCATTAGGATTATGTAACATGATTTTGATTTTTACAAAGCTTCACAGTGAAGAGTTTTCATTGCATCTCAGAGAGACTTGGACTTGGAGTTTTGAAAAGTTTTGGTACTGTTGAGACTTTGAAGAAGAGATTATTCATTTCATGGTTGTTTGTGGAATAGCTGTTTTATGTTAGGCAGAATTATGAATTTGCTATTTTGAGAGTCATTATAATTTAAGGAATTGTATTTGGGCCTAAAGTTGACAGTGGGTACGTTGTGACAGTTCTGATCTGTCAACTTCATTAGTTTAGGAAATGCCCAGAAGATTAATACAGCACACTCCTTGTGTCTGGGTGAATCATGGAGGTGTGGCCTTGGTCAGTATATATGGTTCCTAGCCCATTTCTATCTGGCAGTGTTCCTTTGCCCTGTTTCTCTGTTGCTGTAAACTAAGCAGTTCTGCTCCACCACTAAGACACCTTGCAGCCTGCTGACCATCTACTGAATCCCATTGAAATTGTGAGCTAAATTAAGCCTTTTCTCCTTTAAGTTGTGAGAGGGAGACATCACATCTTAGCAACGAGAAAGCTAATGAATACATCTAAAATGAATCTCAGTGCCTGGATGACACTGAGTCTTGTGACTTGGATGCCTGATCCCCGCACCCACATTTCAGCGGGAAATGCAGCCCAGAGCCTCAGTCGTGTTAGGCAAGTGCTCTCCCATGAACTATACCCCCAGCCCATGTGACTTGAATGTTAATGTAACAAGAGAAGACTTGCTTGATGATTCATCTCCCTTGCAGCCGGCATCCCTTCCACGCAGAGGCAATGTGAGCACCTGTTCTAATGGGTTGTCTGGATGCCATTGCTGCTCTCACATCATGGCTAAAATCAGTGGAGTATAATTTACTCTTTTCCTTACCCTTACCCATAATGGGTATAATGTGGGCTAAAAATATTTTATATTTTTTGCTACCAATCATGCTTACTTATTCTCCCTTGGTTCTCACTGAGGAAAAATGAAAAAAAAATGACAGAAAAAGAGTGTTCATAATTTCTTCCTGCTCCACTTAATTCTTTTTATATTTTAGAAAATTATATATAAATGAGAAATAAAACTTATATGGCGATATATGAGAATGTATTTGCATGTGTGCATCATGTTTATAGAAATATTCATTCATTTAGTTAAAGATAGTGGGTAAAATATGAGCTTTGGAAAAAATGTGTTAAAAATAGTATCTGATAAGCTATGTGAACTTGGTCAACCCAATGAGCTCTACAAGGTATAATTTTTATTTGAAAAATGAGAATATTATTACATATCTTGTAGGACTGTGATAGATCTGTAGATATAATAGATAAAATGCTCAGTAAAATTCCTGGAAGATGGTAAGAGACTAACCATAATAATAGTTATTAATATTTTCTCTCTTAATCCTGCCACTTGTAGTCTTAGGACTAAATATTCAGAGAAACATAATTTTTGAAAACACAACCCCTCTTTTATGATCCTAAAAATCTACCAAGGATAACTGAAAAGAGTGTCAATGACTAATATGTAATATGAAAAATGCTGTTAAAATAGCAGTAACTGCACCTCTATGTGAAATGGAACAAAGCAAGAACCTGGTGTACCGTGGCTCTCAAAATAATTTGGGTCTTCATTAATTTAATTGAAACTAAGCCTCAAAATAATCTTGCTTGGCTATTAATTATTCCTGAATTGTATTTTTGTTTGAGTTAGTGTTTGTTTGTTTGTTTGTTTTTTTGTTGTTAGGCTCTATCTATATTTATAAAGCTAAGTGTAGAAGTTGGTTTTTTATTTGTTTTTGTTTGTTTGTTTTGGTACTTAAATATAAAAAAAAGTAGAAAACACATTTGAACTCCAAAGCAATGTTTAGCTCTGGAATTGTGAGAAAGACTGGTACCAACAAAGGATTTCTTACTGCACAGAAAATAGCATGTGTTGGGATACACTCTTTGGTATGGCTTTTTAATAAGTGAATTTCAGTAGATTATGTAAAAATTAATTTTGGATGTCCAGAGGCCATCAGTATTTTCCTATCACATCTATAGGGACAAGCTTCCCCAATTTCAAAACTTTATTTAATATTTAAATATTAAATATTAAAAGGGATTCAGTAGATGAAGAGGAAAACTTTGTAGAGAACCCAAACTTATACAATGTAGGACTAAATTTGGGGAAATATGAGAAATAATTGAAAAATAGTTATTGTTTAAATTTAGAAAACAATTATTAAAAGTGACACAGGCACTAATTCCCTTCAGAAGAATCTCTCTTACCTACACTTATCTCATTGTTTTAGCCACTTTCTGAAACAGTCCTTGAAGCCCTCCTTTGTGTATTTTAAATGCCCTAGTATGGCTGCCTTAGTGTCCCGAATGGATGCAAAACATTTGCTTTTCATGAGTCTTTTGACTTAGGGAAACAGCCAGAAGCCTCTTGGTGCTGTATCCAACGAATAAGTGGATGAGGACACACTGTAATGTTTTTAGGATCTGCCTTTCCCTTGGATGGCACTTGGCAGCAGCATTCGCCATATTTTTTCATCACACCTTATAAAGACATTCTTGAAAGATAACCTCCAGTACTACTTCAGAATAATTGCAAGAATGATAGCAGAATTGTGTTCAATGCAAGGAGGACTATTTTAGGGGGAATTAATGGAAATATGTCTTTTACTGTGATCAATATTCTAAATCTAAACATACACGAGATACCTTAATTGCACCTTATGCAAGGAAATTCACTCTTACATCACAGAAGCTGCGAGGGGTCTGGAGCAACAATCAAAATTAGAAAAAGGACAAATCATGCATATATAACTTTTCTATCATGCTGTTGGAGAGAATGGAGCTCAAACGTGTCTACTCCTCAGGATCCTGGTTCTCTATGGCTTCTGAGAGAGAATCACAAGGTAACAGTATAGTATGAGCCCATAGCTGACACAAAGAGAAGGGACATTTTTTATCATTGCTATTAACTATAAGTGAGAATAACTACTAACTGCATATGAATAGAAAATGAAATACCTAGAGATTGACATAAAGTAAAAATGATTTTACAAAACCAAGGAAACTACAGAGAGTTCAAGTATGGATAAGAAATGAGCTACTTAGAAAGTCACAAACCAGGCAGAGAGAAAAGAAAACACAATAGAATATATGAGATAGAGCAACACTGAGAGTAATACAATTAAAACAATCTGAGCTGAAATAGCCTAGTTTTAGCTCCTCTCCTTGTTTTTCTCTTTGGATTCTCAGCGTCGGGGGGGGGTGGAAGCACACATTTAGCCTCTTTCTTTGCTTGCTATTTTTCATAGTTAAGGAAACTTATGGAGAGAGAGATGTGTAAAAATCACCCAAGATAGGAAGCTGAACCAGGACTTTGACTGTCATATACCCAAATCCTTCACCAGTGTGCCTTTGAGTTTTAATTGTCTTTTTACAAATTTTGAGGAAATACAGCAATTTATGCATGGGGCTTAAAAATGTTTCCTATCTCAAGTATTTGTACTATAACCTCCTCTTAATCTGTTGTGCCCTAAATATTCGTCTCACTTTGCTAGTTTCATCCGATGCTGGAGTTCACTTAAGGTTCAATTTTAGGAAGTTGGATTTTTAATAAGATTTCTTTAAATGGTTTCCATATTTAGCCAATCTTGGCAGTTCTTAACAGTCCATGGAAGAGCAAATAGAGAGCTTAAGAAAAAAATAGCTTCAACTTCTAGATGAAACCAAAACTTGGGGTCTCTGACTTCTAAGATGTGAATGCAATGTTGGCAGTCTAAATTTATCAACAGCCTACCATGACATTCTGCAAAAAGGGCTTCTTTATTCTACTGACGATAGTAATGTTTCTTAAGTTTCCAAGAACGATCATTCCTCTCTAAGTGCTTTCAGCTTGAAAAGCAGCTCTTCTCTGAAGTGTGTTAATTCAGGTTTTGTATTGCTAGTACATCTTGGTATCCGTATCAATACACACATATAAAGATGTCAAATATCAGTGAATTCATTTCTGTCTCTTAAAAAGACAAACAAATCTGAGTTTAGTTTTTAAAACTATGTAAAGTGTTTATTTTACACACATAATACCACATATTCTTTTAGTCTAATGAATTCTTCAACATAAAGATTCATTGCTCTTTTCTTTTTCCTTGTGTTCAGTGAGATGGTCAGTGATGACCGCAAATACAAATCAGAGGAAGGTGGGTAGCAGGAGGAAGGTGGGCAGGAGGCGGAAGGATGACAGGAAACATTTTATGATTTGTGCAGTTTATATGAAAAAAATTCTCTTTACTTACTGCATAGTGTTGCTATTATTATTACTTGGTGGGCCTGAGGCATGGGCCACACACATCATCTGTCTAAAAATAAATCTACAGCCTGTCTGAGTGTCATTATGGTGTTTGTTTCATAACAACTGCCTATGAATCTTTATTAAAATTCAAGTGGGCTGGGACTCAGAGCCAACAATGAAGCCCGTGTGAAGTAATAGGGCACAGTCTGTTCTTGGGGAGGCTCTGGCAGGATCAGAGCAGGGTGTGTCAAAAAACTGGGCACACTGCAAATAATTTGAATCCCAGAGACTATGAAAGAGACAGACTGGAACCATAGGAATGCATTTCATCCAAACAAGATATGTGGTATTTAATTCAGCCCCAGAAGGAGAGGGAAGAGACACTAGGCCAAGCAACCTGAATTGAGGGCCATGCCAGGGCTCGGCTTGGTGACCCGGGAGAGCGAAGGCTGAGACACAGAGGCTTCTCTTAAAGTTTCTGAAAGAAAGTCATTTTCCAGTAGATACATTGGAACACCATTTAAAGCTCACGTCTTGCTTACACAATGGTATGAAAGTCTTTATGGTAGCATCTATCCTTCCATGTATTGAGATGCAGCCTGTATTTATGAAACAAAAACTCTGTTCAAATATATGGAGTATTAAGTGTGATGTTCACATGTTTGAGCTTTAAAGTGAAGGGAGGACAGGAGTATGGGGAAAAAGTGAGAACCAAGACCTGTCATGTAAAGGTACAAGATCCCAATGATGAATGTTAAACTGTACTGTATACTTAGAATGTACCGATAAATTCAATGAGGAAAAAAATACTCTTTATTTTTACACTTTTTTAAAAAATTAATTAAAATACTTGTGTAGAATGAGAGATCAACAAGCCATATTGTATACGTGTGGGGATACAGGCTGAACAGAGGTTTTATACTGAAAGCTTGCAAATTAAGGAAGGACTGACCAGAAGATAGTGGGATCATGGCAGCCAGTCTATGCAACCAAACTCCTGGAAACTCACCTCTCCTCACCTTTATTCTTTTTCTAAACTCTGCATTGGCATATCTCACTTGCATGAGGCTAAAACCTTTTGATTTTGGTCAATAAAAATCATGATTAGAAATAAAGCAGGAGCTTTACTTGCATAGTGCTGTGCTTAAATAAAATATGGTGTATTTATAAAGAAAAGAGTTTAAATTTATTTTTAAAATCTTATTTATATTTTATGCAGTGTCTTCAGTGTGTATGTGATAGGATTGATGGTCATTATAGTCATTTATCTCATACAGAATTTGGTAGCAAACACAGCCAAAAAAATAAATATTAGTGTGTATTCAGAGTAACAAACATTCACATCAGCCTTAAAGTGTCACGTGGCTGAAGGAGAAAGGAAGCTAAGGTTTCTAAGTTGGTATAAGTGGAAGATTTCCTCTCCCTGATAGGAGGAAAAGCCTTTGAGAAAGTTTGTATGAGTCTTTTTCCCCCTTTTTCTCTTTCATTTAGCCCAAAATGTTGAGAGGAAAGCAGTCATAATTCCAATATTTTTTCTCTACTAAAAAGCTAAAAGTATGATGATACAGTAAACTAATGTGATATATTAGATTTCCACATAAAATACATGCTATAACAACAAAAGGGCACATTCTGGAGTATAAATAAATGTTTTAGGGCTATGCCTTACCATTGAAAGGGGTATGGGGAAAAAGTGAGAACCATTAGACTTTTAAAGAATATTCAAGAGTCAACAAAACAACACAAATCCAAAGGGAAGAAGAACTGAAACTACAAATCACAGTAAAAATGTCTTCCCTTCTCTGATGTTCATTCTATTATTTAAAAAATTCTAGATATAAATCAACTAGTGCTCAGTATTGGATGAATTAATTTAAAAGTGTAACACATATACAGAAACACACACAATGGGATACTATTCAGACTTTACACCCAAAAATATATAAAATGCAATTGTATTAGTGAGTTTTCCCATTGCTTGAACATAATACCCAAGAGCTACAGCTTAAAGGAGAGGATTTTTAATGTTGCTTATAGTTTCAGGGGTATCAGTCCATGGTAGGCTGACTCCAAGACAGAAACAAGAGAGTAGAATTGCTTGGTAGAGCAGTCATTCAGTTTAATCCAATGATGTTGACGTTACAGCTTAACTGTGACAGTGATTGTAATCAGCAATATAATCTATACTTGCAAAATATTGAAAGTGAATTTTAAGAATTCTCTCCATACAAGCATGAAAAGATGAATATATGAGGTAATTTATATGTTAAATAGCTTGATTAAGACCATTTCACAATGTATACATGTATCAATGTAAAACATATGTTGTACAAGATAAATACATAACTTTTACTTGATATTTAAAAATATGTCTCTATTTTGATGAAATGACTATGCAATATATTTCACAATAGTATGAAGTATTTTAAAAATAATACCAGTGTTCGAGTCCTACTTTATACCAATTACACAAGATTTGAAGTGCTTTGGAAGTAAGAGCTTCGATATGAAGATGGCGGCAGTGGTAGTATCATTTTTGAATCTGCCCAAATCCCGGGGTAAAATAAGACGATATGTAGATAGCAATGCCAAAAAGCACATGAACAACATATAGCATAAAACTACATTACAACTTATTCCCACATAACCGAAACTACAGCTGATTGGGGGAAATCAACAATAGCCGCTAGACCTGTGAGTTACCAGTGCTGCTGCAGAAGGAGGCAAAGGAGAACAAAATCAGAGAGTAACAAGAAAGCGTTTGATGGACTTGAAGATAATAATCTTGTATTTTAAAAGAACCAGACAAGAGAGAATTAATTTGAGAATAACAGCAACAAGAGTGAGGGTTTACTCATTCCATTAGTAAGCACAGAGAGTGCAGAACAAGAGTTAAAGAGATCAGCACTGTTTCACCTCTGTGGACCTGGAAGCTGATGTACAAAGGCTTTCTTGTACACCAGAATTTCACACTCAGAAGAAGCTTCTGGGGAGAAATTAAGACTGAACTTGACAAATACAATAAAAACAAAGGAAAGAAAAAAATGAACAGAAAAATGAGGAAGCTTAAAAATAATCAGAAAATTTCAGAAAACAAATTGAGATTTTCTTTAATTTTGCCAAAAGACTGTGAGTGGAGAAATATTAGTAAAGCAGAGAAATGTGTACCACTTAGTTTTAAAAATTCAGAAATGCCAATTTCACACATAAAACTGTTCAACAAAATGTGATGGAGGCCAAATTATACTAAAAATGATTGCGAAAATAAATAGGAGATCGAGAAGAATTAGATCGATACAGACAATGAAATAATGACAGATAACATTAATTAATCAAAACTGTAGAGTGTTATTCTAAGGTGATCCACATATATGAAGAAAATGATACAAAACATTAAAGAACAACGTAAGCCAAAGGCATAATAAAGTAAAAATCTAACCACAGAATATAGAAACAAGTTGATAATAAGAAAAAAATTCAGAAAAAAGACAGCTAGATGTAACAAAAAAACCAAGTAAACCTAAAACATATCGTAAGAGAAATTGAAAGGAATAAGGAGTGTTTAAAATATAAAATGAGTTGAAGGAAAGGGTAAAATAGTTTAGAGAGAAATTGAGATTTATGGCAAAGACAATCCAACACATGGCCTAAAGGAGTTCTTTGGGGTAAAAAAATCAGCAATGAGATAAAAAACGCTGCAAAACTACAATTTAAAGAGAATTTTCTAAAATAAAAATGACACCTTTAAAAGTTTTTAACAGATAAAATTTTATGTATTTTAAAGGTACAATCTGATTTTTGAAGTACGTACACATTGTGGAGTGGTTAAGTGTCGCTGTTTAACAAATGAACTACCTCAAAGTGGATGTTAAAGATTCTCATCACAAACAAGACAGTTTTTAAGACAGAATTCTTTTTGATACAAAAGCATTTAGGATCACATATGTATGCAACTCAGAAAAAAATGTGACACAAGTGTTTTATAACAAGCAGAATAATGTCTTAATTAGGAAGATAAAGGAAAATTATGCTCATGTGGAAGGAATCAGAGGAATATATTCCTGAGTGACTGTGTTGAGAAATCTAGCAGAGAATATGCCTGTTGGCCACGATGGTGATGTGGACTGTCTCAGAGAGACACAGTTGTAAAATTGAAGAAATTTAAAACGGACATATTTGACATTTAATAACAGTACACCCCAATAGGTTCTATATGGCAAATAATTAACTAAATTTCATGATCGTATTGAAATAATAGTATTAGCATTATTTTACTGAGGTTTTTAGGCTTTTATGTTAAAAAGAAAATGAATAATTACATAATATTTTAATTTCACCAAATTCTGTTTAAAGAAACCTGATTGTAATAGAAGGAATTAAATTAAATTAGTGTTGGCCTTTATTTTATTTGAAATTATCAACATGAACTTACAAAGTATTATATTTTAAAATAATAAATTATATATACCTGTTTCTCTATAATAGCTCTGGCTACTACCAAAATGGCACAAAAAAGAATTCAATAGCATTTCTTGTATCCATCTTGAGAGATAGTAAACTCATTTTCCAATAAAAGAAATTAGGACGTCTTGAATAAATGAATGACTCTATGTCTCTGGTAGGACATGTGCAACATTTTTGAATTATCTTTCCTACTAGACAACCTCAAATTATTAAATTCTACTACTCATACTAACGGAATGCAAGAATGTACACAAGTAGACTTCTTTGCTAAAATGAGATAATTTCATTTTATGAGACTATTAATTACAATATATTGATACATATCAATTATGTTTAAATACATGAATTCGATAATAATATATGTAAAAAGTGGTGCTTCGAAAGATAAGAATCCACTATTTTTTATACATTAAACCATTTATTCTTCCAAATAGTAGATATGGAAATCTTTTACAAAATTTGTGCCTGTTAATTAATAAATCATAGAATTAGAATATCAAGCCTCAGTGAATTAATAAATGTATTAATTGAATATCAATGGATGCTAAATTACAGAAAGTGAGACAAACTTTATAAAAATACTTAGTTATGATGAATGTGATTATTATGCAAACCTAAAATGTACCAATGAACTTAATTAATATAAAATGAATAAAAGTGTTATATGAGTGGTATAGGAAAATACATAATAGGCCTTTCCTTAGACAAATGTGTAGAATAAATGATCTTAAGAAGCATTTAGCTATGTTTGTTGCTTTTGAAGCATCTGCTTTTCATATTAATTTTAATGTGAATTATTTCAAAATTTGAAAAGAATGAAATGAATATCCTATATCTTATATCATATATCTAAAACTTATATTTAAATACATTCTAACATAGTGCTTGAAAAATAAAAAGTAAAGTTGCACAGGTAAGTCAAAAGCACCTGCACCCCCTTATACCTCTCATCAATCAAAGTATGATTCCAAAGATTTAAATAATATTTAACAATTTTATTGAATAACCATTCCATGCTACTTGACATACATGTCTGAAATATACTATTTAATATTTTTCAGTCTGTTAAGTGTGAGCAGTCATCACCAAAATATGTTAAAACATGCTCCATTCCCACAAAAGAAAACTTATTCATTAGAAGTTACTTCCCATATTCCCCTGAACCACCAGCAACCATTAACCAGTAATCCCATCTTCTGTTTGTTCTGTGTTTGTCTAATATGAACATTTAAGAAAAATGAAATTATATAGCATGTGATCTTTTATTATTAGCTTTAATTTGGTATGTTTTTTGAATGCTTGTCTATAATGTAGTGCATATTAGTGCTTTATTTCATTGCCAAATAACATTTTGCTCTATTGACCTTTAATCCATTTATCACTTGATGGACATATGAGTCTTCTACCCTTTTTGACTCTAAAGAACAATGCTCTTATAAACATTCATGTACTAAGTCATATATGAATATATTTTTTACTATTTTTGTGTATACCTAGGAATGGGGCTGCAGCATTGTATGATAATCCCCAAATCGATATTTTGAATGATTATCTATTTCTAAGGTGGCTGGACCATTTTCATTCCCTTAATCATTGCATGAGAGCTCAAATTGAATTACATACTACAGCAGGGTTTCCCAACCTCTGATTGATAGCCCAGTACCAGTATGTGTCCTGTTAGAAACCAGGCTGCACAGCAAGAGGTGAGAAGTGGGCAAGGCGGTGAGGCTTTGTCTGTATTCTCTGCTCCTCCCCATCATGGGTATCACTACACGAGCTGTGCTTTCTGTCAGATCCATGGCAGCATTAGATTCGCATAGTGTGAACCCCAAAATGAACTGCAGAAGGGTTGTGCAGTTCTTGCGGAGAATTACCATGCCTGATGATCTGAGGTAGCACTGTAGCAGTGATCCTAGCACTGAGGAAGGGTAGTGACTGCAGAATAATTTTAATAGAAAGATTTGGTTGCACATAGACCATACTAAACCAGTTGCAGGCTCATATCAAAACCCCATCAGTGAGTGGAAAGTGAAGATAAAGCTGCTTTCTGTGGCAGGCTTTATAGTAGCAGGTGAGTTGTTGTGCTTCAGTTGTACAGCTGCATCTACTGGAAGGCTTTATGTCAGGACCCAACACTTATTTAAGTCTGTGCATGGCCTGGCCATTATTCACCATTTTCATCCGCTCGTCTTTGCATCATTATATATTGTCTCAGGCACAGTTTTGGTAAGCTAACCCTTGTCAAAATAAGTAAAAAACAAATATCTCTAGAAAGCTTCTTTGATCAGTAGAAAATATGCAATAACAAGAAGGCAGACAATGCTTAAAAGTACCCACCAAAGGAAAGCTGCACTTAGATTAAAATACCAGAGTCTAATTTATATTATAGGTGCATTGAAACAGGTATTCACATTCTCTAAGCCCACTTTGTATAATGTATGGTGACCAGTTATCCAGTGAAGCCACGAAAACTTCAAAACTGCCTTGCCCTTGTACATCAACCACCCTGTATTATAAAACAAACCTTGGAGTTTTTCAAAACACGAACACAAACAACTGAAGCAATTTTGAAGGCCACCTCTTCATCAAATGTGCCTGCACCGAGAGCATCATTCTTGCTACTGTTGAAGTCTTAATCCTACCTCCTGTTAAGTATATTTTCCATGAACTTTTAAGAAAGGCTGAAGTTAACAGGGTTTTATGTGTGCACCTTTGGGCCAGAGCCATAACTAGACAGACTGAAGAAATAGCAGAGACACTGTTGATGGAGAGGTTTATTAAATAATCATGGTATGTAATTCAGGTTAACTAGTCAACTAATGGTGACAAGAAAGGTACAGTGCTTGCTTTTGTGTTGTATATTATGTGCACTTTTGCTGTCAACCAACACCACATCTGCCTGTATTCAAGTCTTTGAAAGATTACATATCAGGAGAACTGAACCGATCATTTTTATGTCAGTATACATACTGATGGACTGGCTGCTCTGACTGGACATCTCTAGTTTCTTTGCTTATATCAAAAAGTCTGCTTCTGAATATGACTCTATACATTGTGTCATCCATAGAGAAATGCTGGCTAGCTGAAAATCATCACTTGAAATAAACATTTCGCAGGATATGGTTACAATTATTAATCACATTATAGTACATCTCCTTAACTCACATCTATTCATGCATTTTGGTGAGAGGAATAAAAAGCACACGAATCTTCTCTTATACAAGGCAGTGACATAGCCTTCTAAAGTTAGATTCCTGGCCAGAGCTCTGAGTTAGGGCAGTTGTTCCAGAGATTTACTTTAGAAAACTAGTAGATTAGCAGCACATTTGAGGAACAGAATGGTTCACAATACTTGCTTGCTTGTGCGACATATTCAACCTACCCAATGAACTCACTCTCTCATTTCAGGGTATAATGACAACTATATGCAATTTAGCAGATAAAGTGGCTGCATTCAAGACAAACAGGATTTATGTGGGCATCACACGTCATATTAGGATTTGTGACATGTTTCAAGCATATTTTGAGACTGAGACTTCTTTTTCCCAGCCGATAAATGATCATCAATCTCAGCTTTCAAAGGAATTTGAGCATTTCTTCTCAGCCACAAAGTACCTCCAAACTGGGAAGCAATGGATCTATGACCAATTTGTGAATAAGCCAGGTGAATCAACTTTATTTGTTCTAGAGGAGAATCAACTACTTGAGATCACAAGTGATGGTGTCTTAAAAGTATATTTGAGACAACTTACAATCTCTGTATCTTCTGGGTTAAAGTCAAGGCACAATATCCCGAGATTTCCAGAAAAATCACTGAAAAACCTGCTTCCATGTCTAACACCCTTTCTTTGTGATAGAAACCCAAATGATATTATGGATTACAATAACACACTTGTGAGTCACTGTCTCTCCTCACCTCAGATGGGACCGTCTAGTTGCAGGGAAACAAGCTCAGGACTCCCAGTTTCTGTACCAGGGGGAGTTGCTTACTTACTTCATTATATATGATAATTTGGTAATAGTACAAATCAAATGCACAATGTATTTGCATCATCCCAAAACTATCTTCTTAGCCTTGTCCCTTGGGAAAACTATCTTCCTGGAAAAGAGCTCCTGATGCTAAAAGATTCAGGGCCAGCACTCTGAGGGTTGAGAAGTAAAGTTTCACTGTGTCCTTAATTTTGATTTTCTCACCGATAATTATATTGAGCATTCCATTATGTCTTTGGTGCTTATTTGTAAATTTTCTTTAGGGAATCATGCATTGAAATATATTGCCTGCTTTAAATTTCAGTTATTTAACTTTTTATTGTTGAGTTATAGATAATCTTCATCTGTTTAGGTTATGAGTCACTTAGACACATAAAACTTTTCCCAATTATACTCGTGAAATTTAAACTTTATGTACAATCATATATATGTATATAAAAGGCATGTGTGTACATCTCTACATATGTACACACATTTGTGCATGTACAAAAGCAGGATACGTGGCACATTAAAATGTCTGGGTTAATGACAGACTGTGTTTACAATGGCGGTTCCATTTCATTACAATGGAGCTGCAAATTATTGTCTCCTATTTGTTAACTGTATTTGTCCTACATTTAGAATGTGTGGACACACAAATACTTAACCACTGTGTTATAATTGCCTACAGTATTCACTGTAGTGTTCATTTTTTAGCCTAAGAACAATGGTCTCAGTTTGTAGTAGGCTGCACCATTTCGGTTTTCTTAAGTATACTCTGAGATTTTCACAATGGTGAAATTCCCTAACAACACATTTTACAAGATATATCTCTGCCATTAAGTGATACATGACTTGTTCACATAACATACATGTGATATATAACATGTATTATATTCTGTTGTATACATACAGCATTATATAATTAATATATAGTATATATGTATGATCTGGAATATATATATATATATCATGCATTAAATTACATTTAATATAATTAATCTATACAACATATGTAAAATATATGTTGTGTATCTTTAGGATTTTTTTGTGATTCTGAATATTGATCCCAGCTCCTTTGTTCTGAGCTAATTCTCCAATATGTTGTTTTTTGTTTTGGGACAGGCTCTTGCTAAGTTACACAGGCTGGGCTTGAACTTGCAGTCCTCCCGTTATAGCCTTCCAGACTGCTGGAATTGCATACATGAGCCACCACAGGTGGTTTATGTGTATCTTAATTTTTACACCCCAGGCATCATCATCACCACGTCACTCTGCTTGCCTTCACTCAACACTTCTCATATTGACGCATCTCCTGACTGACAACCTTGTCTAGCTTCTTCTCTAGTTCATTCACTGCAAATGCTGACTACGTCCTACTGCATGAATAAACCATGATTCAATCATTATATTTTCCTCTCCCTGTATGCTGCCTTCCAGTTAAACACCTTTGAGAGATTAGCTAACCCTGGATTACTCGGTTGTTCTCTCATTATTAATGACCATAGTAATGTTTGCGGTTGAGTATTGTCAGGTCAATCTTCCTCCAAAATATAGGACTTTATGATGTCCAAACATGTTGCACAATACAAACAGTACTCTATGTCTTAGTGGTCATAATTATCTAGTAATGTTTCACCTCTGAGGACTTTATTTATTTTCTTTCTGTAGGTTGAGAGAGAGTCATAGTGATTAAGTTTAATGACCAAATATGATTCTCAGGTTAAAAATGTAAAAATAGAAAAGATGTTCAGAAATTAAAAAGCTGCCTGAGGATAATTCATAAAGTTAAATCAATTCACAAGTAAATAGTCGAGAGTTGACAGGAGCAAAAAATCCTTATGTGAAATAAACCTTGGGAAACAAAGGTTGTTGAAGACATGGAGGAAAGATGCTGAATGCAGGAAGGCGTCAAAGACCTTGACAGCTCTCTCTGCTAGATGCTGACTTGAAAGGGGACACAGCCTGCTCCAGCAGACATTCTGTGTCAGAGTCACATAAGCACGTCATAGGGAGGCAGGTGTGCAGTGCTCAGAGAACGTTCTCATTGTCAAGAGGCACCACTCTGGACCCAAAGGAGAGAAATGCAAGGAGAGCTCCAGGAAGAGAATCAAGGGGTGTTTTGGTTGTTATTATTATTAGTAGTATGTTTTGCCTTCTACATTTCTTCAATCTTTACAAAGTTTTGTTAGATTTGTTGCTGTCAAAAAAGTATGTTTCTCTTCTATAGAAGGTTGTATTCACTTATTGTTTAACATAAAACTTTTGTAAACGCACTCTGTTTCAGACTCTGGATATTTATTTACTCTAAGCCAGCCGCTTACATTTTATTATTCTCTGTCTTGTTTTTAATTACTCTTATAATATTTTTAATGCAAAAGTGTTGTCTCTTTCTTCCTCAAAAACAGTAAAAAATTCCATTTGTTCCTACAGCACACTACCTGCAAAAGTGGTACCAGGGATGGGCCTCAGAATACTCTGTGGAGAGAAATAGGTTGAGGTGTTGATACACTGTGAGTATATGGTGGCTTATTTATATTATCTTTCAAGATATTTACATTTTTTCTATTAAAAAGAGTTAAAAATGAGTTGATTCTATTATAACCTATTTAATTTGTATAGACTTTTTTGAATCTCACAGTGACAAAAATGTAGGGTATGCCAAAGAACACTTGTACCAGATATTTAGAAATACTTAATTTATGTGAGTTTACCCAATGGACTTTATAAGTAACTTTCATAATGTCTCAGGGGATATAGCTAGCTTATACAGATATGCATATATGTTGTGCATACATATAAGCACTTTAATTTTTTTTGATTTCTTATATTTGATATTCTAAATATTAAATTCAAATCAAATTAATCATATCTTGGTTAACACTAAGGACTTAAGTACATTACCTAATATTGCAGCCAGCAGCCACCTGAAGCTATTTAAATTTACACCTCATTAAAATCAAGTAAAATTTAAAATTCAATCGCTCTTTCCCATAACCACGTGTTAAATGTTCAAGGACCTCATGTTTTGAAATTCACAGAGGCAGAGAATTTTACAAAGTAGCACAGAGTTCTACTGGATTTCACTGACACTGAATTTTCCCAATGTTTATAGTCAAAGTATTTGTTGATGTTATTCTATTTCAGCATCAATCTATCTCACTTGTTTTGGTCAAAACATAGCTTCTCCCTCAAAGTCACACAGTACAATCCTCTAGGGGTTATTCAGATGATATTTCCCTTTCTCATTGAAGGAAGTTTCCTGTTACCTTAGGCGAGAAATTTCACAGAGACCAAATGGCGTAACCTTAGTAGAATTAGTGTGGGGGAAAAATACCAGTCGTGTCAAAGTTTAAAGAAGTGAATTTGTAATAAACATACGAAGAGCACACTGTACTACCTTTGTGAAGAGGAATGAGTGTCATTATAGAACATAAAAGTGGGTTAAACACAGAATTGTGTTCTTAGAGAAGCTGAAATTCTTTACACTTCTAAACAATAACATTATTTTCCATGCTAAGCCTGGGGGTGCAAGCTGATAATTCCAGAATTTAGGAGACACAGGCAGGAAGATCTCAAGGTAGAGCCCATGCTGGGTAAGTTGATGATTTAGTGAACCTCTGTCTAAAAATTAAAATTTTAAAAAGACTGAAGACATAGCTCAGTGCAAAGTCACTGGTTTCAATCCACAGTACTGAAAACAAACAAACAAGAAAAATCCCACATTATTTCCCAGTAAGGCTGCACTTACTGGTTTTATTTCACACAAAAAGAATCAAAATATATTTGATTATATTCAATCACATGTAGGTGTATATTTACATATATGACATGTGTATATCCATATATATTTGTATATCCTTTTGCTATGAATTTTACCATCTAAGTGCTTAAGAAACTATGAGCTGCATTTACTATAAAAAATAATGACAGTTAACCAATTGATGATTTTACTGTCATAATATTTGTTCCATATGACTCCTTTTTCACAATAAACTTTATAGAACAAAATAATTCATATTTAGCATTTGAAGAATTTATATAGTATATAAATATGAACACTCATAATACCTGAAACATCTCACTAAATGGTTATTATAAATAGTTTACTGTGTTGGGAGATACTAAGCTGACTGTGTTTAGCCACTTTTTACCTTTTCTAGTAGATTACAGGACTGATAATTAATGCCTCCTTGACTCGCTGGTTCATGATATCAGTCAGTCTTTTCTAACTCTGATGCAGTGGCCCTTTGAGAGTTGATGGAGTGAAGTTTGCTTAGGAAGCAAATGACTTCTGCTGCCCATTGTACATTTTTCACTATAAATGGTACATCTTTTCACAGCAGGCCAACTATCAGCCCTTCTTCTTGTATTTCTATCCAAATGTTTTCATCATTTGTTAAGAAATAGGGTTTTCCAAGGAAACCAAGGAGTGGTTTCCCAAGTGCATATGTGTACCTCTCCGCGAATGGCTAAGTCATTTATCTCTTGTTCATAGACTGGGACACACCTACATGGCAAAACTCGTGGGCTGTATGATAACTATTGTCTTCATTCATTCTTCCAGAGTCTTAGATATTTCCTGCATAGCTACAATTTGAACCTGGAGATAATCAATGTTGCGAAAGTAAAAATTGTCACACTTTTATTAAAATTATGTTTTTAAAGCTATGTTGACCCAAAACTGACAAGCCACAGAAGTAAAAAGAAAGGCATGAATAGTGTAAGAATTAACCTGAATACTATAAGTTTTATTAAGGCAATTTTGACAGAAGCTAAGATCATAACTTTCTTATAAGTAAAAATAAGTGTGAAGTATTCGTACTTGAGTAGTTTATTTTGAAATTAGACTCTTTTGTATATTTTGGAAGTAAATAACAATAAACGCTTTGCTTTTGTTGATTCTTTACAGATAAACTTGAGTGCTCTGAAACTGAAAATAAACACAGAATTATTAAAGCACAAAAGTGTCCCACGAAAGAAAAGTACTTTTTTCCTTTAAAAAAAAAAAAGATGATGGTTTCTATTCTCAGCAAGGACTAACCATCTCAATTAAAATGATTCTTAGTAGAGATTTATTCAGCTAATGGTTCATTTCATTTGTGCTTCTGCCATTAGAGACATGTAATAATGTAGAAATTAAAGTGATGGAAATTATTTGGAGTTATGTTTAGTAATATTAAAGAATGAAAGAAATGTGGCAGTATATTTTAATTTTGCATGCGGTACTTGAATCTCTGATTATCAATGGTAATCAGAGTTAAAGATCCTAAGTGGTTCCTGAGCCAGGCTACCTGATCAGTTGCATCTGATTTTCCACAGGAGGCGAGAACATCATATTCATGGCATTACTGGGAGGGAAATATGAACATTTCAGCAGGGACTGTGTTTTACCTGTGTCAGGTGAGCAGATGTTTCTGGGTTTTTCTTTTTTGTTTTTGCCTCAGTGTTTGAAACGGATTGAGCCCTTAAGTTGAATGAAATACAGCTTTTCAGGCATCTTTCTGAGGGAATGGTCACTGTTCGGGGAGACTCCCACATGCTTATGGTTGTAGTTCCCCTTTACATGAAAATATAATCACTAGTACTCAAATATGTCCACTGCTCTCCCCAAAGATAGTGTATATTATTAAACATCTTTAAGGCCCTGTATTTGAGGATCTTGAAGTTTAAACCCTCTCGCTTCTTCTCCTTGTCCTCATCAGGGCCACAGTACCCAGTGACATAGCTTGTCCGTGCTGTAGCTCATGGGATGTCTTCTGTAAATTTGTCTATCTGAATCACAGTCTCAAGACTGTCAGGTGCAGACACACACACATGCGCATGTGCGCACACACAACGACAGCCCCAGGGAGTAGTATCTTAAAATAATCTGATCTGTCTTATATAAAATTACTTAACTCTACCAAATATTTCCTGTGTCCCTCCTGGGCCTACAACACAATAACCCTTTCCCATGATCAATATCCCCTACAAGAATCTTAATTTGTTACAACTGATTAATTTCCACTTATATAAAATAATCACCCATGTCAGTAGTTTAAATTGGGATTCTTTCTTAGTGCTCTGTATTCTGTGGATTTTCACAAATGTATATCCACTATCATAGTAACCCATAGAGTATTTTTACCATAACAAAAATCCTCTTTGCTCTAAGTATTCATCCCTACCTCAATCCCCTCACCTCTGGTAGGCATAGATCATTTACTGTCTCCAAAACACCACTTAATAGAAATCTCTTGAATTCAATGCAAATGCCATAATTTTGTTAGTCTATTGACCAGGAGTGAAGAGTGGAGAATTTTCTCCATTTTCCAAATTTAGAACATAGGTTATTAGAATCTAGAAATTGCCATAAAGCAATGGTACCAAATCCGAAAGTAAAGATATGTACTACAACTTGTACAAATATACCAAGTTATGTATTTTCCATTTGATCTGGTTATCATTTTTCTCTATTACTTCTTCTGAATGTAATATATGACAATTGTGGGTTTTCACTGAGTTTTAGGTTTTAGCTAACTAGATTATGTAGACTTTTTAACAGAATGGGTTAATTGAATCTCTTGTCAAGGAGACGTCTGATGGTACTGTATTGAATTTCCACACTCATGGAGTGTACTGTGAAGGACTGGGGTACTCCTGTACCCCAGAACCTGAGCTAGGGAGTGTATACTGCTTTCGGAGCCATTCTGTGAACACTTTGGTCTTGCACTTGGCTAACTCAGTTCTGTGCGTGGGGAGGTGCAGGGACGATATTTGACCTAGAATACCTTTGGAGAGTATCTGTCATTGAAATTATCTCTATTGATTTAACCTGTGAGTAAAATCAGGCATTTCAGAAACAAAGAGCTAATAAAACAAACATTTTTCTCTACATTTCCTTGAATGGAGTTATTGTTAGGTGAACTTGGGAAGTTTTTTCTTTTCTTTTGAAATAGAATAAAATAAAAACAACATTTTGTACCTAGAGATAGTTGTTCTTTGAATGCATTTTAAATATTTTATATACTTTCAAACTTACTATGAAAAGCGTTCTGGTAGAAAAGCATTCTGCTGTAAACCATCATGACCAGTTGGTCCAGCAATTTATTACTTGATATCTCAATTTACTGATCAATCACATTTTTTGAAATAATCCTGTGGACTAGCTCTGCAACACGGTGCTATGGCATCCAAGGAAAGAATCCTCTTGCATTGTGTTCAGTGTCCTATCATTGGAGAGTTGCAATGGAAACAGAAAAAAAGTCGTTCTTAAACATTACATCCTTCATTCCGTGACACAACCACAGAATGGCAAACAATCTCCTTTGGCTCGCACATGGGATTCACATTTAAGAATCTTTGCTCAGCTCCAAATTCATGGATAGATAAGTTTCATGAGACTAAAATGTTTGAAAGTGTCCCTTCTAGTCTTGCAATTTATTTCATCTGATCTATATTCTTTTCTGTGCAATAAGCTCATAAATATTCTAGCCAGATTTTTTTATTAATTCTTTTTTGCTTTCCTTTTGTAGGTTTTGACTGACATCTATTCACTTCAAAGGTGATTTTCCTGTTGGCAAGAAGCAGAAGAGACACACCAAGCATCACCTTCTGGAACAAGCAATTTAAGTACTATAATGAGATGGGTCTTTTCAGAGTCTATAATTGGTGACAAGGTATGGCAGCTTCATAACAGACAAAGATGTACAACACAGAGCTTATTAATGAGGTTGGAGCATCATACTCAAGAAAGCTTCCTGTGACTATGAGACAGGAGATGATAACAGTTAGTGTAGGTTGTTACTAAGTCCAATATCTCCAATTTGCATCATAAAACCTTTATGTAAGCCAATTGAAGCTAATCTGAGAAGGGATATTTTTCCCCTTTAGAATTCACTTGGGTAGCCAGCAATCCATCACTTTGGATCCCAGCCCTCACAGACAACAGCAATAATCATCTAAACTTGCAGATATGCTCAAGTTAATTGGGTTAGTTTAGTAACCTTCCTTGTATTAAAGCCAACTTGCAAAGCGATGTAATATTTTCACAGTTATGAAGACATAGCAGCTGGCCATAGTGAGATTTGATTGTGGATCAAGAAATCAGATTTTCATCAAGTTAAGAACTCTTCATGGAAATATATATGGAATAAATAATAAAGTAAAATGATTAACAAGGAGACCTACCAAGATATTGTCAAGGCAAAAGAAAGCTGCCTTACAGTGCAGAATGCTGTTCTCTGGCTTATTGCATGTGTGTTTTTTTGTAGTTTTGTGTGTGTTTTTGTTCATTTGTTTGTTTGCTTGCTTATTGTTTTTGCTAATATAATATGGGAGTAGAGAATTGATTTTAAATAAAACCAAAATTTTAAAATGATTTTAAACTAATGTACTGTTTTAATACTTAGAAGCGTAAGGACTTCAAGAAGTTTTAACTAACTACTCTGTAAATATTATTTCATGAAGGTTTATATAATTTCCTAGGACAGGCACTGGTTTCTTCTTTAACCATTATTAAATACTGAGCAGACAAATAACTTCAATGTGTCAAGGTACAATTTCAAGGGCGGTCAAGAAGGGTTGGATGCCTGATGCTTTGTTTTGAATGGGAAATTGTACTTTTACTTTTATGAACAATAAAGCAAATAGAAAACAAATACCTGTTCTTAAGTATAACATGGGAAGCCGAGTATTATACTTTAATGAATTAAGTGACCAAGATGCTGAAGGAGAAGACCTTATACAACCTCTTCACCTTCTGAGCACACTAACAAATTTCGTGGATGAACTCTACATGCATCACATCACAAAAAATAAGGCAGAGTGAACGGTAAAGGACTGTCTATCTGAAAATATTTCTTTCTCGGAAATCAAGCATTTTTTTCATTGGTGAGAGGGGCTGTTCTTTTTGTTTATAATTATGATCGCTTTCTTCTATTAGCTGTAGACTTCTCCCATAGATTTCACTCTATGGTAATTTTTCTTGGGAATTCAACTACTTTCCATATAATTCAAATTTTTCTTGAAGACCAAGCTTGGTCTTTTTTGCCTATAAACTGGAAATCAAAGTTCAATACAAATTCTAGAAACTCTTGTATATTGATGGTGAAGCCCAGGACCACATTGTAAATGAGCAATGATCGCACTCATGCATCTCATATGACAAACTATGAAGAAGCTAAAAGTATTTCTTTCTGGTCATTTGAACTAGGAAAGGAGCTATGTGTTCGAGGTCAGTTTCTCCTGTTGGATCAAAGGAAGTACTAGATTGGAGCAGCAGATTTTGACAGATTCTACAAAGGATAGAAAGTTGTGTTGCCTGCTCCACCCATACTTCACGGCGGTGTGCTTTGATTCTAGCAAGGCACTGAACATAGAGTAAGACTACTTTGGCTGATTCAGCATTTACAAGAGGAGAGACCAACAGGTGCCGGGTGAGAGTGGGAAGGAGGGTTCACTGGATTCATGAACAGCATCCAAAATCTGCAGGTACTACAGGATCTGATACAGACATTTCTAATTTCATGAATGGCTTCGCTGATGAAATTTACTTCATATGCCTATTCACCTGTTCTCCACTTTCCTTTCTGAGTATAGAAAAGTGGAATTTTCACTTTACAGATTCTTAAATATTTAAGTTTAAATCTTTGGGTTTCCCATTTTAGCCAACTCCCCCCAAATCAATGACAAGCAATCAGCCCAACACACAGCAGCAAAGTCTGTGGTGTGGAGTGCAGGCTCACGCAGTGGACCATCCCAAGGACAAGGAGATGTAACACATACAACTCAGCTGCTTCTTAGGCCCAGGGCCTTGCACAGCAGTTACCTGTGTGAGCTGAATTTGCCTCCTTTATAAGCAATAGTAAGAGGATCCACTCATTTTGTAGGATTGTGTGTGGAGAGGAAGAATCTACATAAAGCATCTATCTTTGGGCTGCTGATCCTGCTGCTGCCATTTTTGTTTTCCTACGTGGCACAAAGATTCTGGGGAGAAGACCCTTTTCTGGGTAAGGAAGGATGAGGATGCAGAATTATTTTATGGATGGCTCTCCTTTCTCTTTTATGGATGTCAGTGTGTTTTCACAGAGTGTTTCATTCGCACCTTGGCCAGCCACCTGCTTATAATCTTACATTTCTTCAACTAATGGCTCAGTAATAGAACTAATAAGATAAACATTTTGCCTTCCAAGCACAGTGACTTCATTTTCAGTGTTGTTCATGAAGTCACTTAACTTTCTCTTATGTTATGCCACAGGACAGTCAGGAGTCAGACTATTATGTGATAATCATGTGATTTTAAAAATTCATCTTAAAACTAAAGAAGTTATTTTTCTATGCACATGTAAATTATTTTAACATAAAAACTCAAATATATTTCTAGTCAACAAGAAAAAAATCCACTAATCAATGACAATTGTAGATACAGGTCTCCATTTTCAGATTCATGTCAGCAATAAAAAGCACAACATAAATATGAAATTTTTAACGTTAGAAAATCTTTCATTTTTAATTTTTATTTTTATTACTACATGTTTGCAGTACAGAATAATTACTTTTTCCATGAAAAGTTGGCAAATGTACATATCCATCTTAATTCTTTTTATGTCCCCTTCTCATTTGCAAAAGGCTGTTTTCCATTATCAATCTTTTATTTTGTTGTTTCCCTTATTTATATTTTAGGTTTCTCATATAAGAGAAATTATATAGTACTTAAGCTTGTACATCTGATTTATTTCACTCAATATTATGGTCTCAAGACACATCCATTTTCCTACAAATTGCCAAGGAAGAAAATCTTCTTATAATATCCTAATATTAAGGAAAAGAAAACTAACCAAAAATGCAAAAAATGAGTTTTAATTTATATGAAAATCTGTTGAAATATATGTCCTGTAAGAAGAACCAAGACATATTTTATACTGCTATTTTTTTTTCTGACAGGTGTCATTTTTCCAGGGTGAATGTTTGAATATTGTAGTCGCTTTTAGAAAGTAACAGCTGCTAATAGTTTCTGAAGATTAAAACTGGTGACCACATTTCAGGTGTTAAATTGAGTTGAAACTTCTTTCACAATTAGTGGTAATTTTTATTCTTTCTGTCCCACTAAGAAAACATTATTGCAGAAAAGCAAATATTACATCACTGGTTGAAAATAATTTTGAAATTAGTTATTAAAATCTACCTGTCATTGAAACTTGTATTTGTTCAATTAGAACTTACTCAACTTTCAAGACAAAATTAAAATTCTGAATCTTTTGCAAACATTTACATTTCAATTTTTGCAATGTTTTTCTTCTTCAGGATACTTAATTTTCTGATATTCTTCTTAAGTTTTTTGTCTGTACACATATGGAAACATTTTAGCTCCTTTTTCCTTCTATTGTATAACTTATTCTGTTTATTCCCAGTCTTTTTTGTTTCCAGTATACAGAACACTTTTACTTGTAAGAAAAGCAAAAAAAAAAAAGTATATACACAATTTATCATTCCACTTCACTTTATTTCTTCTTGAAGTCAGTGTCTGTCTTCTCCCTGAGCATTTTCTCTTATAAGTGATAATTAACATGGACAATGATTTGTGTCCTGTTTTTTATTCTCTGAAATGGCTTAAATGTTGTTGGCTGAGGCGAAGGTAGCAGGTATACTCCAGCAGAGAAAGAGTAGCTGGCGGCTCTCTGGAGGCAACAGCAAGCAAATGTGCTGTCTTGATTTGTAAAGGGTTTTAATGTCATCAATAGTAATTCAGCAACGAGAGATTTGTAAAATGCAGCTCAAAATGTAGCAAATTGCATCATTGTTAGTGCTTTAGAATTTTAAAATATCTACAGCAGATGGTAGAGTACGAGGAGCAATGTCTTGCTTCGGTGTCTAGGAAAAGTTTATGTCATCATAAACCCTAGCATTGATTGTGACTTCTTTGGCCTGCTGTAAAAAAAGTTGTTATTTATTTTCTTTTGACTAGTTTGCTTTGAAAAATATTTAATAGAGTATTAAGAAATCAGATTTTCACATTTTAGAGAAGTGGCTCACTTTCCAAATATATGAGAATGCAATGTAGTAATATCCTTGGAAATGGAGAAATGTTTTAAAACAGCTTAATAGAGGTCCTTTTCTCTTGAGAAGAATTCTCTGCAGTCTTGTCCAATTTGATTTTAAATATCCTGAATAAGAAAATCATTTTCACTTTGAAAATAATTTCTAGCAATTTACAAAGCCATCAAATTTTAGTTCTGGAAACTTCCTTAAATGCTAGCTATTCTTATCCCTTTATATCTCGGATTAGGCCACCTGGGATTTCCTCTCATTCAATTTGGATTTTTGCTTTGCATTTGTTCAATGCACCAGATTATAAAAATATAATTAACTAATTGGAGTTAGTGGCTAGCCTAAATAATTTCCTAAATTGAAATTGATAATTGTGCAATAATCCTAAACTATCAGTTTCCCAGAATTTTAGAGAAATTGTGCAATGGGGAAATTGTGCAATTTGCAAATCATATAAAGTTCAGAATAGATAATAGACTAATATCCTGTTTGCTGATTTATTTATTTTATTTAAGCAAAAAATTATGGCAAAGCATTTCAAAATAGGAAAATGTCCACTGTCCATTATTGTGCACCAATACCAGTCTATCTACGTCAAAATCTCACCTCTGCCATCTGTCACTGTGTGATGTAGTGATGTATGCATCTTAAATTCACAATTTTCTCATCTGTAAGATGAGGTTAAAGCCCATATCAAAATGTTATTGTGAGGGTTAAATGGATTAATACTGTAAAATATTTTAAATGGATTCTGGCAAACTAATAGCATACAACAAATACAGCCTCAATTATATATTAAACATTTAGCATTATAGAATAAGGTTTTTCAGGAAGACAGCGTGGCATGGCCAAGCACAGCAGGAATGCACAGGCAATTATGGAGGAAGCTAACTGGCACCAGAGAGCCAGAAGAAAAACGGTTCCAAAGTGGGTTGCTAAGCAGGGGCTGCAAAACATCATTTTCTGTGTTACTGGTCATATGTTAGCATCCGCAAACAAGGCGGGCAGAGTTCACTATCTTTGGTGTCCCCTTGAACCTGTACCTCATTTTCCTCTAACGTTTTCATATCTTAGCCTAATTCTCTTTATTTGGGTTGTTTTTCTTCTTAAAATTATGTATTTCTAGAAAGAGGATGATTTCAAATAAAGATTCCTCGGGGTGGGGGGGCGATAAGAATAAAATATGGGAGTTACCTTATTCTCTTTTCTATGTTGTGTTCAGCCCTCCTTGGTAATACTCAAGAGAAGAGACAATCTCATGTGAAGAGGGACTTCTCACAGCAAATGTCTAAGGTAGAGTCTCCGTTAGTTGGTTTTCACCCTTCAACGTGCTTCTCCGTCAGTGTTGGCAATAACTAGCTGCCACCCTCAGCCTCTTCCTTCTCACAGGTCACACCTACGTGGCTCTGCTACTTGCAGAGAGACAAGAGATGGAGTAAACAAAGAAGTAGCCCAAACAAAAGTACAAATGTTGCCAGGCATGCTTGAGGAATACTTCTAGAGAGCTTTCGTTCTGGATGTCAATAGGTACCTTGTTGCCTTAGTCACCAGCATGCAGAGATTTTTCTTTGAATTTAACACTTTGGCCCGTGTCTTACTCTCACTTCAGTTCTATGCTGAGTTAGTTGTCGGGGACTGGGATCTTCAGCAGTACCCAGGCCTTGATAAGCTGGGATCAAGGATGAAGGCCACTGAATGTCTGCTGGCAATTCTTGCCCTGTTGTCACTGACATTCACCTTTCAGTATCACCCTTGAAAAACAATACATCACCTTTGAACGGCATCCCCTCTTACAGACAGACTCAGTCCTCAATGCATATGAAAAACACCCGGTCTTCACTGTCTTCAGCTCAGCACAGCTCTCCAGTACGAGATGCAGGAGAAATCTGTTAGAACACAAAAGATTGTTGTACAGTTCCCAAATGGTGCATATCAGTGTTGAACTGAAAAGAAATGGAGAAGTCAACCAAACAAGAGGCAGATATGATGAGGTTATATAAATGAAGTTAAATTTTGCCACCTAATGTTGTTATGCATGTCATTTCTTCTTGTGAAGAAAAGTAACAAGGACAGAGGATTTTCCAGTGCCTTTTCCTTCTTTGGAAAAGAAGTGGATGCTTCACTATCCCAGAAAATCCACCTGAATCATTCTGTCCCTGTGTAGCAAAACTTTGGGGTCCTTTCTAGCATGTTCTCTATAATTCAACTGTAGATGAGTCCTGTGCTGATTTCCTCTTTTTTTGCTGCACGGTATAAATCACTTCTGTATTTTCTTCTGGAAGTAATAAATCACAAACATGCATGATATATAAAATGTAGAGGTTCTTATTATATAAGTATTCATTTCCTGAGTTCTCTGACTTGAAAGATAGATAAGCTAGCAAGATTGTTATGACATATATATATTTTTTTTTCACATAAATTTTTACAATATATATATATATATATATAT
>NW_022900915.1:37537207-37637167 GCF_012274545.1 Fukomys damarensis
TATTTATATGTGTGTGTGTGTATTGCTGGAATAACCACTTGTAAAATCAGTCCCTATGCAATCCATTCTTAAATTTGCACAGATTACCTATTATTTATATTTTCATTGTTACTTTCTTCTGATTGTCAGAGGCAGTGAAAAACCAGTTAGGACAATTGCATTGTGATATGAATCCAAATGCTACAGAAGACGTTGTTAATTTTTCTGAAATTAGCAAGTAGAGGAGGATTCTAACTAGATCATTCACATGCTGGACATTTCCTTCTTAACCACCCCTGATCGCCACCGATTCAAAGGCAATGCCTACTTTGAACCTGGACTTTTCTCCCTAACATTCTATTCCTTAACTTTATAATTGATCCTGACCGAAGATTGCCAGATACCAGAGATAAAGAAGTAGGAGTCATAATTCCTCCTTCAAAAGTATTTCCTACTCTGTCATATGAAGTAGAAACAATGGATATAGCTTTAAAATAGAACAGAGCTATAGGCCAAATCAGTGCCAGAGACAACAAGTGCTTTGATCCCCGAAGGGAAAATGTGGGTCTTTGACCCATGCTCACTGCTCCTTAGACACCAAGAGACCATAGGATCCACACGTTTGAACTGTGTGTTCCAAGTATATGCAAGAATCAGAGGCAACAACGTCAGCTGAGCGCCGCTGGGGAGTGCAGTCTGCCAGGCTGTGCCCTGAGATCTATTACAACCTCTCTGGACAAAATTCTCAGGCGATTTACATGCACACTGACATTTGAGAAAACAGCATGTGTTATAGGAAAGAGACATTTCTAATTCACCATTCCACTTTTTTTTCTGGATTGAGTATTACAAAGGCTTGAATGCTAGCCTTTCTCTATGCCCAAATTTCTTATTTTCTTCCCCAGCAATATTAATGTTGTGCACTCCACACCCACAGTGCCAGGGCGGGAAGGTTTCCACGCAGAGTTCTCTGGGCTTCCTGTTCATTAGCTCCAAATTGACTGCAGGGAGCACTAGGCATGAGCCCCGGTTACAATTCCAGCTTCGGCACTAATGAGCAGCAGGTGGCAATCACATAGTTGTTCAGGTAGGATTTTCTCATTGATAAAAGGAGATTGAATGATCACTAAATCGGCTTTCAGCTTTGCAATTTAATTTCATTTCAGATTGTCACACATTATAAGATAAAAGCAGTGACGCTAACACTACTTAGACTGCTGTGGAATTTTTCAGAGCAAAGAATGTTGAAGGATGTGTGTTGTATGTGGAATACATATGAGCACAGATTGATATAAGGGTTAAAAACAGAGGCTGAGTTTCAACACTGTTTTGTTATTTAAAGGGATTTTTGTTGTTTAAAGAAATTTTAAAATACAAAACATTTTCTTTACCTTCAGCAGCCAACTTTAAAATAATGCACATAATTCTTATATGAGCAAAATATTGTTGGGATGACTCATAATGAATTCAACCTGGCCAGATATACATTTTTTCTTTAACCTGTTCTTCTAAAAATGTTCTTTTTTTTTTAAACTGAGAGTCTTGTTATTTTAAAAGCATAGTAGCATTTTATCAAATGCCTTGCTTTCAAAGCTTCATAAAGAAAATGATTATTGAATATATATCAGCAGCAAATAATGATAATCCCCATGAACCATTCAAAAAATGTTTAAGAAGTTAACAGTGTTAAACATTTTTAAATAAGAGAGTAGCATAACCAGAGTGATAAATTCAGACATCATTATTTATTGAGGGAAACTTGGAACTCACTCCAGGCATTATATTTGGGAAGCATATTCTGATTTTTACTTTCTTGAACCCTCAAGACAATGCCTTAGAGTAGATATTATGATTCCTTTTAACAGGGGAAAAACCTGAGATTTAGGAAATTATTTGTCAAAGGCCACTCAGCTTCTAATCCAAAGCCCTGTATGCCACATTTGTACTACACTAGACATGCTTCATTCATTTTGAAATACATAAAGAGAGAAGGAAATATTTCAATATTTTAAAAGGAAAAGAGAAAATTATGAAGAAAAAAACCAATGCAGTGATCCAGAAAATAGGTAATGAGGGCTTGGATCATTGTCTCATAAATTCAATTGAGTCCCCCAAAAGAGAAACATTAACGTCCCAAGCCCTAGTTCCTCATGTTCTTATAATTAGATGCTCATGAAAACAGAGACATGCAAGGAGACTGTCTGCCAAGTGACAGAGTAGTGAATAGATTTGTACAATTGTAGGCCGGGGATTTAGCTCAGTGGTTCCGCCTCCTGCTTCGCAAGCACAAGGACCCAAGTTAGATCCCCCGTACAAAAAAAAAAAAAAAAAAAAAAAAAAAAAAAAAAAAAAAAAAAAAAAAAAGCACAGTTGCAAACCAAAGATGTGTAAACACTGTCAGTAACCCTCTGGGAGCCCAAAAGAAAAGAAAAGAAAAGAAAACAACACCTACGACAAAACAAACAATCGAGGATTCTCCTCTGGTTTCATAGGGAGCTTGGCTTTGCCAGTGCCTGCATTTCACACTACTCACATTCAGAATTGCAACACAGTGAAATTATGCTTTTTAAGTCACCCATATGTGGTGCTTCGATAAGGAAACTCTAGAAATCTAGCGGATCTGAGAATGGGAAGGAGAAAAAGAATAAAACAGGGCAGACGATAGCCAGGCCGGGCCTACCGAGAGCGTTGCATTTGCGTGTTTAGAAGGGCAAATTCAACCAACCAGGGATTACAATTTTTTGAAAGTGAAACGTATGTTTGCACCAAACACGTACAGACTTTTTGCTGTTTTCTGACCAATAGAATATAGAAACTATTTATACGGCATTTGCATTATAAGGAGCATAGCATTTATACAGGTATATGGGGGATTTTAAGTGGCCTAGTGATGGTTCTGAGTATACCATAGATGCGTTTAGGAGAACTTGCAGGCTGATATACTCCCTCTAACCTTCTCCTTGGCTGGCTGGACACACATGGCCTACAAGACTCTACAGCGAGAATGGTAAAGCAAGGCATGCAGACCAGATCTGCCCTGGTGCCTGTTTTGTGAAGGAATTTTTTGAAACAGCTGTGTGCACTGATTTACACATTGTGTATGACTGCTTTGTACTGTCACAGCTGAGTTGAGGAGTTGCAACCCAGACCTTACAGCCTGCAAAGCCTAACGTATTTACTCTTTACAGAAAAATGCCCAATTTCTTCCCTAGATGATATAAAAGCCCAAATTTGGAAGGACTCTGTATCCCCAAGTCACTAGGAGAGCCACTACCAACCTGAACCCAGCTTTCCTAGATTATTATGGGTCTACGAACAAAATATGCTCTATATTTAATAAGTTATATTTCAAAGATTTTGTAGCAGCAATGCATTTACAATTGCTAGTACAGTACACATGACAAAATTTACCTTTTATATTTTTTGGTACGTGTTTGTAATACATAATAATTATATTCATGATTTTAATCATTTTTACGTCTACTTTCTTTCCTGGCCCTTCTCCCTGGATCACCTTCTTATCCCTACAAATCCCCTTTCTTAAAGTGCACAGTTCCATAGCATTTAGCACGCTCCCAGAGCTGCTCCCAGAGTTGCACTCTTTCCCAGAGTGTTTGCAACAGCACTGCATGAGGATTCCAGCTTCTCCACGTAAATGTCAAGAGGCATCTTCCTTCTTTTGTAATTTGGCATCCCTGTGGATGTATGAAATTGCATGTCATCGTGATTCTGATTTGGATTTCTGCCTAGTAATATTGACCATGTTTCATCTGCCTAGTTGCAATTTGTACATTCTATTTGGAGAAATGGCTACTCAAATCCAGGGTGCACTTTGGAATTAGGGTGCCCTTTATCGAGTTGTAAGTGTTCTTTACATATTCTGTAAATAAGTCCCTTAAATAATATATTATGTGAAAATGTTTTCTCCAGTTCTATGGGTTGTCTTTTCATTACTTTGATGCTAAACTTAGAATCATACAAGTTATTGACTTAGATGAGGTTCACCTTGTCTATCTTTTATCTGTGCTTTCAGTGCCATAATCAAGAAAATATTCTGAGAAAAAAAAGAAAATATTGACTAATCTAAGCCATAAATTTTTATGCCTATGTTTTCTTTTAAGTTTTTATAATTTTAGCTCTTATGTTTATGTCTGTTACCAATTTTGAGTTAATTTTTGTATATTTTGTGATGTAGGAGTTCAAATCTGCCTTTTTGCATGTGTATAACTAGTTGTATCAGCATAGCTTGTTAAGAAGATATCATGCATTTTTTCAATTTTTAATTGACTTGTATTAGTTTTACAACTGAAAACACTAAATGTCATAAAATTATACAAAACATTTTTCAAAATTAAATTTAAAAGTATGTAGGTGGATAATGGAATGTCACAGAAATTAAAGACAGGAAACTGATTCAAGGAAATTTGGGGAGGCTCAGCTGTCACATGCTAAAAGGAAGTCAAGAAATTTAGAGAGGAAAGAAAAAACAAACCTTTAGGATCTTATTTCCACAGCGTGGATTTGTTTCACTTAAGAAGTGTTTAAATATACAAAATAGGGCACCCAGTCTGGACTATACTTTCAAGAGAGTTCACAACACGAGGGAATCACAAAGGGCAAAAAGGTAGAAGATAGTACAGTACAGAGAAACACGTTTTGGGAAAAATAGTCTTACTGTATAAAAATACGTGATATTTAACAGAATAGAAGTTACTGGGGCAACACTGAATATGTAGGGAAAAGAGAGGCTGATAAATAATATGGGGGTTGTCTGATAAGGCACAGTCTTTGAAGTAGAGCTATGGTCAGTATTTCAATGCAAGAAAACAGAAGGAGAAATGGTGAGAGACTGACATTGAGTAGGGACAAAATGGAAGGTACAGAAAAGACACAGCAGGAAGGTTTGAAAATGAGTGTGGGTTAGGGCAAGAGAGGACACATTCTTCTTTAACAGGTAAAGGAATTTTTTCTCCCTGAGATGTAATTCTGATGTGATCACTTCTCCCAGCACCTGAATTTGAGAAGCTGTTATTTGCTAATTCCCCTGCATACAAAATACATAACTCAGGGATACTCTCAGATACAAATTTGCTTATGTGCTTCGGGAGTTACACAAACAAACAAAACAGCAGAACAAACAATGGCACTTCTAAAACCAGGATATCTGGCAGTCCGAGCCTGCTTGAAGGGACCACCACAGTCACTGAGGGTCTCATACTACCCAGAAAAGAGAGAATCTGCTTCCTAGTTTTGTGTGTGTGTGTATGTGTGTGTGTGTGTGTGTTTCTCTGCTCATGCATTTGTTTGCTATTTAGCTTTACAGAGTTCAAAGGAATGAGTGACCCATTTTTATTTAATGAGATCTATAACACAGAATGCGGACGAACATGCCCATCCCACAACCAAATGTTGGCATCCTATGCTTAAGAATGCATATACGCTGTGCCTAAGAATTAGAAATCGTAAATGGAAGCATGTGTGAGAGGAGAGGAGGAAATAAATACAAAGTTGATCTTTGTTTTTTAATCAGTGTAGTTCTGACTTTCCATCTCCTTTTTAAGACAATGAGCAAAGGATAAAAATGCCTAACATTGAAGATCCTCTAATTCCCAAAATGGTAACTGCTATAAATGACTGTTGCTGTCTCACATTTCAGAGAATCATACAAAAATATACATTTCTTATAATATTGTTTTAAAATTATTTTTCCAGAATAAGCCAATTTTAAGCTTGTGGATAGTTTCTCCAAACACTGTGTGTAATGGATGACCCTAAAGGGAGCAAACTCACAATGGTACTTATAGGGCACTTGAGTAATTTTTTAAAACTCCTTCTGTAAACTTGAATGAAGCCTTATTACTTCCTACCTGTGTTTCAAAGTTTTCTGTGTGCCTTAAGTCCTTTCCCATCCAATCACATGTCAGTAGTCCAGTCACTAGAAGAAAATGAATTGGGATTTTTCCGATTTTATTTTTATAATGCTAATAAAATTAAAAAAAAAATAATGCATTCACACATTTAAATCTGCTAAGACACAGTAGTGTGGCCTACATAGTTTTCTTTATAAAGTATCACACAAATGTGAAATGCATTTTAGTCCCCCTTTACCCAGACAGTAGCAATAGTCTAATAATCATTTTGCAGGAATACTTAGGAGGAAAGAAAATCAGAAAATTGCTAGGTTTCTCTTCCTTCTCTTTGCTGTCACATTTAAGCTTCACCAGAGCTTTTGTTCTGCTTCTACTATTTCACTTTATAGGTCCATCCACAAGTTGTCTAATTTCCCTTCTATATGCCTAGTGTCTCCTCTTTTTTATGCTTTTCCACCTGATCAATATGGGGAAATTGAGAAGAAAGACTTTGAATGAGGAAGAAAACCTCATTTTTGGAGTGAATGTAGTGTAGGTCTACAAATTGTCCATTATCATATTGCTTTTCAGCTGCTAATTCCCACCAAGATTTGACAGAACCTCATTTTCAACCAAGCCCTCTAAAAGTATAAAAAATGGCAAGCTGTTCTCCACATGGAACTTTGCACAACATCAAAAGCACAGCAAAGAAAAACTACTGTAATATTAAAGAAACATTTTAACAATATTTCTGGTTGATTGCTAAAGTGAGCATCAAGAAGTCAAATTTAAATACATTTACATCTATAAATATCGGTTTGTAGATTCCTCCTCATACCGCTTGCCACTTGAGGAGGGAGAAGAATGATCATAAAACTACAGATTTCCTCGTATTTAATGTTTGCGGCAGCTAGTTTGTTGGAACTGCCATCATTGATATCTTTTGTTGGGGTGTGATTATTCTGTGTGCCTCCTTGAATATACCTGGGTACTTAAACATATTCCTGTTGTCTTGAAGAGCTTTATTGGAGAGATGAGGAATATAATGTCACTTAATTGCTAGGTTTTTATGGTTAGAGTTGTCTCTCAACTGCAAATCAGTGGATATCACAGATTTCAGTTGGTGGTGATGATTCGGATAAATAAGGGGGAAATGGTCACACATTTCTGAGAGGCCAGTTGAAGTTACAGAACATTTTTCTTGAGAACATATCAAAAAAATTAAGCATGAAAACTGCCCCAGAACATGAGGATTCCATCTAAAACAATTTACTTTGTTATGGCTGCAGTCTAATATTGTAGATATTAAAAAAAAACTCAAGTACCCTATATTTTCCAAATTTTCTCTGTCCTCTTCTAAAAAATTTATTTACTACTCTCTTCTCTTCCTCTGTTCCCCTCCTTCTATGTTGGATTTGTATCTACATATCTTAGGTTGATATTATATAAAAGAATACTACTAAATTTAATAGAGTCTTTGCTAATATTTTTTAAGATAGTGGTACATGTGTTTCTGAAATTATTAAAGAAAGTAATAAGATTATAAAGACAAGCTAAATCTGAAATCTCAAAGTAGGTGTCATACTCCAAAAAAGCTGGTGAAAATTATTACTTCCAATTTCTAGTAGAATCTCAATATATTTCAGTGTAGGAACTACATTTGCATGATCATATTCTAAATATTTTCACCTGTTTTAACTGAGAATTTCTGACTTGAAAAAACAAAATCACCACTTGATTTATACAAGGCATTTTGTATTATTAAAATTGTTAGAATAAGCTGTTGCTAATGCTACGTGTGTTTACCTTCCACTGCTTAGAACCGTAGTAAGGAGCTGCATTCTTTGTTCCAGGGGGTAACAAGAAGACAACCGAAGGCATAATGCTAAATTGACTTTTATACTGCACGAAATTTACTGATCTAAAAATTTACTGAAAGGGACACCAGCACATCTGCCCCTATAGGAAATGATTTTTGCATAGTAAGTGTTGATCTGCATAACCATATGATCATCACAAGTGCTGATTACCAAATCTGAATCATCATTACTTAGCAAAGCTCTATAAATACACATGGCACCATGTAATATATTCATCTGCTCTAAATTAATGACAAAGTCTTTACCCCAAGGAGCGTGGGGGTCTAACAACAAAGAGCATCTCAAAAGACGAATAGAATTTGTAGAACACACACTAAGTTGGGGGAAATTTTCAGTGAAACAACTTTAGTGAGGGACTTTCAAGTTTAAAGTAAAGGAGGAATTAAGAATCCATGTCAAGTTTGCCTTTTGATTCCTTTCAGTCCATGTGTGGGCAGGAGATCAACACTTCCATCCCCTGACCTCTTGGAAGCACTGGGCAGACAGACTGATAGAGACTTCTGAATGCATTTAAAACATCTTCATATAAATAGTTTAGTATTTAGATGCAATCAATGTATCTAAAACTGAATTCATATCCCTTCACCTTGTTCTCATGGTTTAAATCAGCTGCTGCCTTGGTTAAAGGCAGTGGCCTTTTTGCAGTTGTTACTAAAGATATTTGAGAGGTACTTTCTCCTTGTTCTTCTCTTTCGCGGAAAACCAAGACCTGTGAATTCTCATGTTGGTGCTATATTCTCTACTTGCACCTTCTCAGTTCTAACTTGGGCCTTCATGTTTGACATTAAATGATCACCGTGCCTTCCAGTCTGTTTCCAAGCTAATTAGTTTTAAAATAACTCTTCTAAAAACACCGATTTTAGCCACTCCCAGCCCAAGTCTTAATGGCCTCTCAGTACGAAGTCAACATGGCATTCTGGGTCCTCCACAGCCCAACATACACTTCTTCTCCCATCCTCACTACATACTAATCCTTGTTCACCACCTTTTAAAACATTGCCCTTGTTTAGGCCTCCTTGTTGGCATGTGACACTCCAACTCTTCTTAAAAGCCTGAATTTTCTTTCTCATTTCTCTATTATTTCAGACCTGGGAAAGAAATATATTTCCTGTCTGAAATGCTCAAATATCTCAGGAGAAACTAGCCTGCCCTCTTCTTATATGTACTGACATATGAGAAGATTTGTTTTTGTCATGTATATTTTCACTGCTGCCTCATTAGCCACAATTGACTCTCTACCACCAAAAGCACTCAGCTTTGCTTTTTTAAGACCTGCCCCTTTTTTCTTCTCAGTTTAAAGAAATTATCCCTCCTTGTGCCCTTTACACTACTCTAACCAGTGATTATTTAAAAAGTAAACAGATAACTGAAACAAACCCACTATTTATTAACTTCAGATATCATGCTGAGAGACTGATGGCCCTTGACATATTTGATTAGAGTTTTCATACCTGACATTGTTTTATCTATATTTTGCCCAAGGAGAGACCATGCCTGTGGTTAGAACCAACTTCAGGTAGGAAGAGATCAGATATTAATTTTACTGATATATTATATTTGAATTCTCTGCCAAGCTGCTTCTAAAATTAAACCCACCTGGAACTTCTCTTTTATGTGAATTACTCTTACTTTAGCTTCAATCAGTTACAGTTGGTATTTTTGACACAAAAAATCCGTTTCTGTTCACTTAGATTTAGCAATATTTGCTTGCTAATGTTTTCTTGGGGTAAATGGTAAGTGCTGTTTCCTCACTCCTGTTTGTCCACACTGTAGTGTTGGATTATTAGTAATTTAAACTAAGGTATCAAGAAAGCTTCCAAAAGAAATACTTCAGGAATAGGAGGTAGGACTATGTGACTTGAAGTGTCTCTTCTACCATTGGCATCTTTTTAATGAGTGTATTAATTTTAAGAGCTCCAAGAGTATACCATGAGGTAAAGTTGACTGTGATGATAAACATAGCTTGAAAAAAATCATTAATTTTCTAAAGCTGTCTAACAAAGTACCATAAACTGGGTGAGTAGGAGCAACAGAAATGCACTATCTCAGTCCTGAAGGCCTAAATTTCAATAATGAGAAAACAGCAGAACTCTGCTCCCTCAGAAGGCTCTAGGAAGAAATGGTCCCTTGCTTTTCTCTTAGCTTCTTGCTATGATATAAATATCTGTGTCCAACCAGAATTCATACATTGGAACATAATTCCCAGTGTGATAGTAATAGAAAGTGGGGCCTTTGAGAAGTGATTAAGTTATGAAGGCAATATTTCTTGAGCAGAATTAGTGCCCTGATAAAATGGGTCCAGTGTGCGAGCTCCTTCCACCATTTGAAGACGGAGAAAGAAGACACCACCAATGAAGCAGAAAGCCAGCCCCCACCATGTAACGAATCTTCTGAAACCTGGATCTTGGACCTATTATCCTTCAGAACCAGGAGAGGTAAATTTCTATGTATTTTAAGTTTATAAATTACATAGTCTTATTTTTTAAAATAGTAGCTTGAATGGATTAAAACACATAGTTTGCTGGAAATCTTTGGTGTTCCTTGGCTTGGAGCTGTGAAACTCCATATTTTTTAAACTTCCTTTATGATATTCTCCCTGTTTCTTCGCATGACTGTCTTCTTATAAATACAGCACCACATTGCATTCTGAGTTCACCCTACTCCAGTATGGCCTCATTTTAATTTAACTGATGGCATCTATTTCTTAGATAGTGACAGTCACATTTTGAGGAATTGGACAGTAGGATCTCAGTATGTTTTTTAGAGGATACAACAAATAATAAAAACTAGGTTTTTCTAGGAGTAAGCTTCACTGCGATGCCTTGCTCTAAAGAGAGAAAAAAGATATGCCTGACTGAACAATTTTTTCTAAGTGGCTTTTTTTCCAGCAGTTTTCCAGTCAACCAGATAGATAGTTAAGACTAAAGCAGAAATCTACATGATTTAAAGGGACTAAAGAGCCCTGGAATTCCCCATAAGCAAAATACACACCCTGATGACCAATGACTGTGTTTTTTTCACAGATAATTTCTCTTCCATGACTGGCATTTGCTTATGAAAGAAAACATCCCAATGGACAGTATCTAGCTCCATCAGCCAAAAAGTAATTCCTATGAACAACAAGACCTTGTTGGTGAGGAGGTGGCTTTATTCATTTCTTCTCATGAATAAATTAGCTTTCTAAAAAATTCATAGGAGAAAATCACATTATAAATTTGTTTTTACTTTTATCAAAATGAGGACATTATGTAATTTTAATGAATGAAGTGTAATGATATCTTCTTCAGTTTCACAACAAGATTAAAATTGATTCTGAACATAAGACAGATCTTCCTAGCTGCAAGCCAGCCCCAAAGCTCTTGGCCTTTGTAGATGTATTGTCGTGGAACAAATCCACTTAGAAAAAAAAATGTTTAGAATCAGGCATATCTTCTTTCAAACACAATCTCCTCCAATGTAATTGCCATGTCAAGTTAGCCAACTTACTTAACTTCTCCAAATCTCAGTTTCCTAAGCCATAATTTCAAAGATTTTTGTGATTATTGAATTAAGGAAGAGCATATAGAACCTATTGTCTGGCACATAGCGTGCAATACAATTTTTATTATTATCATCACTATTATAGCTATGAGAATTTCTCTTTAGAAACATCTGAGGCAGGAACAAAGAGAAAAACCTACAATAAAATGTGAAAAACATATCTGTTTTGATATTCTTTTTTGGCAATTATTTAATTATTTATTTAGTTACACCTTTGTCTGCTGCACTAGTGCTAAGTTTTCTTCTGGGGGGAAGAAAGTCCTCCCATGAGAAGAAATAATTGCTCCAGTGATTTTCTTTTTATTTCTGTTTCTGAAACCAAAATATTGAAAAGGGACATATGTAAGGGACTAGGCATCAGTTATTTCAGAAACATAGGAATAGATGCAGTCTTCAAAAACCTTAAACTTGTCTTCCTCTGTTTTTCACTATCTACATGTGTTCCCACCTAGACTACTCCACCCAGTCAGCAACTTGTGAGCTCCAGAGGTTTGTCTGTATTCTCTTACCACCCTGTCCAGCATGTGCATCATGGCACGGGCTATGGACTGAATGTTTCTCTTCCTCCAAAATCCCTGTGTTGACAACTGACACCCTGTGTGGTGATGTTTGAAAATAAGATTTTTGATAAGTTATTAGACCATGATTACAGAGCCCTGGTGAGTGAAATCAATGTTCTGATACAGGTCTCCTCAGAGGGCTCATTTACCCCTCTGCCATGCGTCGACATAGTGAAAATATGGCTGCCTATGACTGATTAGAAAGCCCCCCCCCCGACATAGCATCTGTCTATACATAGATTTTATAGTTTTCGGAATTTGAATAAATAGATTTCTGTTGTTCCATTCCATTTACTCAACGGTTTATTATTATAGCAGTCAAAACATAAAGAGAAAGAAAATTGATACCAGGAGTTGGGTGATTTTGTAACAACTATATTAAAATATGGAAGTTTCTTTCAAACTTAGAAATGCATAGAAGCTAGAAGAGTTTGAGGTTCCTGTTAGAGAAAGGTTATGTTGACATGAACAGACTAGCGAGGGGAATTTGGGTTCATAAGGAAGAGGAGAGTTATAGAGACAGCTTCAATTTTAGAAAGCCCTTAGTAGTCCTGTATGGAGTGTTGGTAGTATGTAGATGGTATTCTGATACAATCTTAGAAAAAAAAGGAAGTTGTTACTGGACAATAGGAGGAAAGTCATCTGTGTGAGAAAGTGACAAAGAACTGGCAGAAATGTCTTGTGTTCTGAGGATCTGTGTAAGATCAAACTTCCAAGTGATGAAACTGGGTGTTAGGCTGAGGAAATATGTAAACAAAATATTGGAAACAGCCAGGTCTTTTCCTTGACGCTTTAATGAAATGTTAGAAGAGATGACAGATGGAAAGGTGCAATTCCCCGTCAAAGCACACCTCCAAGGTCTGCTGGAGTCTTGCTCCACAACGCCGAGGAGAACGGAAAAGGCCACGTAGGTGTGGTCTCCACAGGCCCAGGACGCGGTAAACCAGGAAGATGGAGATGTACGCAGTCATTCCACAGATGTCAGAGGGGATGGGTTAGGACAACAGAAGAATAACCCGTTTCCTCCACAAAAGCAAGTCAGGTCTCATAAGTGTTGCCACTTCCCTCATGGGCCCAGAATGCAAAGGTCCCAAGATGGAAGCTTCAAAGCCAAGGCCCTGGACCTGCGGAACCTCAGGGCTCACCCCTCCGTGCCTTTTTACAAAGCAGTCTCCACTGCCTGCACCTGGACTTCAGGCCACGATCCTTGGGTCCCCACATGTGGCTCCAGAGGGCTCCAGTGCGCTGTGCTCTGCATGCAGCAATGCCATGGAGAACGGCTATCTCCATACATGTTTCAGAAGCGTCCAGGAGAGAACAAAGAAGTAAGAGATGCAGTAATATTCTAGGCACACGGCTGAGTGTTTCTCTTCTGACCTGCTCTTTGTTCTTAGCTACTGGCTGCATGACTCACAAGTTGCCTAATTTTAAATGCCGGGAAACGCATTTAGTCCTTTCCTTCATTTTCTACATCTACTCCAATCCCTAATGCTGTCATTTTCTCTTTAAGAAAACATCGAGCCAATCTACTTTATGCTTTTATTCAGGATACCATAATCTTACATCACAAAATCAGAGCTTTACCTGATCTTTCTTCCATATCCAGGCGTTTATATAATAACACCCAGAGTGAGCTGGAGTGATTGTTGAAGCACAACCAAACAAAAACAATACAACATACAGCTCTCACTGTTAACAGTCTCCAAAAGCAATCACCTGCTTCATGATAAAATTCTAGCTCCACTTCCCTGCGTGCACACGCCTCTGAGAATTTTCCCAACGCACGCTGCGCCCCTCTCCTGTCCAGTCATGTCTTCCCAGGCTGTGTTCACTTTGGATATTCTGCTCTCTCAGAAGGTTCTTCCTGCAGGCTCTTTGTCTAACTCCTCTGAGGCCACTGATCTGAGTTTAGACATCAACTCATGGTTAAACCCACCTGGAGTTCCCTCAGCCAGGACTAGCACAGATGCTGTCCCCATTTCCAGAACCCAGAAAACAGAGTTCTAATGTCCTTTAGCCCTTGAAATCCCAGATTTCCAGTGCTTCTCTCCATTAAAGTTATATTGTGTGGAAGGGCTGTGTGTTATTCACTGATATATTCCTAGAACTTTGGGTAGTATTTGGCAAATCATCAACACTTAATAAATATTTATTAACTGAGCATTAGGGAGACAGTACAAAGTAGCCTTTGGCCAAAGCAGTGATTACAGTATTAGCACATTTGCGCTATATAATTTTTTCCTTCAGAGCAGTTCACTTTGATTTATCTTGAACTGTTATGCAAGCTGTAACTAAAAACGACTGTGCTTGACACTGACTACAAAAATACCACTGTACAGACTGTGTTTTTGAAACCAATATTGAAGCTCAAATCATTTATAGTGGTGTCCATATTAAATGCTCTGTACGCACGTTCACTAAGTGTTGATTTGTTGTTTTTTGGGTCTTTTTTGCGATTTTTCCTACAGATTTCTTCTCCAACTGCTCCCATAATAGCTTCCCTCGCTAGGTTCACGCTGTTCCTAATGCACACAAAGCAGACTGTATCACAGAATGCACCTGGTTTCAGGAGCAACCAGTAGCCTTATGCATCAAGCACTCGATAGCCCAGCATAACCAGCTGTTAGACTCTACCCTGACATTTGTAGGTAAGTGTAGAGGTTGATTTGACCTACAAAGCGCTGCCTACACTTTCTACCCAGGAGATAAAATTTCAGATCTGAAGGTATGGGAGTGAGATCGTACCCACCTCCCTGTTGTCTTTTCCTCACACATACCTGGAGTACGTTTTCAATCCCTGATACTTCTTGACACCACTATTTCATTATCTATAACCAACTTCTTCTCAGTCATTGTTTTTCTCTTTGCCCAAGATATCCTGTGGATGTTGCAGTGGAGATGATCTGGAGTGTGTACTTCGTGAATGGGAGAACTACCAAGTTCGGAGGTCTTATTCTTCAAAAAGTAAAATCCATTGTCATTTCACGTATTTCTTTCAAACAAAATTTACCATTAAAGGTACCAGCAACATAATCCTTATTTAAGGTACATCCAGGAAGGCAGCGTGATCAACCATATGGATGGAACCAGAACTATGGAAACCTAATGATCTGGACCAAATTGTGTCCTACTTTCCTAAATTTGGGTGCTGAAGCCCTGAGGCATAATGTTGCTGTAGTTAGAAAGCTTGAAAGATAGAGTTGAGGTTACCTGAGGTCCTGAGTGTGGGGCCCTGCTGCAATGGGACTGCTGTCTTTTTAAGAAGAGGAAGAGACACTAGCAGTGCTCATCCCCAGCGAAAAGGCCATGGGAGGACACAGCTGGGAGGCAGCTGTTTCTGAGCAGAGGAATATGAGGCAGGAGAAACTTACCCCACTACCACCTTGACCTGGAACTCCCACACCTCAGAATTGCGAGACAACATATCTGTTGCATTTCACCTTTCCTGACTGCATTTTATTGTGGCAACTCTAAGAGGCTACAATACCTAAGTTTCAGTCCTAAGCCAAACACAGGTGCATGCTGGCTCAGTTCCTTAATCTCATTGCCTCATTCTTAAGAAATGGATATTCAGCAAAGCCACTTTTAGGGGTCCTTGGAGACATAATTGCACGAAACAATAGTGATAAGATACATCATGTAATCCCACTGATGAATGCAATGGTATTGTATACCTAAAATGTACCAATAAACTTAATAAAGACAAAAAACAATGGTGATGGGTCATTGCAGTTTTCTAAAGTGTTACATGGCTATGAAGATTTGCGTTTTTTTTTTCCTTAAAACAAAAACAGTTTTCTTAATGTTTCTGAATAATACTAAATTTTATTTCATCTTGGGACACTGGTTAACAAATAAAGAAAATAACCCCTATGTCGGAGTCTTATAAAGCAAATCCCCACTTTGCCAGCTGGTACCCTTGTGTCTACAGCAATGATCCATCTTCTCAGAGTCTCAGTTTCTTGTTCTACAAAACAGGTCTTAAAAACAATTATACCGCATTAGATTGTAAGACTAAACGAGAGTAGTTCGTCCCTAGCACAAGACGCGCGTCAGCTGGGTCAGTCTCTCTGGCAGTGTCCAGGCTCTTTCTGCCTAGCATGTAGCGAGCACTGTGCACCTATTCCTGTGTTGCCTCCTCTATTTCTCAGCAGGCAATATGACAGTAGTGTGGCAGCTATGTTCCCGGCCCTGTACCTGTTATGCTTCACCTGGACTAATTTAAATTCACAACTCTTCAATTACGTTCGTTCTATACCTAAGAAAACTGAGGTACGGGGGAGGGTTGTTTGATTAGGGGCAGCCAAAACTGACCTGGAATGATTTTGCTACAAAATACTCGTTACTAATTTGAAATTCAAATTGAACACCCAACCCTGTATTTTAATCTGGTGCTGGTACTCCACACAGGTCAGTAACTTGTCTAAAGTTACAGGGTAGTTAGGGTTCAAACTCTTGCACGCCGCTCGCAGAGCCCCAGATTTTATCCTTGTGCTTTACTGATTATGTGTAATTTCTAAAGAAACACCATTTGGCTCGGAGAGGAGAAATTAAGCTAGGAATTAACCTGGCTGATAATTGAAACGCATTCACAGACGAGGCGGGTTGTAAATAAGGTGGAGGCAAAGGTTGCAGGAAACCGTAGGGCTCTGGCTGAGACCTTAGGACCCTCATTAGTCGGACAATCTGCTCTGACATCAGGAGCAGAACAAAGTTGAAAAGCAATGTTCCTTTTTACAGAGTAGTTAAAAATATCTCTATTTTTTCCTTGCATTGGAAAACATTTCCTGAATTGGGAATAACGGTACAGCTGAAATAGCCCCAAGCATTTTTTTGGAAAGGCTATTAGGCATGCTTCTTTGTTGAAGAGGGTGCTCTGTGATCACTTTGCCAGTTAGTTTTGGTGGACTGAAGCCGGAGCACCACACCAGCAGGCAGGTTAGGAGGTGTCCTGCCTGGTTCCTCCAGCCCTTCCTGAGAAATGAAGGACAGTGTGCTCACCAAGTATGAACACCATCTATGCCTCTGTTTCCCTTCCAGGCAGCGGGAAAGGTGGTCAACAAATAGGCAGAGCATCCATAAAAGGGCACGGTGTAGGAGGAAAATATATAATTCGGTTAATTTGCACAATTTACTTTCCCATCACACAAGAGCTATTTGTTTACTTATTTATTTATTTTTAGGAGGACCAGGGGGTGGCTTGAACAAATATAGCCACTCGACTGCTGAGCATTCTCATGTTTAAATACATGAGGGAGAATGACAGAAATGAAGCTTAAAATAAAATATGAATTAAAACAATATGTGATCGAGATGTCCAAGTCAAAAATGGGATTGAAAACCATCACTAATTGATTCTTTGGATGATAAAAGATCATAGGTCTATAAAACAAACAACAGCAAAAAAAAAAAATACTTAAACAATTAGCTTCACTGGTAAAAGTGTTGGTATTAAGAAATTTAACCTCCATGATCCATAGACCTGAACAGACACCCTGACTCTCCACAAAGCAGAAGTATTTTCTGTGTCCTGCCCTTGGTGCTCACCAGGGCCATGCACATCTCCTCTCATATCTATGCTTTTGAATAACAGCTAGGATAATGTAGCTGTTGCCTTTAGAATAAAGTCCAAATTGCTTCCGGTGATTCGGGAATCCCTTAAGGACCCCGCCTCTCTTTGCTCTCCAACCATATAGCACAACAACCTTCCCCTCTTTGGCAGCCTCAGGGTCCTGTAGGAGACGGGAATTTAGCACAGGGTTCCTGCCTGCCTTGGGGCACTTGTACCTCTTTCCTTCTCTGCTGCTTTCCTTCTTGCCTTTCAAGTAGCTGCGTCTTTGTCCTGAGGGCTTTCGTTATTGCTCTCTATACAGATAGCTCCCCTCATTACTTCATTATTCTTTACATTGTAGTTTGGTTGTGCCCCTTGTTTATTCCACTTAGTTATTCACCTATTATTTGTGTACTTAGCTCATACCAATTTACTGCCCTTCCAATTAAATGGAAACTATGTGTAGTAAAACCCAGAACTCTGTTACTTCTGAACTTCAAGATTTAACATCATCATTGTGAGGCAGTGGTTCTAAGTAGACGTGTTGAACAACCGGATAAAACACTTGGTGTGCCCCTACTAAACTGATCAACAGCAGCTAAATGAGGATGCTGAATTCCCATAATCACAGGCCAGCTAATCTAAGAACTTTCTATCATGTTTGTAGGGGAATGAATTCCAAACAACAGAGGGTAGTAGGCTTTCTGGAAGACTATGGGGGTGGCATTATTGACCCTTGGTGCCTGCAAGTAGGTAATGACAGGAATTAATTAATGAATATGGGAGAAGATGTGACATTTTTCTCTGTGAACAATGAAATGAGCTGGATAGAGCATCCACATTTGTGGAGAACTTTTAGGCATCTACTCTGGTTCCTGGCTAAGGATGGTGGGAATTTGACTATGTAGATGGCAGTGAAAATTAAAACCAGTTAGTAAACTTCTTAGGAAGTTATTTCAGGAGTTTTCCACCTTTGATGCATTTCACAAATTCCTGGGCACTAAATTCTGATTTTGAAGGTCAAAAGTGAGCTCTAAAAATTTGCATCTCTAAAAGGTTCACAGGTAATGCTGATGCTGCCAGAGGGAAACAGCATTTTGAGAGCACTGTTAGGAGGAGAAATGCACAAAGCCTTCATTTATATGTTCTGTTCAAGGTTCATTTAAGACCTGTGAGGAAAGAGAATATGGAAAAACGTGATGGCTATCTGTGCCTCGAATTCATAGATGTACTCTGAATTCATGACAATAACTTCGTAGTCTCCAATATGCTGATGTAATTAACATGGGTGGGGGTGAGATTCATGAGTGTGAGGGGGTAGACAATGAGAAGGGACCAGGGGCCCAGCTTGGGAATTCCAGCTTCAAGCGGACTTACAGGAGAATTCATTCACAAAGGAAATTAGACAGGAGGATTGAGCAAGTAAGGGTAAGTTAAACAAGAACATAGGGTGACTCCAGAGTCTAAAGAGAGTTTCCCAAAGTAGAGCACAGGCAATAACGCCCAGAGATCAAGAAAGACAGGTTCTAGAAATGACTTTAGTAGGCAGGATACTGTTAGGGACCATAGCAAGGACATTATTTCGGAGTGATTAGAGATAGAAGTTAGATTGGATGCCCTGAGAAGCATGTGGGAGTTTGTGCAAGTTCATCCTGAGAGAGCAGGAATGAATGATCCTTCCCTCTAAATTCTTTACAGAAGAAGGAATCATATGCATAAACATTTCTCTTATTTCTCAGCAGGTAAAATATTTATGCACATGGTTTAAGAGTCAAAGTGTCCTAAAAGGCCATCAGACTTTAATATCTCTTTATTCACTCTTATGACTCACCTCTCCTAATTCCTGTTAATAACCTCAATTATTAGTTTCTTGTATATTATTCTAGTTTTAATAAAAATAATTTTTGAAGGCAGGAGGTACCTGACACTGTCACATGAAAGGGTAAAGATCCACTCAGTGACTACTTGGATTTAAATCACACTTCATTTCCATTCTTTTCCTTCATGCCTACCTCCGTACATGTGCTACACACACACACACACACACACACACACACACACACACACACACACAAACACAGTTCTTGTTCCCAACTACTGGTGATATATACTCTTAGTAAATCTGTCTTTTTGATCATTTCAGAGTAAACTCAATCTTCAAAGAACAATTATTCTTTTTGTAAATGAATATCTGGTGTAATTTATCCTGAGACCATACATGGGAAATCTATCATTTTCTAATCAACTCTGATTTGTCATTGTCATCAGGGGCAATTGATTCTATGTTCTTAAATGTCATAAAATCCTTCTCTGTCTTTCTGTATCTTTCTCTCTGCATACCTATGTTTATCTTCATGGTCATACGAAGGAGAATAAACCCCCTCGCAGCCTTGGGAAGATATTATTACTAGACCAAGTCTGATGAGGAGGGAAAAAGGACAACTACCCTTCTCACTAAATCCACATCACAGCAGGTCTCAGATTGGGTTGACTTGGGGCATGAAACTATTGCTGCACCAACCACAGGCCTGGGAGCCAGCTCACCTTGCTGCCGTGATATTTCCAACTCTGTGGGTGGGGGAGATAGTGGACTTGCAAGACTTTCCATGATTCCAGGTTTAGAAGGGAGAAGATGAAATATTCCAGCACTCCGTAGGAAAAGGGTTGCTGTTATCACGAGGGAGAAATGAATTTAAGAAAAACAGACATGCAACAAAATAGCAGTGTTCACTTTACAATTCTCAGGTTTCATTTCTCACAGCACCCAAAGGTAAGTTGCAGTTGGCAGTTCTATGGTTCCATATGTATTTGTATGTGATTTCCCATCCAAGATATAGAAAGATAGAAATTATTGTCTTCTTTGTTCTCGTTTGTGTCCCCAAAGCCGGGTAGTGTGACAAACAAAAGGGAAGCCCTTAATGCACACATATCAGTAAAAAAAAAAAAAAATCCATGAAGTTCTCATGGATGCTTCCTTCTAAGACACTGTCTTGTGATATTTTCCTATCTGCTTTCGTCTACCTTTTATATACCTCTTTTTTCATGCTTTCACTGGAGAATTAACCAAAGGTCTCAAATCTACTTCACAGGTCTTCAGAAGTTGAGGATCAGGAGTCAACAGAGCTCACCTGCAAGGGCTAAACATAAACGATTCTAGATTTGCAGGCCACGTGCTCCTGGGTACAGTTACTTAACAAATTTGTGCCACCAAAGAGGTCACAGACAATACTTTAATGAGTGGGCATGGCTACTTTTCAGTAGTATTTATTTATAGTAAAAAATGCTAGGTTGGATTTGTCCTGAAAACTATTGTTGGTTGGCCCCTGACCATCAGCAAATTATTCCGCTAATTTCTACCCAGAAAGACTTTGCTTGGAGTAAGATATATAGAGCTTAGGCATGTAATATCATGAATCTCATTCTAGTGATGCTATTATTTCCTTTTTGCATAATCTATAACAGATAGGTTTCTGATCCTTTCATCAAGTTTAGAAAATGTTATATAAGGAGGTTCTATCAGAAGTGAAAAAGAACTATGCATTGATATTTTATTGACCTGTAAGTGAAGAAAGTAGTTTCTAGACTTGAGTATAATATTTTTACTAAAGCATCATATTAATAATAAAGAAAATTCATCATTTGTTTTAAAAATCTTACAAGATTGCAACATAATATTTATCCCTCCTCATTTTGTTTAGAAAATCAAATGTAAAAGTTTTGACATTCCAGCCTTGTTAGAATTGCTTCCAAGAGTGCCACAATACCCTAAGGCACAGTTGAATTTTATCAAGAAAATAGGACTTAACAAGAAAGCTTAGTGTTGTGGGCATTGAGTGCTAATATACCTCATGAGCAGTTCCAATTTCAGTGAGGTTAGAGATGATCCATTTCTTCAGGGGACTCAGGCTACAAACCTCCTGGTCAATTTTGTTACAGAAATTTAAATCATAAAATTGATAGGGAGCGTTTTTCACCTTTGAATATTTCACACCCTGTTTTCCCCCCAGCCCACTGGAGAAAAACAGATGCCTGTGGTACATGCTCACGACTTTGGAGAGCTTCTAATCATAGGTATGAAAATAACCTCATGTATGAGTGAATTCTTGCAGCCTTCCAAGTGTCTCCTCAGTGCCTTCATTGGGGAATGCTGAACACGGAAGACACAGCAGTGTTACAGAGTGAAGGGGAGGAAAATCCTTGAATCTGTCTTTCCCTTTCCTCTCCTCTTCTTTGGTCTTTTCTTTTCTTTTAAATGTAGATATTGTTTGAATCACTAGAGACACTACTTAATATAAATTTGATACAAAGGCAAAGTGCTTAATATTTAATTTTTCTTCATGGCTTAAAGTCTTTAGATTTAGAAAATCTTAAGGCATAGAAGAGGCATTGCCTTTGTTTTCCCTTCTACTATCAGAATGATGCTCTGTTTCTTATATAAGATGGTTGCATTCTGCTTGAAAAATGTCAGGAAAGAGTCTCATGCAGTGACAACACCCACTTTGCACTTCTCTTGCCCTTAGTTATTCCTCTTTTGTTTTTATCTTAAATAGACTTGTTTCTAGAACTCCTGGTGTTTTCACTCTCTCTCTCTTCTATAGGAGAGCTCGAAAGTTAATTGAAAAGAACTATGTGTATCGCCCTGTGTCCAGGTCAAAGGGTTCCATTTACTTCCTTGCTCTTTGTGGCAGGTAATCTGCCATCCTTACGCCCAACAAACTCTTTGTCCAAGAGGTGCTACCATTCACCAATGTTTTGTGCATAGTGTGAGCCCTGATATAAACCAAATACTTCTCTTAGAGTCAGAGCAGGTAACTGAGAAATATCACTAGGGCTTTTCTCTGACCAGGCATTCTTTGTTATAAAGAGCTATCTCACTCACTAACATACCGTATCCTTGAGTGTGGACATCTGTAGCCATGTCATGGTTTCTCATGTAATTGTGGGGGACAATACTGGGGACTGAATACAGTCTTTGGCCTTTGTAGAGAGCTACTCTTTCCCCAGTCCTTTTTTTTTTTAACCTAAGTCCCTAAATTGCTCAGGCTAGGTACAATTTTTTATTCCTCTTGTAACAGTCTAGTATAATTTTAAAGCTACTGAATTGTAAACCAGTCAAGTGAATTATTTTCTCTGATGTTATAAAACGTTACTATTTGTACATGCACATGTGTATAATCATTTTATTGGTGTGCATTTTTAATTTATATGAATAGTATTATGGATACATTCACATGTTTATCGTCTTTGTATGCAGTACTTTTATAAAGATGTCCATAACTAGGCTGATATTTAATTTGTTCTTAACTATGGCACAGCATTTTAGGGAATACATTTATGTGAATTTATGCCAGTCTTCCCTCTCAGCAGTAGATATGCTAACTGCCTCCTCTTTATCACCAACGATAGTGCTGTGAGGAATTTTGTTAACCTTGTGTATAAGTTTTGAGATTGCTGAGTCATTGCACATAAATATTTTAAATGTCACTTAATGTAAGATTGCTGTTCAGAGTAACAAAGCCAAAATTTCTATGCATGAAAGTCTCTAAATGTTAAGTCCGAATCCTTACTGACACTCTAATTATTTGTTTATTTACTGTGGTACCTGAGATTAATCTCAGGGCTACACTCACCCATGCTAGGTAAGTTTTCTATCACTGAGGTATATCTGCACTCCTTTACATTTAAAAAAAATTATTTACTTTTTATTTTTATTCTTTGGCATGCAGGATAGAACTTGGGACCTTATGCTTGTGAGGCAGGCAGTGGAACCACGGAGCTAAATCCCTGGCCCTGAAAAATGTATTTTGAATCAGAATCTCCCTAAGTTGCCCCAGTTACACTTCAACTTGGTATCCTCCTGCCTCAAGCTCCCAGCGACCTAGAATTACAGGTGTGCACCTGCCACACTGAGCCAGGATTTCAAGTTTTTGCCAGTTTATAGCAATAAATTGTTGCTTTACTTTCCATTTTCCGATTACTAATGAATTTGAGCATTTCCCTATGCTTGTCACTGTTTTTCTTAATTTCCTCTCTGAAGGCATATGCATTGCATTTGCATTTTATTTTATTTTTCCCAGTTAAATCGAGGTATAATGGACAAGTATATAAATTAATATATAATCAAAGTATCTATTTAATACTTACTATTTTGCACATTGTGAATACCTTTCTTTTCTATATCATATCTTTATTTTTGCCCTCTCACAATTATTTGGGCTTATGATTTTTGCTTATAAAACTTTAAAAAAATGTTTTTCTTTACCTGTTTCAGCGGCCATGGCATTTTCCTTCATTTTTTTTCCTATTAACTTGATTGATTTCAACTAACTATAATTCATTCAAAGTCCAATCTTGTATGCAGTGCTGTGAACCTGTTTTATTTTGCTTCATAAAGTGAGCCACTTTCTGCTCTCACTCGAAGTGTAAATTTTTCTTTCCATGTCCAATTAAATCATATATTAAGTTTTCAGGTACACATTCATTTATCTCCGAGTTCTCTCTTTCCATCCTTTAGTCCATTTGTCTGTTCCTGTGCTAATGTATGACTTTTATTACCGTGACTGGTAGTTTATCTTCCTATCTCATTGCAAAAGTCTCCCCTCATTATTTTTTTATGCATGTGTTAAGGGCATTTGTGGTCTTTTATTATCAATATAAATTTTTAGTATATGTAGCGATACCCCCAGGTGGAAATAAGAGCCAGATTGTATTGAGGCTATCCATTTATTAGGGGCAGTTGACATTCTTATAATATTTTGTTTTGTTTTTTTGGTACCAGGGATCAAACTCAAGAACTTGTACTTTGTCCTTTGAAATTCACTGAAATTTATTTTATGGTGTGATACATGCTCTATTTTTAAAGTTGTCTGTGTAGTGGCTAGTTCTCACACATGTGTGTGAATTAAATAACAAGGACAAACACACAGAGGCGCATGGTTGCATGAAGTCATTTCTTATTATGCTCTATAGATTCCCCACAGATACTGATTAGTGAAGACAGAACCACTGCTTCACGGGGAAATGCAGGCTCATGTTCCTGAAAATCTTTGCTCATAATGTTTTCAACAACTGATCAACACAGAATTTCCACTCTGTGCCTTTCTGCGTCAAGGCATCATATTTAGAATGCATTGATGCTTTACCAACACCGACGGAGGGTGCTGTATTTCACACCTGAACAGTTAATCTCGGAAAGGAACATCCCGGCCTTCTTGTGCTGAGGGACAGCAGACAGCCCTTGGGGACAATTTGAGAGTGGGATCAGTGACAGAAGCGCAGAAGCAGGGGGATGTGCCAGACAGGTCCACTTGTTTACAGCGCAGAGCCGATGTAAGATAATGTCCACTCAGCCAGGAAAGTGGACGTTGGGAGACAAAACCTTTTCCCCACCCTGCACTCTTTTGCCCAAACATACTGTAATGGGGGGAACTATCAGTATATTTTAGCAAGTAAACAACTCCACAAAAACAAAATCCATGAATAATGAGGATCGATTGTATATACAAATTTTGACCATAAAAATATATACCCCTGACTGGGTGTGGTGATGCACATCTGTGATCTCAGCCTTTGGAAGGCCGGGGCAGAAGTATTATCTTGAGTTCAAGGCCTCAAAAAACAAAACATAAACAACAATGTAGCCTACTCTTTATATACTTCTGTAGAAAATATATAGGATGCATGTGCCTATAGTAATAGTTTGAATTTTTTCAGTACAGTTTTTCAGTCCTGCTTGGCTGGAAGCCATACCCCAGAGGATTAGGGGAGCTGCAGATAGAGTTACTGTTGCAGAGTGGCTGGTGAATCTCCTCATCTGAACTACTCTGCAGTGTGCTGGCATCATTCCTGACTTGGGTAACTTTGTGTTGATTTGTATATGGTGAGGCAAAAAATAATTATCTCATAGCAGTGTGGGGGAAACTAAGAGCAGAGCATAAAACATTCTCCTCTAACCAGTCCTCACAGGAAAGGACTCTGCTGACCCGGAACCTAAGCCATCTAGTACTTCCTTCTATGCACAAATGCACAAATTATAGCTCTCGAGGAAATCCAGCCCTGTTTCTCCTATTCACACCCATCCTGGAAATATGATTTCTCCACACTCTTATCATTTTCCAAACTGTATTTTGGAGATGGTTTTGGGTTAAGAGGGGGAATAAACTGACTCTACTCATTGTCTTGGCCCATGCATAAGATAGATACATAAAGTTATCATGGTGGACTTCCTTGCTTAGTTGTAGAGGTTTCTTGGCATGTGTTAGGGCTTAGCAGGAGAGATTTAGAAGGCAGGCTCAGAACTAGCTCTTAGATTACTGAAAAACTATCATCACTTTAGCCACCAAAATGAAGAGGTAGTAACGACATTAAGGGGAAAGAGAGAGAGGGAGAGTGAAGCTGGACAGTTAGACGTCATCTGTGAACAGAAATCATAGCCAAATAGAGAGAAGAGTCATGAACTACTTCATGATCCCAGTCATAAAGTGAGATCGACCTTGGGACATGTGGGGTAGAGAAGTGTGTGTTTATCAGTGCTTACTTCTAGCCCTCTGAAATATTTGTGCCTATAACTTGGTTTATAATTTTACTTCTTGTAACTTTATAGTGTATGTTTGCAGTACATAATGTTCCCATTCATTGTGAGGAGTTGGTACACGTACATGATACATCTTAGTTCCTTTTGTCACCCTCTTTCCCTTGCCTCCCTCCCCTCTCCTACTATTTATCAATCCCCCTTTCCATTTGAGAAAGATCTGTCTCCCTAGTTCCTATTACAGTATCTTTTATTTTTCTCTTTATTTTTATTTTGGGCTTCTCATGTAAGAAAAACCATGTGACATTTAAGTTTGTGTGTCTGATTATTTCACTTAACATTATGATATCAGGGTGCATCTATTTTCCCCAATAATTCAAGTTCTTCTTTCTTAATGGCAGAGTAATACCACTGTGTGTGAATATTTTTTTATCTGTTCACCTGTTGATGGACATATAGGCTGCGTCCAAGGTTTAGCTATTATGAATTGTGCTGCTATACAAGTGGGTCCTCATGTATCACTGTAAGATGATGTCTTAAACTCTTTCGGGAAGATACTTAGACAAGGAATAGCTGGGTTAAATGGGATATATTTACTTCAGCAGAATCCCCATCCCGATTTCCATAGTGGTTATACTAGTTTACAACAGTGAGGAATGATTTCTTTTTCCCTCCATCCCTGCAAGAATCTGTTGTTTGATTTTTTGATGATGGACATTTTTTACTGGGCTAGGATGGAATCTCAGTGTTGTTTAAATTTGCATTTCTTTAATGGCCAGCGATATTCACCATTTCTTTGTGTTTGGATTTTCCATATGTATTTTTTCTTCTGTGAAATGTCTATTCATTTCACCTGATGATGTTTTGATTTTTTTTTTATTTTGGGAGTCTACTTTTTGAGTTCTCTATAGTCTTCTGCCTGAGGATTAACTACTAAATTATTTTCCATTCTGTAGCTTGTCTTTCCACTGTGCTTGTTCTTTCTTTTGCTGTCTAGAAGGATCATAGAACAGAATAGAGAATGCAGAAATAGCCCCAGGAACATTCAACTATTTAATCTTTGACAAAGGGGCCAAAATATATACTGGAAGAAAGATAGTCTTTTTATTAAACGGTGCTGGGAAAACTGGCTATCCACATGCAGAATATTGAATCTACACCCATATCTCTCACCCTGCACTAAACTAAAAATCAAAGTGGACAAAATAACTATAAATGTTAAAATGGAAGCATGTAAGCTGTTGGAAGATAAAATAGGCAAAATCTTGAAGTCATAGGCATAGGCAAGGACTTTCTAAATAGGACCCCAGTTGCACAGGAAATAGTACCAATTGTACTTCTTCGGTGGCTCAAAATGTTGGTAGTAGTGGTTTTTATCGATGAACTATTTTCATCTTGTATTGATGGTACTGCTTCATTCTTTGGTTCCTTTCAGTTTCATCCAGTTCTCTGAAGACCCTGTAGCCTAAATCTTTAGATTCTCCTATGAGGACTAAGACCTATTTTAGAGAATCCCAGTACTTTACTTACACTGGTTAGTTTCTCTACGTGGTGATGCTGTCACTTACCAGAATGTCATTATTCGATGAATTATTGATGTATCTTCTCCTTCTCTTTCATTGAAAATAATTATAAATGTGTCTCTTTGTAATGCCACTTTTAGCTTATTTTCTCTTCAAGAAAATTGTTGGGAATGTTATTTTTAGTGAATTGGATCAAGCACACATTTCTATAACGTATTACAGTTTTCATCCATGGTGGGTATATTTTTTTCTCTCCTTAGCCAATTTTTCCTCTTGAAAATACAGGCTTCACTTAGTATAATCCAATTATGAGTGTGGAGCAAGAACTTCTGACTGTTTTTAGCAATTCACTTTATTAGAGTTGTCCCACCAAATATAGTGCCAGGCAAAATACTACTGTTTTGAAGAGCATTCTGTCCCTACAGTGAAAGGATTATTGAAAATTACTTTAATGAACTAAAAAACAACAGTAGTAATTGCCATTTGAAACCTAGATTCAATTCCAGCTAAGTTCATTTTTAATTCTTTCTGAAACACTGAAAATCTGTAGCCTATCCCTGCAGCCATTACACAGTTTAGAAAGACATAAATCTCAGGGAGGAATGGTCAGACTGTGTGAACATAGAAATCTTGCCAAATGCATTTTTACCTGCCAAGTGGAAGGACATTATGATCTGAAAATTATCTTTAAAAATAAGTACATTTGCTGTGACCATAAATTGAGGTGGCGAGGGATGACTTGAGCTAACACACAAGGGTGAAAGGAAGCTGAATATGGAGCCGTCTTTTGGCAAGATATTTTGGGTGGGAGTATCTGAATGGAGAACTTCTTTGACCTCAGGAATGGATACTCTGTGTCTCAAAGTCCTGTTGGTTATATTTTCTCTTGCATTGCTTGCTCCGTTTCTGAGCCGTGTTAAAAGCTTGTGTGAAAAAAGTTAACTTTCATTTTTTTGCGGCCAAAAAATGGCTTTTCATCTCTGCAAGTTGAGCCTTTGTATTTATTTTTCAGTGCAAGAAATCATGATAATTTAAATTCTGAATTCATAGAATTGGACTTAGAAAACAATTGGGTTTTGGAGCGTCTAGCAGTAGAATCAACTGGGAGGACCCAATTTTACCCAATTTGTAGCTTGATTTCATTCAGCAGGACATACTTAAGCATAAAGACCTAAAAGTGGTAGGTGTTGTATTGAAATAGCATCACACTTAGGGTGCAGTGAGGCGTAAAGGCATGCTGAATGCTTTACATTCACTAACACGACATTATTCCAGCATGACACACAATCCAAAACCTTTGCAATTACAGCTGTGACCCCAAATTAGATTTTAAAACATGTATATATGTACATGCACTTTAAAATTCTCCCTTCGTTTTGTCTCCTAATAATTTAGAAATTCAAATGCCGGTAGCTTCTTAAAATAACTCTCTTCACAAAGAGTATCCTCCCTTTCCTCAACTGACTTTTCTCTGGACAAAGTCTGATCTTTTTTTCTGGTGGGGGGGTGGGAGGCCGGGATTGAAGCTTGGGTTTCGGGGAAGGAGTTAGAAGCTGATGATACCTATTTCTTTTCTACTGCAACACAACTCTTTATCTAAGAGAGAGAGAAAGAGAGAGAGAGGGAGAGAGAGAGAGTGAATTAAAAGCATGAGTCAAATAAGGTTTTAAAGTCACAATGAAGGTGACAGCTGGGCTGGTACAAGTTCCTTCTTCCTCTCCTGTGTCAGGATTAAGTCACCTCGGGCTGTAATTCTGTGTGTCAGGAGCTCAGAGCAGCATCTTGACATTTTCCTTGGGCTTCGGGAGCATTTCTTTTCCCTCCTAAGATGCTTTACACCGCTGGAGCCTCGGAGGAGGGAGAACACTCTCCACTTCATTTGCTGCATTCCCATGGTCCCCGGGCCACAGAGGGCCTGGCTGACATGCGTATTTTCGAAGTATGCCCAATGTGTGAGCATTTCATCGGTGCTCGGTGTCCCACGGCTTCCTGTCTCCCTTAGAAGATTATATAATCACTTATCTTTTCTATTTTTAAAGCAGATTAATTTGATTTAGTAGAAAGGGGACAAGGAAGAAAAGAAAGGAATAATGGGAGAAAGCCAATATTATTTCTTTCAAAGCAGTTTAGTTTAGAGTCATTTTAATAAGTCTGGAAAATTATAATTGGAAAATGAAAATCAATTGTGATGCTATATTCTACTTTGGAAGGGAACATAAATCCACCCTGGCACTGACTTCCCAGTGCTAGATAATTAGGACTGCTTTGTTCTCATGTGAGGGAGGCAGGGGACTTATCCATTTCTTAAATCTATTATTATTATTAACAATGTCATGAATACCCAGCATCCTCTTAGGAATGTGGGACGTTCACAGCAGGCACCCATCTCCCAATAGTCCTTCCACATCTTGTGTTTGTGGGAAAGGTCTCCATGGACGCAATGGGTATCCATCCACAGGAATCTTTTCCTGCCCCTTCTCATTTGCTGAAATTCCTTTATGATCTTTTTCCATGAAGATTTTATCCCCAAACGTAATCTTGGAATGGTAAAGTAGATGCAATCGATAGCTCATGCTTTCCTGTAGTCCATGGCTTTAGGAGAACTTTGCTTTTCAATAGTTGCTTTTTTGCTCATTGTATCTACTTCACTTGATAATATCAGAACAAAAATGAAGCTCAAGTGGCTAAGAATATGAAAAACCTTCTTATGGAGGGGGAAGAAAATTTGGTCAAAATGTGAGGAAAATCTTAAGAGATAAGAGAAGCAAAACAAAGACCATAGACTTGTACATACATCGAGGAGAATTATATTTTATGAAGTTGGTCATAAAACTGAGGAAAACCACTGGAGCTGTAAGGCTCATGAAGGTGTGGTTGAATGAGCTGCTGGAAATGGGCAGAAAGGAAAATGGAGAGACGCAGATATACAACCTCTGGAATGATAGCATTCTCAGTAAGGCAAATATTTGGTTATGGTCATCAAATTACAAAAGAGAGATTGTGTACAATGTTGTGGGAAGCTGAGGGTAAATATTTGGAAAGCATCAAAGGAGAACTGGACCAAGAGTTAAAGAGGAAGGAAGACTTTATTCCAGACTGTTGCACTGGAGGTTAAGGCTATGGTAGTTGTGGAGAGATTAGACTCAAGTGCTGAAAGAAAGAGAAGAGGAGATTTTTAAGCACTAGGGTGAGCTAGTAGAAGTAGTACTGGGAAGTGTCATGTATGTTTATGATTGTTGCTTAAGAAATTATGCTTGTCCTCCTACAGACATTGGTTAATCCTAGGACACACTCTTTCTTCTTTTTTAAATTTAATTTTTATTTTTTATTAGTGCATGTTTGCAATATATAACAGTTACATTCCTCAAGAGGAGCTGGTGCATGTACATAACACAACCTAATTATTTTTTTATTATCTTCACCTCCTACCCCTTCTCCCTCTCATACCATTCCCTTTTACAAAAGATCTATCTCCATCAGTGGATGAATGGATTAAGAAAATGTATATACAATGAAGTACTACTCTGTCATAAAGAAGTATAAACAAGCCATTTGTAGGAACGTAGATGTACATTGAGCCAACAAAGTGAAGGTACTATCTTCCTTAATAATATATTTCAAAAAGATGGCTTCCAGAAAATGTTCTTAAGAAAGAGATTCTTACTTTGAAAAATTGGCAAAAGGTCTAAAGAACACTGCAGTTCAAAGAGGTAGAGAAAAAACTGCAACAATTTTTTCTGAAAGGGATCTCAGGGGTATACGGTCAACAAAATAGAATTTAGTTAAGCTGTTGGTAGAGAGTAACGAAAGTGTTAATACAATAAGATCCATTAGACATAACTTTCCTTATATAAAATGAAAGTACATGAAACTACTCCAAGAAATTGTTATATGATTCAAAGAATCAGGTACAGAATCTTGCCTAAGGTAGAACTTGTGTGGAATCAATATTAGTCATGATTATTTCTGTTAACTAATTAGGAATAGAAAACAAAGGATATTTGATGTAAGGATCCAACTCAATGATTGGAATCTGTCATTTGTGAATAATCTTTTAAGAATAAGGAGAAATTAATAATCAACAAAAACTTTCATTGGGATGGTTTATATCATTGGGTTTAGATTTTTAAAATATTATAATCAGAATAAAGCATTAGACTTATTCTGAGACCTCTGTATTATGCAATTTCCCATTCAATGGGACAAAATGTCCAACACTCATAAATTAGGAGTAGAGGATTACTGTGGTTTATGGTTTTTGGGGATTCAGTCCAGCATGGTCGGCTGGTTCCAAGGCAGAAATAGCATGGTGGGAGGGCTTGGCAGAAGAAAGATGTTCACCTCACTGCTACCAGGAAGCAAAACAAGAAGGAAGTGTGGGAAGGGACATGTGTCTCCCCAGGGCATCCTCCCAGGAAGACACCTCTCCCAACTGGGCCCCATCTCCTAGCATCACATTTAGGTTCAAAGTCATCAATGGGTCAATCCTTGGGTAAGTCCAGCACCTCCAGGATCCCCCTACTGTGGACACAGAGACCTTCTGGGGGACCTTCTAGGTCTGAACCCTAATAACTCCTATTTTTAATTAATACATATTTGTAGTGTGTACATACTCCTAAAATTATAGAAAGCAAGACTCTATTCATGTTTTGAAAGCACTCAAAAGGAAATAGCAAAGAGTAGTCACCATCCAAGTTTCCAAAAACAGTGACAGAAACATGTTCAAAGCACTAATTCTTCCTTGGGGAATTTAGCTGGCCTGCAATTTTTCAGAATAATGAATATTGCTGTACTTGTTTTTAAATTCGAATAAAGAGGACAGCATAATTTTTCTGAATAAACTACAGAAGCTTGAAAAGCCAGGTTCAGTCTTTGATCACCAATGGCCTCTTTCCATCCCCAAACAGTACATGGTCAAGTTTTACAAGAAGAGCTATTAGGAATGAAATAGTTGTCCACTTGGTTTGGTGCTGTGCTCCTCAATATTTCAGTGGAATGGAAAATAAGAGAATTTCATACTACACTGGAAGCAACCCATGACCCCCCACCACCACCTAGACATTAAAATAGTGGAAAATCTGGGGAAATGAGAAAGGGTACAGAAGGGAGTCAAAAGTGGACATTCCCTACCTCAGTGGTAACACTAGTAAATATTCCCTCAGGCCTGGCCGATTTCCTGGGACTGACACCGAAAACATATTCTGGATAACAGCCACATTTTTACTTCTGTTGTCATGGAAATGAAAACAAGGGAAGCCACAGTGAAGGCACTGCCTGTTCACCACATTTGGGGTTCTTCTGAATGAACGTGAATGTAATCATCCTCTTAGCTATGCTGGACAGGCTTTTAACTTTTCCCCTGAGCTACACAAGAAAGTAAGGAACCCCTGGGGAAATGCCCTCCTGTGATTATATATTTGGGACACAACTCGATGATTAAAAAATACACATGGATCTCCCTGTTCCCAGAGTCTTTGAATCTTTGAAATGTGGGTCAGAAACGTGCAGCATCCTAAAGCGGTGCTGTATTGGTCAGAGTTTATGCATAGAAACCCAAAGGTCAGCCTCTGTATTAGAGTCCATCCTGTTTCTGGGCAAGGTTTGAACCATTCAGCATTTACGTAAGCAATAACGTCCTTGCTAATGCATCTATTCCTACTGAATCCATCACGAACTCTGATTACTGCCGCCATGTATACTGCTGAGCAATGTGTCATTAACCCTAATACAGGGAATGGAAGGATTAGTGATAGCTTATTGTCTGTTTAGTCATGGTTTTCCTTTTGTGGTCTCTTAGAACTTTACCTTCAACCTCTTATTCCCTTTTGGAAACATTTTAGGCTCCTTCTTAGATGAAAGACCTCCTCAGATTAGATTTAAAATGTTTTCAATTACCTATGCTTTGTACGATTTTGGCTTGATACACCTATCTAAGCCGTCCAAAGAAGAAGTGGGGGAGAACAAAATAGCTTGGAAAATGGGACGGCAAAGAAACCAGGTGAAGAATTCATTTCCCTGAAATCTGAAAGTCTCTGAAGTCCAAACTTCACTTTTCCTTTGGCCAAAAAATACTCTCTCAAAGTCCAAACTAACACTGCCAAAATATTCATTGTAAAATAGTGAGCAAACCTGCAGCCATAAAAGGGGGATCAAAAGAGTATCAGCAAGAAAAAGTAGAGGGGAGGATTTGCCTTATTCTTGCCAGAATATTAAGTCTGTGCTTTTTCCTTGCAGTAAAAGCCAAACCTGCAAGTTTACACTGGTGCACCAACATGTGATGGTGTATGAAAGGGTTCTTATGTGTGAAAGAATGTCAATTTCAAGGACCTAGGTAACATTATTTTAGTTTCACAAACCCATACGCCTGGTACTATAAAAATCAGAAGTAAAGTTATCTTTCTTGTTCGTTATTTAGTGTTATTCTAGTATACTAGCACACATGAAGTTGTGTACACACACACACACACACACACACACACACTATGAATAAAGCAGCCTGAGGAATGCAAAAAGCAAAAGTCTGATACTTGCCCATACAAGGATAGCACACTTTCCATCCCAGGCTTTTCGAAGATGTCTTCTTCATGATTTTCTTCTCCATGATGAGTTGCCATTAATTTCCCCCAAATCCATCTCAATGTTTGAGCAGCAGGGAGGCCCCACAAAGGAGTGAAGTCAGACTGTAGTCTACGTTAGACACTCTCCTTTAGGCCTAGGAAATGTCACTCTCTGCTGGAATGCTGGAGGGTCCATAAAGGTGGTAAATTCTGTATGATTTGAAAAAAAAAGTTTAGCCTTGTTTGATGAGTTTTAGCTATTTTTTTCTTTCCTTTAATCTGAGGATTCCCCCCCCCCTTGAACCAGAGTCAGTGAGCAGAGGCTGGGGATTTAGCTCAGTGGTTCTACTCCCTGCCTTGCAAGTGCAAGGACCCGAGTTCCATCCCCGGTACCAAAAAAAAAAAAAAGTTAAATGAACTAAAAGAGTCAGTGAGCAGAACATGTTTCATGAAGGTTTCTTAGTTGTCCTAAATTAGTACGTGATAGACAGAGTAATATAATTTGTCTTCTACATTTAGAACAAATATTATCTGTAAATATTTCCATAGTTCACTTTGAAGACATAGTATTTTGTTGAAATAAGAAGGTAAATTATACTTTATTTAAAATTTAAAGTGACTTCACTTTGGATGAGGTATTATCGGTCTTTTTAATATTGACTAGGTGTCATTTACCAAAAAGGTCAACCTACTTGTCTATATTCATATAGAGTTTATAATTCAAATAATTTTAGATTTATCACTAAGGAAAGCTGTTATTTTTAATGTAAGTAGAACATGAATGATTTTGTAGTCTTACCACGGCTACATTTTAGCCTAATAAGAAGAGAATTAAAATAAAACACAGTAGTTTGTGAGTGACTGATATTTTAAATAACGATTGGTCTCTGATAAGCAAAACAGAAATTCCATGGTGCAGAGCCTGCTGCAGAAACAAAAATGGAATGGTACACGTCTTAGAACCTTAGCCTCGTAGTTCTTCATTTGGAAAAATGAAGAAAGTTTTCCAAAAGTTAGAAATTTGGCGTTCTATTTGCATGCTTAAGTTGTTTGTAGTAACAACCTTTAATTATTACTTCACATCCAAAGATGAACCACCTTCTGCTGGCTTGTGCTATGAGTCACAGGACCTTCGGTGACTGCGTGTGAAGTTACGTAAGCTGGGCGCACAGAGGAACTGAGCAAAAACACACACGTGGGGCCTCCCTCAACACGAACACGTGCAGAGAAGCCGATTCCGTGAAATTCAGCAAGTTCAGAACAACTTCAGCCATAGGATGCTGTCAGTGTTTATAAGACTGCATTTCTTCTCACCGTTGCCTTTCAGCACCCACTTGTATATGGTGCTTCAGGAAGAACAACTTCCATGGGCAAAGGCCATGACATGTGGCTGAGGCAGGTCCACCATGTAAACTGCTAGCATCTCACTGCTATTTTTCAAGTCAGTTGATGCAACAAATATGAGAGTTGCTGGCATTGATGTTCTCTGCATTTCCATCTGCCTTGAAAACAGTAGCAAGAACAGTTTTCCCTCTAAAAAAACTTCCCTTTTTTTTCAGCTAAATAATCTGAGCAAACAAGCTTTGGAACAAAGAACATACTTATTAACAAAATGGGGGAAAAGAGCATTTCAACTGAGTACTGTTTATCCTTGTTGCAGTCTCACAACAATTCTACAAGGGTGTTGGCAATTGCTGCTTTAACAAGAGGATGACTGTCTGTAAATAATAATGAATCATCGGCATTTAGGAAAGGTCAGTTTCAAATATAAGTTGTTTGTTTGGTTTAAATACGTTTTACTGATAACGATGCGTGCTCAGAACCATTTCAGTGCGATGACATTTTTGGGAGGACTTTGATGAGGGACCACATAAAATATCCTTAGTATCAGTTAATTAATTGGTTGCAGTGTAATGAAATAACACGTTCATACAACAATTCTAAAATGTACTCATTTGGGACTCGGTTCCAAAGGAGAAGGATTTGATGCTAATTAAATACTGTTATAGGTTTCTTAGGGCTACCATATCAAAAATCTCAAACTGGATGGCTTAAACCATAGAAACATATTTTCTCCCTTTGTCCAAGATCAGGATATATACAAGTTTCATTTTTTTTTTCTGAGGAGGCTTCTCTCCTTATCTGTACATGGGTTATCTTTTCACATATACATGTACCTCCCATGGTCGTGTGTGTGTGTGTGTGTGTGTGTATGTGTGGATGTGTGTGTAAGTTTCTCTTGTCTCTTATAAAGACTCCAGTTTTTGTTGTTGTTATTTTGCTTTCTTTTGGCATCACTCATAATGTTTGGTGAATAATTTCTTTACTAGGTGTGATGGGAGGCATGACTAGGGGAGCACGGAATCATGAGAATTGAGTCATCATGAATGAGATTTAGGCTCTGAGAGGAAGAAAGAGGAGAAAGCTTGCTTCTTCTCTGTTCTGTGTCACACGAGGATACAAGAAGGGGAGAGTCAATCAGGAAAGGGAACTGCACTAAGAACCAGACTATGTTGCACTGGGAGCTCAGACTGCCAGCCTACAGAGGAGTGAGAAACAAATATTTGTTGTTTATGATTTCCAGTCAGTAGTAACTTCTTACAACAACCCAAATTATGACACTAGCATAATTATTAGTTTTATTTTAGTTGTTGCTAATAAAGACTTCATTTTCATACATATTTATTAATCTCAATATTGTATTGATTGATTGATTGATTGATTGATTTTGGTACTGGGGATCCAACTCGGGTCCTTGCCCTTGCAAGGCAGGCAGCGGAACCACTGAGCTAAATCCCTGGCCCTCAATATTTTATTAATAGCAATCCAGAACAAATAGTGAAAACATGAAAGACAACATTTATTTAATAAAAGGATAGGTTTGATTTTGAAAAATTGGGCCAATGTTTTTGGAATTAATACAATTAGCTATTAACCTAATTTCTACAAAAAATAAAAATAAGTTGATTTGAATTTAGCTTTGTTTGTTTTAAGATTCTCGTCTATATTTCTCAAAGTACTTTAAGTGTTAAAAGGTCTTTTAAGATCATTTTTGTCTATCTGGAAAAAAAGCTCAGAAATAACTGTGTCCTTAGCATGAATTAGTTTGAATGAGATTGAACTTTTTTTTTTTGGTACCGGGGATTGAACTTGCGTCCTTGTGATTGCGAGGCAGGCCACCGAACTGCTGAGCTAAATCCCCAAGATTGAACTTTTTAACTTCAAGTTTAAAAGCAGAAAGGTATCTTGGAGATAGCATTTGTAGACTGCTAAATTTGAAAAATTTTAGAATATATACATTTAGATAGATACGTAGATATACATAATTATGTATAGATGCAAACCTAGTTGGAAAATTGTAGAAGATAGACGGATGAATAGGACAGATGGACTGAGAAACATACAGACAGACAGACCGACAGACAGATAAGACTATTTACAAAACTTCTAAGAGGGAATCTTTCCTTTGCAAAATTACAATGTAGCCATTAACAAAACTCTGTACATATTTAATGATTGTCAAATCTTTCTCTAACTCCCCAAGCTTTGATTCCATTACCGAAACTCTTCCAGTCAGGGATAAAATCTGATGCCTGTTTAATAAGACGTAGTCATGCCTATCCCAGTTAGGAATTGACAGTAAAATAAATACAAACATTTATGGTATGCCATGTGAAATTTTGTGTAGTGCAAATAAGAGCTCATAGCTGACACTCAACTAGTCAACTTAGAGTGCAGGTTATTGAAACAGAAGTCAAACTACAGAGTCACGCAAAAACAGCAAGGAAAACTAATACACAGAGATTGAACACTCTACAAATTATTTTACATTTTTTTTAAAAAGACTTCCTATCGCACTTCGTATCTTCAACTGAGCAGAGTTTTATTTTAACAGCTGCAATTTCACAAAAAGTGACATTTTCACCTCCTAATTAAGAGGACAAAATGTGATTGATACTTTAGTCTTTTACAGTGTGTTATGGGAATTGCCTAAATTCCAATCCATCAAAACGTATATTTGGTGTAATAATTACACTGGAGGCAGGTATTGGGGATAGGGCTAATGGCTTTGAGATCACAGTCTAACTTTAATCAACAGAATTTTTTGAGATTCATTGAAGATGTGTATTTGTTTGCATTAGCTTTGCTTTCTTTCATCTAGGGGGAAATTCTTTGATGTTTAGACAAAGTTAAAATATCAGACAGATGAAAGTCTGAGAAAATTGTAGGAGAAAGGAGACATGTAGTTCCATGGAACCAAGAATATAGGGGTAACACTGCCTCTGGGATGGAAGAAGGGAGGTGTCCATCATTACCTGTACCTATTCTCATACCTCCATTGGTGATGGAGGCATTCTGGGTTTCAGCAGGCAGAATCTTATCATCAGGAGACAGCTACAGTGGACTGCGGACAGTCACAGCCCCCTGGTACGAATCCTTTCTTCTTCTACACTGTGGTCAAACTATCACAGAATACAAAAGCCTAGGAGAACAATTGGGCTATCAAAGCCCCTTTCCTTTTTTAAAATTTATTTTTATTAATACATGTTTGCAGTACACAATGATTGCATTCACTGTAGGGACTTGGAACACGTACCTCACACATCTTAATTATTTTTATGTTCCCTTTCCAAGGCCATTGGTCAAGAGTGTTGTCCGTATCACAAAATTTATTTATTTATAATTTGCCATAATTGTCCCAAACTTTCCACATTGCAAGAATGAAAACAAATACTCTTATTTAAAAGATTTTTATGGCAAATATTTTATGGCAATCGAACTGCTAAGTGTGGTATACAAAAGTGGCAAGCTGTAGTCATTAGTCCAGTCATCTGCTATGTCCTATAAGTGCTGCTCATGTATTTGGTTAATCAAATGTACTAGGTGTTAAAACATTGTGTGAGTTGAACCAATTCAGGACACAATTTACCTTTTCTTCTACAGCAGTTTCTTTAATCTTTAAGCCTGAATTTTATAAATATTGAACTAAATCTTTTGTGTGTAAATTTCATATTTATTATGTTTCCATGCTGGCATTGTATAAAGCCTAGATCTAAAAGGCTACATTTAAATGTGAGTTTTGTAATGATAGTAACTATTTTAAACTCACTCCTGTTACTAGACCAATAGAATTTCAGTGCTTTAGATTTTGCCCTGGTGTGGAATGGTGAAAACATCAATATTTGCTTCAAAAATATGAAAACAATAGAGGCACTAATATATGCAAAACTCTTAGGACTTTGCCAGACATTCTGAAAACGTTAGCTCTTATTAGCACCAGAGTAGCGCAAAGCAGAACTTTCCTCTTTTACCTGTAACTGTCATCCCTTCTCTTGATCAGATGATTTCTGGACTACAATGGAGGGAACTTTAAACCTCGAACTCCAGGAGAGACAGAGAAACAAACATGATTTTCATTTAAATAATATAAGGGCAAATTAATCTTGCACACTGCTGAGATAACCCTAATGATCAGTCCCTGGACTGACCCACCATCAGTACTTTGTAACTAGTTTGTCCTTATCTGGAGTAAAGCTGAAGGCACTTCTTTCTTTAACAAACTAGACATTAATTAAGGTAAGCAGGGGACTAGAATGGGAAATTGCTAAGGTGAAGAACAAAGAACGTTACAAGTAGCAGTGAACTTCTAATAAAGAAAGGAAAACTACAATTGCTCTTCCTGAAGGAGAAAGCAGGAAAGCATTTGTTTCTGAATAAAGGTACTTAGAGTAGAGAAAAACTAGTGTAACCATTCTCCCTTTGCAGAGATTCATTGCACGGAATGGAGGGAAGCGTAGGAAACCTTAGGTGACATGTTGAGAACTGCAGCAGAGTAGCCGCAGGTGCACTGGGGCTGATGCACTGACACCTTCGAGTCGCTCTAGATTCCACTCCGCGGCCTACCACGCCTCCTGAGCGCTTCATCAGCCCTGCTCCTCCGCATGATCTTCCAATTTTTTTAGTATCAGTTTGCTTGCTTGCGTTCACATCCTTAATATTGTCCTTGGATCCTTCCTTGACTGTCATTCAGTAGGTCACAGATTGTCTCTCTTTGAGCCTGTAATAGCTCCACATAAGCTGTTTTTGTGTGTTCCTGAAACTCTAGAACTATAGTTAAAGCTCAGTGTTCAGAAGTAAGTGACTTGCCTGTGTACCTCAATTCTAACATAGGACCTTAAGTCAGTTTCTCATTTGTAAAATGAGGACAAAAGAACTCACATACCTCAAAGACTTGTTATGTGTGTTACTACAGTGGGAAATGTTGTGGACGATCTCAGCACATGGCTATTATGTTTCATGCTGTCACCATTGTCTTTTTCTGTCGCTTCTCTAATCAGTTCTCTATTGCTTATTTTTTGGATTACTGTGATGAGCTCTCTGTCCTCAGTGTCTGTTGTTACCAATTATCCTGCACAATACCATCAGGTTAGTCTTCTGACTACTTTCTGCCCCCAAAGGGCTACCTTGTTTGTTTTGGTACAGTGTATTCTCCACTCAGCCTCAACACATCCTGCCTGCTTTAATCTACTCCTGTACACTGATGTGATATCCTAATGGAAATATTCACCATTTTCTGCAAATGTTAGACATCTTCCTACTTTTGAGCTTTGTTTATGTTGCCCTTTTTGTTTGGATGCCTCTTAACTATGAGTCACTGATACCACTTGCTGATTCTGTGTTACATCAAACACAACATGAAGCATTAAATCTTTTTGGGTTCCAAGTTGGGTGTGATCTTCGATTGCTTTCCTTTAGTTGCTGTTTTGCAACATTCTACACTGCCATTGCCCTCAGATTACTCATCTCTTCCCCTAGTATTATATACTATAATTGTCCTTGTGCTGATCTTTCTGCATGACCTCCTCAAAGGGGAGGATCCTATGTCCTAATGTTTTGATCACCTCAGTCAGTATTTCTGAGAATGCCAGTAAGAACCAGTAGTGACAAAAGATGAGTTTAGATGATGCAGCCAGGGATTTAAACAGTATTGCATGGAATAATAAGAAACATATTACTGTTTGTAAAAGTCCTTGTGGTTACATCAAGGAAGAGCCCACAGTGGAAGATGATCTCTAAAATCTCCATAGTATCTACTGATGTTTAACAATAAAATCATACAGTCTGAGTATCTTTAGACATCAGTCAGTCATGTTTTGCCAGTACTTTAACTGTTTTTGTTTTCCATTGTACTTATTCTTCTAGTTAATCATAGTGGTCAAATAAGATATGGGTGGGATGAAGACCTAGTAAAGTAACAGAAGGTAGTTAGGGAATGACAAGTGTGGCTGTGTGTCTCTATCTCAGAGTTCAGGTTGTAGTAGGCACTGAGCAGCATGAGGCCTCATAGCCTAGCCTCAGAAGAGAGCTATGAAAAGGAATGCAGCCAATCTTGACTCTCATTACCAGCCAGAAGGACCCAGCGCTCTGCACAGCTGTCTTTTTCATCGGATGAAGTGTTCCAGTGGACATGTAAGCCACCATTTACAACCACATTCCTTTTCCTCAGCCTTTTCTGTTCCGTACAGAAACTTTGTCATTGTAACATTCTGGAAGATACCCCTCAGTGCACATAAAAATGCGTGGGAGAAGGCAAACAGACAGACCAATGTGAATCCATCTAATCTGTCTTCTGTTGTAAGGCAGACATGAATGGACCTACGTGGGCCAAAAAGTTATTTAAAAGACATTCGAGCTTGAGCTTTCCTAAGTATTATAAAGATGCTTACTTAAGAGAAAAATTATGACATAACTACTCAGACTGTCCCTGAGTGTTTTTATCTGTGCTTTTCCTAAATGACTCAGCCATTGTTCCTCATAAAAATGCCCAAGCCCCACCTTCACAGTGGGTCCTGTCCTGGTGTACAGTGGTCACTGAGGTGCAAGAAAACACCAAGTCTTCTGCTGACATAGTCTCACCCTGGGAGTTCCAGTTGCCTTCTACAGGATCGATGCCCCTCCTAGCCTGGCCTTTAGCGTCAGTTAGTTTCATAGTATCATCACCTGTTTCATTTAAAAATGTACAGAAATCAACTATTAGAAAACAGTAAGGGTACCAGGGGATGGGTAACTGAAGTGAATGGGTAAGAGTAGGGGTGACAGTAACCAACTCCCCTTCACTTACAGGTAATAACAACACAGTTTTTCAATGTTTTTTGAATATTGTAATTTGAGGAATTAAAAATATTTAGTTAAGTGATTCCCTTTTATCTTTGATGTCAAATCATCAAAAGAACTTATTTTAATAAATGGAATAAAGAAGAGAAAACAAACAAAGATAATTTATATATGCTGACAAGAAATCACATTTTTTCTGCATGGGTATGAACACTGAATGAGTCTTTTAGAGTTGGTTAAAATTATATTTAACCAACATATGATTACATATTTAGCTAAAATATAATTTTAGATGGTAATCTGGTAAAGACAATTCCAAATTCACTTCTTAGTTCCAGACTTTATAAATTATTTGTGGATTTGTATTAAAATGTTGCCTTTGTGATAATTATGATTAAGACTACTAGTCCTTTATATCCTGAACAAAAACATGAACCTGTTTATTTATAAAAGTAAAAGAAATATAATAGGAATTATTTTTCAAAGCATAGATGGGGTGAAAGGGCCAGAGATTTATTTATGTTTGAGAATTTTGAAGTCTCCATTCTCTTTTACATTTTTTTCTTTAAGATAATTGTGGAAAATTCCCCCTACCATTTTGAGATCACAAATTGTGACATAAAGAACTGAAATAACAGAAATAAAAAAAGCCAGACTGAATTGTGTTTATTTTTCTCTTAGTTATAGGTTACAAGAATGGGTGCACACAAAAAGTAGACTAAATCAAGACAAAAACTAATAAACTCAGACTCCAAATGTCCATCAGCAGAAAGTAGTATTGATATTCAACAAAGTGCGAATTTATTTCCAACTCAAAAACGCTTAAATCTTATTGGAGAAACTTGATGATATAAAAACATCACATGGCAGCTGCCACTCTGCTGGTGATTTGGGGGGCCTCACGGAGTTCTGGAAGCCTTTCTTTGGTGGGCAATGAAGTGATGTTGATCCAAGTGGACATGATGTTTAAAAGCATTGTGCTATAGTGCCAATGATCTCCCTCACTGTCACAGACAGGGCCTAAAATGGCACACTATGCCAGTCCAGTGGCAAAGGAACGTAAATTACTAATACTTTTCTTTCCCCACCATCAACATTTAAGAACTGACAGCTAGTACAAAAAGCTCTTGTTAGTTCATTTTTCTATGATGGCAAATTTTGAGCAGTGAAGTATGTGTTCTATTTATTCACAAAATTGATTTGGCTTAAGATACAAGGACTTCCAGTTCCTCTCACTTTTGCAGTGCTTAGAGGCTATGTGGCAAGATGAACATCACATGCACATTTTGATGGACAGGGTGATTCAACAAAGGCAGAAGCAGCAGGAAAATTTCACCAGAAAGTATTTCCATAGAAGAAGCTAAATTATGGAGGCTATATCTAAAATTACATTAGTGTTCTCAAACTACAGGAAGCTTGCTAATAGTTATGTTCATTAATTTTATCTCCTTTGGTTCATTAATTTTATGTTGTTGACTTGAAAAAATGACAACACCATGTCTCTAGCCTGAAAATTATAGGTCTTCTTTACCATTTTTTGCTGTCGTCATAACTGGTCCAGATTAGGTTAAGCTACATTCACGGAATATAAGCAAAATTGAGTAAACAAAGTTGGTCTTTTATGAATGAACCCAAAAGATGACCAATTACAAAGACAAGTGTCCCTCAAATTATTTTGTAACCAAATACTCTGCCCTCTTCTAAATGAGGCCAAGACCACTGGCAACAAAGCTGATGTTAGATAACGATCACATTCAGAGCAAATGCGGCTGTGTGAACATTGGATCATAACTGGGTAACGTTTTGTACGTCAGGAGGCAGGGCAAGTTGGGTGCACTGTTAGTCAAGAGCATATTTTGCTAGGAAGGTGGAGATTTTTCTGGGCACACAGCATCACTTCCTTGGAGTCCTTTTCAAGTCTGTGTCTGTCTATGGAGAAAAATGGCCAACTCTCCCCATATGACAGTGACAGAAACAGGCCGCGGATATGGGTCTGTGTCCAATCAGCAGCGATGTGCACAGTAATATGTGGCACAGCTTGCATAATGAAGTTCCCAGCGTGTAGTCTGGAAAGGAATCCTCCAGTGTGCGCGGTGATTGATTTCCTCTGTCAAGAGGCAGGACAGCCAGGACTTGTCCTTCCCTACTCTACCTGCACAAATACTCTGTCATTGGAGGGAGTGGTGATGCAATGGGTTCCTCAAGGGCCTTACAGAGCATTGTTTCGAACCCTGCATCCAGCCGGGCCATTTCCCATCCCTCTGACTTCTGTGGCTGGAACATTAAAAGAAACTTCTTCAAAAACAAAGCCAGATTAGTGAGAGGGACTACCACGTAGTACTACTGTCTCAAAGGCTATATTTATTACGCCGAGTAAAAGCACTTTACCTGTGGTCGAGGTACGTAGGAAACAAGAAGGAATGCTTTTGTATATCACTCAGCAACTTTCACTGAAGTAAGCAGGAGAAAAAACAAAAACTGCATTTGCTTCTTACATTTTTGAAATGGTTTGCAATGATAGTGGACACTATTTCTAGTGGTAAAATGTAGCTCTTAGCTGTATGATTTTCCTTGGCCATTTTAATGAATTCTGATCTTCAGTTTTCATTTTTTTCTCATTTTTCTGTAAGGAAGTTTATTTGACAATAGCTATTTTCTCCCAAAACAGATTTTTATTTAATATCATTAAATTTAAAAATGTTAGCTAAACAGTTCTTCAGTTTTAAATTTACCATCTCTAATTATAATAATTATTAAAAATAAAACATCTCTATTTACCAAAAGATTGGAAAATGAGAATAAAATTAAAGGAAAAAGTCTGCTAACATTGGTAGAAGCTATTTCTGTTACCAAGATTCTTGGAATCAAGTGTTTCTCTAAATGCGTTTAGACTGGGCATTTCTTCACAGAATTTATTATTCAGAAAGCCGTTATTATTTGTTTCCAGAAAATATACCTAAGATTGCAGAATACTCATTTGGGAACCTACAAGTGGAAATCATTCCTGATTTATCAATAGATGAAAATTTAGTGCTCAAAAGCAAATTTGAGGGGAAACTGCTTTTCTAGAGACATAAATTATCCTAATGGCCAAATCAAACACTTCTGATGAAAAGGTTTTAGTTAAGAAATTTCTTTCTAAGGGCTATTTTTTAGAGAAGCATGGTAGCTATTTAGCCAGGTCCTTCACAGAAGCACAATGATGCAGGTGTAGGATCTTGGGGGAGGGCATGGATTTGAATCTAATACAACGGGTCAAGAGTAGCCATAATTACTGCAAGTAGTTGCCTGCCCTCAGACAAGATGCTTCCTTAAGTGTTGGATTCCTTATTTGTAAAACAGGAACAATAATCTCTTAGTCACATAAACCACAGAGTTTTGCAAAGTAAAATGACATAATTAACACCAAGTTTTAAGATAGAAATAAGAATACAGTGAGTATAAGTTACACATACAACATCCATTGAGAATGTTTATTTTAGAAAACAATTCCATACTTTTCCCACCTTGACCACTAGAATTTTTCGCTTTCAGTGAGTTCAGATTTGAGGATTATGTTCTGGACCAAAAGGGATCCTTTTTCAATTTCTTGAATTTTTTTTTAGTTTTTTCTGACAAGTATCTTACATTGTCTTCAAGAAATTTTCATTTAGTGTAGTTTTTAATGGAAAAAAAACTGTTTCCAACACTAGCTTCAGGACGAGCATTGTGGCGTACATCTGTAATCCCTGAACTCTGGGAGGGTGAGGCAGGGGTCTTTCAAGTTTGAGTCCTGCCTGGGCAATTTAATGAAATGTTAAAAGTAATATAAATTAAATCAACAAATAAAACAGGACTGGGAATGGAGCTCATTAGGAACCCCGGGTTAACTCAGCAGTAATTTTGAGACCACCCCTCCATATGGAATTGGGTAACTATGGGTTAACTGTGTTATTAGGTAACTATGGGTTAACTGGGTAACTATGCTCTTTGTAGAATGACCTGAGTAGCCATAACAACTTCTGTCTGTCACCAAAGGACCTAGAACGTCCTACCAGAGCTCTTTGCTCTCCTCTCTCCACTGCTCTGCTCTGTGTAAATTCTGCTTGCTATATTCTCAGGGAACTCCAATGGAATTAAGCCTCATAAATGGAAAAAGAGGTATATAAGAAAGTGTAAACTTCTATTCAGGGATCTCAAGGGTGACAGGAGTCACTTGCTGAGTTGCCAGCAACACTAAAAGCCACTTTTGGCTCCTATCTTTATGTTAAATGAGTTATCTGTGCTGGGGTCCTCTCTCTTTCCTGCTTCAGTATAAAATAAAAAGACTAAATACACTTCTCTCATTAGATTGGTGAGATTACTGTATGCATTGCCTTTTGATTGAGGATAGTAGTCCCCCTCCCCTGTGGGTTCTTTCATCTACTTGGAGTCCAATTATCCCATTCATGAGGAACAGAGTGATGAAGATCTTGCACTAGTACCAAAAGGAAACATTGAGGTCAAAATTTGGAAGATCAAAATCAAGTTGTGTGGTCAAAAATGAGATGCAACTTACCCATCAAGCTGTTCTGTTAAAATAAAGGACATGAGAAAATAGAGTTAGGCCATTATTTAGATCATGAAAAGCGGTGATTTCCATCAAGGTAACAAGAGGAGACATGGTGTGTCATGATCTCATTTAATGGAATAACAGGAGAGGCTGAGTGAGCCCTTGAAAAAGTGATGAAAAGTTTATATCAGTGCTCTGACCCTTAGATTTCTTATCTTCAAATCTGGATATAACTTTGTAAAGATTAGAAAACTGTGAAGTAAAAAAAATATGTATGTATGTAGTGATGTCTCAACAAATGACCACAACAGGTAAAGAAGATTTGAGGCTTCTTAATGTATGGTTAAGTCTTTTTCTTCACAGCTTGATTTTCTGCCAAAATAGTTTTTCAAACACTGAAATGCTCCATTCAGCCCAGACTGACACCAGCAGTCACATGTCAAGACGATTGTGTCCCCACATGAATGAATTAAAAGTTTAAAAGCTTTAAAAATGGGAAATTCACACATATATATCTTCTCATTATATTCTTTTTTTAAAAAAAATGATACATAATTTGGATAATAAAAATGGAATTTGGGTTTTTTTTGCTATAATTTCCAATAAACGACTTTTTAGAAAACCACAAAGTATTGGTGATTACTACTTTACATGATTCATGTTGATCATAAATACTGTCTTTGGGATTTGGGATTGGATTTGAGCTGTCTTTAAAGGATAAGAAAATAAAAAGACAAAGACTACTAGATGAGCCTGTAATTGAGCATGGCCAATCATCTCTCAGGGAATTTTAAGTTCATCAACATAAGATACCTGTAATCTCCAGGAATGCTAGTATAATACAAATAGAAGATCATATTTATAATGATGACATCTGTTTCCATTTAAAGTTTTAAGTGGATGAAATTATTGCTTACTGTCCCCTTTAAAGTGAAGTAGTGTGAGACATTCCTATGAGGTGTCAATTTAGTGGTGAGTGGTGTTATGATTCAATTGTTTAATTTGTTAATCAACCAAAAATCCCTGGAAACTGTGATTTTTTTCCTTACCAAATTTCCAAATTGCTCACGCAGGGCTCAAACTTAAGATCCTCCTGTCTCAGCTTCCCAGAGTGCTGGGATTGCAGGAGTTCTTCACCAAATCTGAGACTATGTAATTCTAAATTTTTGTTCTTAGTCATATGCTTTTTTCCATTGCTACCTATAATACGATATTGATAAAAGTCAGAAAACAAGAGAAACTGAATGAAACGAAGATAAATCAGGTGAATTCAACTCTACAAATTGTCTAAAGATGGTCTTTAGTCGCTTTCATCTCATCAGAATCCTAAGTAGCGCATCAGAAATTATATCTAGTAGAGAAAAGACCAAAGTCAAAAGGAAAACATACATAGTGATGAATAGATCTGGTCTGGATTTCATCTGTTGGATAAAAGCTGTTTACACTCAGGGTGTTTCATTTGTAGATGTGTGAAAAACTCAACATGTGAAGACAAAAGGCCCACAAAAATGGCATCTTAAAGAGTTTTTAAATGAACATTCACAATATTAGGTTAGATAAGCGTATTTGCCTAATTTTAATTTTTAAAGTTATATTTCAATCTGTAGGCTGATATGCTTTGAATTCAAATGTGATATGCTATTATTTATGAATTTGTTCAAAACTCAAGATTCTTTCATAACACAATTGAGTTATGGTAAGTTAAATATGAATCACTTCTTAAGTGGGAAAGGTTAAAACATTTTTCATGGTATACAATTTATCAGAATATAACAATTATTTTTATATAATAAGATATTTTCTAACATACAGTACACTTTATTTTTTTTTGCAATACACTTTTGAAGAACAAGTCTTTAACATTCTGTCTCATTCTATAGAGATTGATAAAGGAATATTTAAGTGATAAGAATCCTCATCAAAATTAAACTATTCTGTGAAATAATTTCATAAGGTAAAAACTTGGAAAAATACCTGTATAATTGGACTCTCTAAGAAAATCTTCCATTGACTTTCACTTCAAAGGTCACACTGTGTTTATGGTCTTCCAACTGTGGAAACTTTTCAATTAAATTAGAAAAGAAAAGTCATAATTGGATGCTCTAAAATCTTGATTACAATTTTGAATAATGCACAATGAAGCCATATTGCACAACAGATGCACTCAGAGGACGACTTTGGGAATATTAACACCTCAGTGGAATCTGATTATCTCCCCATCTACCTCTCTGTCTGTCTGTCTGTCTTTCTAGCCACCTCCCTCCCTAACTGTCCATCCACACACACATTGCTGTGTATTCTAATAAGCCAGCAACATTGGCCCTTTGCACTTACCCACCACATTGGAGTGGCTTAGATATTTGATCGGCTGTAGGAAAATAAAAAGGATAGAACTAATACGTATTGAATATTATACAAAACCACTGAAAGACCGTTATTTGGTGACTTTTAATGATATTCCTATAGTACTTTTTCACCATTCAAATAATAACAATGCATTCTAGCAAATGCTTAGCCTTCTTGTCTTCCCATTGTTGATGCTCTGTATTCTGTCATGCTGAAGCCCAGTGGCTCCTTGTCCTTGGGAATCCATGCCTCGCTGTTACCCTGACCCTGTAAAGTCCAGGAGTTCTTGATCTCGGTGCCTTAACCATTTAACCACTGAAGTGGACAGCATTTTTGTCTTGTACCTTAAGGAAACTAGAGTTTCTGCACATCAGTGGAGTTTCTTGCTATGTTACCAAACTAAGAAAGGGCAGAATTAAAACAGCAGGCAGAGAGAGTGTCTCCCGGGTAGTTACCAAGATCACAATACATTGCTCCAACGATTCAGCATGATAGTAAAGCAAGCAGTAAACACTGGTGGAATTACTTTCAAAATGCATCTTGAACTTCTTCCCATCCCCTTATTTTCACTAGGCAGTCAAGTGTTTTGGTAGAACATTTCAATATGCTTTTAATTTGGAATCCAAGTGGCTGTATTACATTTAAATATGTATTTATTTCCACACACTACCAATGAGTACAGTCCTCACAGAAACTAAATCACACAAAACCACAACTCTCTTGATCTCCTTTGATATTTCAGAAGACTTCTAAAATTTAAATAAGGGTTTAACATACATGAAACAAAACAAATTGTGAACAAATCCCAATCTAGATTATATGTGATTTAAATCATTTTTCAGATGGTTCTTATTTTTTAATATTAGGTCTCTCCTACAGAAATAACAGACCAACGCACTCATTAACAGCATGTGTCAGTGGGAGGATTTCTGTTTTCTCGTAGCCTGTCTGATCTCCAAAGCACAGTAATAGTAGCCCAGGATGCGTGTGATTTAAACACGCAGACTTGCATTTAAAGAACATTTAATATCCTCTTAGTTGACCTTAAGCAGGAAAGTCCTTAAATCCATTATTTTGTGCTTCTGTCAGGATAAAATAATAGAAAATTAATAATAGAAAATTAAGTGGATTCCTCTGACTGTGGACTTCAGTACTAGAGAGGTAGATTTGAGAAATACAGTATTCTCTCTCCCTCTCTCTCTCTCTCTCTCTCTCTCTCTCTCCCTTTTCTCCCTCTTTCCCCGACCTGTGCAGAGAGAGGCCGAAAGCAAAATCTGTGGAAAATAGCTAAGTGTTCATCCGTTAGCATTTTGCCACTCAGGTACTACTAATACAAATTCAAAAAATGCTAATAAAGTCTGAAATTTCCCAGTAGGGGAGTAGTGGAACACTTTTAAAAAGGCACTTTCGGTTAATGACTAAGGCATTTTTGCTAACAGCAATTTTGGCTTCTTATCCCAGGTGGAGAAAAATGCATTAAATAGGAGATTAAAATGTCCTTTCAACCGCTTGGTAATGCCAGCTGCTGCTGCAGGCTAAGGCATCCACGAAGGGGCATTGAGTTGATGGTGATTCTGTTCCAGAGATGCAGTGAGTACGAAAATCTGGCTGGATGGGGTCTCTTTAAATATGCTGTGTACGCACAAATAGCAAGTGTAGGAGCTAGGCTAGGATGGTAAACTGTACAATCTGTTCATTGCTTTTGGTTGCTAATTAAGAGGTGACATACAGTATGAATGCACAGAACCTGTTGAAATTCTGTCAGGCTCTGTCTTTGCTTTCGCATGTTTGAATGCTATTTAATAAGGAGTCTTAATTGAAAGCAGAGAACTATATAAAAGTAGAGTACGAATGTGTTGGACTAGGATTCTGCGACAGCAAGCGTACGTGCTCGTGATTTCTAACCTCTCGGAACTTCTCTCTCAGACAGCTACTCTACTTCATGAGCACAATATGCAAATTCCGTGAGTTTCTTCTTGCTGAAGGGGACAGAGCTGGAGTGGAAAGTTGGAAGCAGAGCTTGCAAACACAAATATGAACTTAACAGTAACTCTGACATAAAGGAAACATGGGTGCTCTTGCCAAGAAATACCGTTTTTATGAGGAGCTTTTAAGCAAGGAAGATGGAAAAAAGAGAGGTCACTTACATTTAACAATGCATTATGTGTATGTATTCGTTATAGCCAAATGAATATTTTCTTTAAGCTTTTCTTCCTTGTAGGAAGCCAGGTTAATAATGAGCTTTATTTATTTATTTTGCAAATTGGACTCATGCAGAAAAGATAATGAAACAAGAAAAAGATGCCACTAGAGTTGAAGCCATTGACCCCTGTGAAGCTTGAAACAGAAGAGTTTACACAGAGAAGTCTCCAGTACTGAAATTTCAATTCTGCTTTAGTATCTACACTTGCATATAGAAACTATAAAAAATAGGAAGTGTTTTGAATTTGCCCTTCACATAGCAACTGCTCAAACCTATGTGCCCCGTCACTTGTGATTCTTCGGCCTTGGAAGTGGCCAATGGCCTTAGGTAATTCCATGATTATAGATTTTCTTCATAGATTTCCATTGCCCATGCTTTTCTCTTGAGTTACATTTTTTGCACGTTTTCTTCTAATGTTAACTAAAAACTTTACTTGTACCTCACAAGTGATGGGTGGAAGGTGGCTTATTTGAAAAGCCACATATGTGCCCACATTAGCAAGCACAAGGACCCGAGTTCATTCCCTGGCATGGTTTACATTTGAGAGTCTTCTCAGTCTCCCAGCTTACTTTCTTCACAAAGTTGGGTAGGTCTTCACTTGATGCTAGATCTGTTATTGTTGATGGTCACATTTCAGCAATATCTAAGTCAAAAAGACACAGGCATCCACGGTGAGCAGTGAGTTGCTCTGGAGTGTGTGTCTTCGTGTGAGATAGACAACTATCAGTGTCGCACACCTGGTCTTGATTTGGGCTCCCCTGAAAGTGAGTGGTGAGGGTGAGTGGGGAATGGAAAAATAAAAAGGAACCAAGATAAATTGCATTCATGTCTGAAATCCCAATGATGAATGCGATCATGATGTATCCCTAAAATATACCAATGAACTTGATGAAAAAAAACAAGAAAGTCATCTACTATGGCATAAATGAAATAGGGCAACTTGAATAAATAATAACAAATAGGTTATTTTGATTTTGTTTTTAATCATCACACCCATAGCAGTAAGTTCCAGCTTATACGTTCTTTGGCTTAAATGTTTGAAAATTTAGAAACTAAGACTAAACTGTAATTTATAACTAGTATTTAGGTGATTCTAGAGACAGGAAAGAAACAAAAAGGAGAGGGTTCTTTTTTATATTTGCCCCAATTGCCAGAGCCAAGTTTATGGCTTTTTATATGAAGGTACCATGTTTAACAAAATTTCTGCATGGAATCATTAAATTTCAGATTGTCTACTGTGATGATTCTATGTAGTACCACCACTGATGTTTGCATACTGGACATATAATTTTTAAATTTTGGGCCAGGGATTTAGCTCAGTGGTTCTGGTGACTGCCTCGCCAGCACAAGGACCTGAGTTTGATCCCTGGTATCAAAAAAATAAATAAATAAAAATAAAATAAAATTTTAATAATCTTAATATGTGTTTGCAATATATAATTACATGAATTATAAGAAGTTGGTTCATGTACATAGCACATTTTAATTATTTCTCCTTCTTCTTCCAGTCCCTCCTCTCTCTCCTCTCCCTTGATCTGTGCTCTTCATGGTTGCTAAAGATCTAACTCCGTTTCCTACTGTCTTTTATTTTCTCTTTAATTTATTTATTTAGCTTCCTTATATGAAGTTATATTTCTAAGGATTTGAAAAGTGAAGTATGTTCTTTTTGGCTAAATTAAAGATGAGTTGAGATGATCCCACTTTGCAAAGTGCCAGCTTCCCAGCAAAAAAAAAGAGTAGTCGTCTATAAAGAATTCTAGGCTGAGATGCTTTGAAGTTCTTCATATGATGAATAAGAATGCAAATATTGTTAGAGATTTCAGGCTTCTGAGTACTAAGAAAATAAAAATCCTACTAATGCCTTTAATTATGAGTCACTTCATAACAGTAGTTACCGTAAGAATTCAGTTTTGCTTGGTAAATGCCAGTTAAAAATACAGCAATTACATGTCCTTAAAGATTACTCGGACTCTATTTCTACAGTTTATATGACTTTCCCTCTGGTTTTAAAACTGAAGTAATCTCTTTACCCCATAATTACTTGCTATGTAAATACCTGTCAATAGATGATTGACTTGTCTGTTCCCATTTAATTAAAAGGTCAACACCAACATATAAATACGTTTTATTTAATGATAATATTTGTGCCCATAGCCACATGGGTAGATTAGTATCCAAGACAAATTTATTTTGCAGTGTGCCCGGAGATACACAACAGGAGTTGGATGTCACAGGCACATAACATCGAGTTCCCCATGTGACATCTGTAGATGATACCACACCATAAATGCACATAAAATGCGGCATGCAAAATTATCAATCATGTGTAATTTTTGAGTAGATCAGATAATAATGAGTGAGAACAAATCATCCCAGAGACTTTCTATCCAGGTACCAAAATACATGCATCTATTTGTTCTCATAACGCTCCTCCTTTGAGCACAGCAGAGAAAGTAGATAAATAAGACTTACAGGATTCGTAGGTAGAGTTCTGTGGAGAGAGAGGGATGAAGTGGAGCAGAAAGATGAGGGGTCAGAAGGGCTATGTGGTGGGGTAAAGAGCAGGTGCACTGAATTTGCAAATATTAGGAAGTAGGGGATTGTCAGGAACAGAGGGGAAGACAACTCTGTGGTTGTTAGTGACTTACTGATAAAACTGGAGTAGGTTGACATTCTGGACCTTTGGATAAATATCTGTACTCTGCGGTTTGCTCTTACCCAGAGGATTTATTAATTGTTATCCTTGAAAATACCCAATAATAATTCAATCACCGGTTGCTCTTCACATATTCCCAAATGCTCCAGCCCTCTTTTACCCTAAAGAAAGATAGAGACTAAAATAAATATAATCATTATCTTTAGAGGTTTTCTGGCTTAAAGACACTTTCTCTGGAATGTCTTAACTAAGCACAGGGAACATGGTAACATGAGTTAGTTGGGTGTTAACCTGCCTCTCAAAATTTTCACAAAATTCAATTCAGTTAATCTGAAGGAGAATATTATGGAGCAAGTTTGCAGATTAAAAGCACCCCTTTTGGTGAATTGGTACTTCTTGTAGCCTCTTCCTTGTTACCATTTCTTTAGGATGGAGAAATATATTTTATATCTCAAAGGGTTTGTACTCCTTGCCATATACAAATCTCTCAATCTTGCTTTAACTGAATGTGGCTTCATTTTTGAGTGATGCAAGGTGCCTGGCTGTCAGACTTGGAAGAAACCTGCTTTTCTGAAATGGGTAGTGAATAAAAAGTGGCAGGACAAAGCCTTTAACTCTTACCTTTATTAACCTTCCCTGGCCTCACCTCTTTTCCACTGCTTTAGTAGCTCTCAAAAAAAAAAAAATCAAAACCTCAAGAATGAATATGGACCTCATAATACAAAATGAAGAAATGTAGGTCATGAAAATTTCAAGCCTGATAGAAATAGTTAATGCTCATTTATGTGATGACCTATGTTGTTTAATTTATTTATAACTTCTAAATGTTATAACATTCTTTTCAAACTTATCTCCTGACAGTTTTCTTACAGTGCCCTGGGGAAAATTTTAAACTTGAAAGTTCCAACATTTCAGATTTATCAAAGTGAAAGAATTTCTGAGATTCTTTTTTTTTCACAGAGTTTCATGGATTTTTGCATTGGAGAGTTAATATAACTAAAAAAAACCCTTCTCTGCAAAGGAAAAATATTATAACTTCTAGGCTGAGACCATATTTGGAGAACTTGTACTCCAAAACAATTTTGAGTCTGTTTATATAAGAGGGGAGGCCAGAATTTATAACTAAAATAATTTAAATGACAAAATTGGCTAAGCTGGATGTTATAATAATGTCTGATGAGCATACATGTCTTCTAAAGAGGATTGGATACAACCTCATCTGATTAAAACTCCATAGAGGAAAAAATTTGTAAAGTATTATTTTAAAAGTACCCTTTACACTGGAAAGTCTCAATGATATTTCAGAGTGATACATTCCTTTTTTATTATTTTTTAATTGTTTATTGGTACATTTCAGGTATGCACTCCTTTTTTAAACAGTTTTATTTTTAATAGTATGTGCTTGCAGTATAAAATGACTATTCCTTGTGGGGAGTTGGTACATGTGCATAACACATCCTCATTCTTTTTACGTCCTCTTCCCTTCTCTTCCCATCTCTTCCCTCTGACCCTTGGTCCTTTTCTTATCTGAGAAAGGCCTATCTCCCTATTTCCAGTTATCCTTTTATTTTGTTCTTTATTTATACTTCGAGGTTTTCATAGAAGAGGAACTGTGTAATATTTAAACTTGTGTGTCTGATTTATCTCACTTAACATCATAGTTTCAAGGTTAATAACAGTAACTGGTGCAATCGATTGAAGGGGAAACCCATGTCAAAGCTGAATTGCCACCATGGTAGTAATGAGAGCCAAAGTAGAAAGCATGGAGAAATCATATCCAAGAATTTATTAAAAAGTGCTCTTTACATACTAAATTACCTGTATATCTGTGGGTCTAACATGTCCCCAGGCATGTGCATGCCTTTGAGTAATAACTTCTTGAAACAGCAGGCATAAAGTAAGTAATTTGGAACTCTGAAATTTCACTAGTGCCTTGCATATGATTACCACTAAGTGCTGAGCAAATCATGCTGTTGTGCTCTCTCGTACACTCACATGTATGGGGGCCTAAATTACCACCCACTGATTACTATTTAATTAAACAAGAAAAGTGCAGGTAAATTGCTCCTGTCACTATAAAGTCTGCGGACACATTCAGTGGCTGTCACTCAGCTGAACTAGTCTCAGAGTAATTAGATAGCTGAAGGCTATACAGAACACATCATTTCTTTAAACAACAAGATTTCTGGCCGGGGTACGTTGCATTTGTTGTGCGTCTCTCTTTCCCTCTGTGTGCAATCATGTGATTGGTTATTCTGAGATAATAGGTTAGTGTGAAACCTACACCATGGAGCAATCTTAGCCCACCTACATTCCATGGCATTTGTTACCATATTTGCATTGTTCACATTCATATCTGAGATATTTAAAAACACAGTTATTTGATGTACAGATTAGAAGAATGTGTTTCCTCACTAAAATCCTGGTCCATGCTGCACCTTCATCCTCTGCTCCTCTGAACCATCTCTGAGCTTCTTACACTTGCAGGCTTTGCCTTCAGAATGGTTCTAACTCATCAGACCTACTTTCTGCACTTGGACTTGGCCCAAAGTGGCTCCTGCTGTGGGCCCTGCTTTTGGAAGCCACCTGTGGCCTTTCTTTTCTTGTGCTTCTCCCGGTAAAGTCCATTACACCAGTTCAGGTGATGGTCAGCTTGTAGCCTGTGACCCTCCAACAGACTTCAATTCCAATTTGGGACTTCAAAGCTTCCTGCCTCCATAATGCCTGAGATTATAGTCTGCACTGGGTGATCCTCCTCACACCTTCTCCAGAGGGCACCAGCGTGCTTTTGTTTAGAGCAGAGATAGTGGAGGTTGTATACACTGACCCTGAAGATGGTGGTCTGAGAATGTACAGAGAAGTGGTTGGTGGCTTCCCTTGGCCTCTACTGAACTCATGCTTGGCTCTTAAAAGGGATGGCTTGGAGTTATGGAGCCAAGAAAGCCTTTCTCGACCTCTTTATAAGGTCCATTTCCGTTACTATGATTCTAGTTTCTCAGACTTTTATAAGACAATTCTTGAATGGTTGTGACTTTATACTTAGGTGTTTATGTTTGTTTGTTAAGTGGAGATAGTAATATTAACCACTTAATAAATTTTTGATAAGAAATACATGCATTAATACAAATAAAGATTTAAAACATAAATTGGTAAATGGTAGTCATTTAAAGTTAGCATAGCTATTGAGATGCGTTTGTAAAAATTAACATATACATTTGGTACTAAATTATGAAAACGGGCCTTAATATTTTAGGCATACGATGTAATAAACTAACGACAACTTTAAAAATAACTAAAAAAGAGCAAGCACAATAAAACCTCAAGTGTTACTGACTGTACTCAGTATTATACAGTCTTATAAACCAAGTATAGACTATGCCCTGTAATAGACAGATTTGTAAATTTAGGATGCAGATAACATTGTGTGTACAAAGGCTCAGCCACCACTACATGCAAGCTTTGAAACTCTGATACTGTGCAACAGAAATGTAGAAAGAGATCAAAGGACAAATCTTGAGTGTTAAGAGGGTCTGCCTTATGAGTTCAAAGGCTGGGATGACATGTGTAACAATTAGTGTTTAAGGTTCAGTTTTAAGCACTGAGAATGGCTTTCTAATTGGAAATAGACAAATGCAACAAGAATATAATTTACTTAAGTAGTTATTGATTCTACCATTTATGCATTAATTAATGAAACACAGAGTAGTAGAATATTTAAAATAAGAAACCAGTGTTGAGAACCAAAAAAAAAAAAAAAAAAAAAAAGAAAAAGAAAATCTGGAACCTGTATCATCCTGTTCTTTGTTTTTTGTTTTTTTTTTTGGTACCAGGGATCAAACTTGAGTCCTTGCTCTTGCAAGGCAGGCCATCCAACCGCTGAGCTAAATCCCAGCCCTATATCACCCTGTTCTTAAAGAGTTATCTGCTGATCTGATTCTAGGATTTCAATGGGCTAAAAGCTTGCAAAATGGGACAGAATTATAGCAAACACCCAAATATTTACAAGAGGGCAAGTCTATTGATATGCACGGTCCTTAATTGTGGAGTAAGTTAAGATTGGCCAAGTAGAGACACAGGCTCATTTAATGCTCCAAATCATGTGAGATACTGACTTTATTGTGTATGTGTTAAGGAGAATTTTCCACCTTCCTTCCTTCCTTCCTTCCTTCCTTCCTTCCTTCCTTCCTTCCTTCCTTCCTTCCTTCCTTCCTTCCTTCCTTCCTTCCTTCCTTCCTTCCTTCCTTCCTTCCTTCCTTCCTTCCTTCCTTCCTTCCTTCCTTCCTTCCTTCCTTCCTTCCTTCCCTTCTTTCTTTCTTTCTTTCTTTCTTTCTTTCTTTCTTTCTTTCTTTCTTTCTTTCTTTCTTTCTTTCTTTCTTTCTTTCTTTCTTTCTGGTAATGGGGACCAAACTCAGGATCTTGTACTTACAAGGCAGGCGGGGGAACCACCGAGCTAAATCCCCAACCCCTAAGGAGAATTTTAAATTGAGAAGAGTTCATCAGATTTGCTTTTTTTTTAAAAAAGCTTTTGTGATAATACAAATGGCACTTAGGGTATCATAAGATTACAGTCAGTAAAACTGGTTCAGATGTGCTTTCAGGCAAGCTATAATAAAAACCTAAAGAGAATTGGTGGTGGCTAAAGTTTAGACAAGAGAATTTTTGAAGGAGGACTTATTGTGGTTGTAAGTCTAAGATTGGTAGTAGTATTTACCATCATTAAGAATAGGAATGGATGTAGACTTGGCAGGAAAGACAATGAGGAATTTGTATTTTAATGGTTAAATTGAAGGTGCCCATGAGCCACCCATGAAAAGCTCAAACAGTAGTATGGGCCAGATATATAGAAGTGATTGTCATTTATGGGCAGAGACATGTAGGGCGAGTAGTAAAAAAGAGCATGCCAAGGAGAGGCCTTGGAGTCACCAGTTAATAAAATGCAGAGAGGAAGACACTGCATAGAAAAAAAACTGGAATAAGATGATCAATAAACACTCATTGCATTAATACCAAAGTTGTGTAGATGAGAGTGATTGACTATTTGTATATGATAACATAATGGAGTCCCTTAAAAAGGAATCTGTAAGACTTGAGGATCCAAGAATATTTACAGTGAAAGTAAGAAACATAGCCACAATGCTATATCCTTAGATTACTTATAATATCAACCTGGCATCCTGGAATTTCTCCAATCTTCTCTTAAAAGATATTGTCTGAAAAAAACTCACTTATTTCTTTATGTTAGATTAATCAATTTTGTAATTCTAATAAATTTCTTCCTATAAATTTCTTTATATTAGAAATTGAGTGTTTCTACTATGGTATTTTCATTTGTCTTATGTGACTTAACAAAACACTAAATTGAATTTTACAAAATGTATACACATTGAATATTAGGGGAGAATTATCTTTTATTGACCTAGGAATCAAATTCTATAGGTACAACATGAATGTGCCCACAAAAGCTCATCTGTTAAAGGCCTGTTCAACATCCTATGGTGCTGTTAGGTGATATTGGAATTTATAAGGGGTGGGGCTCAATGGGAGGAAGTTAGGTCATTGGGATGTGCCATGTTAGTTTTGGTTACTCCCTCTTTCCTTTCTCTTTCCATTTCCATCACACACTTCTCCCATTATTCTGTGCTGCCATAGGCTCAGTGCAAGCGGGCTAAATAACAGTGGACTGAAATGGTGAAAACTAAGAGCCAAAACAGGCCTTTCCTCCTCTGAAGTTGAATTTTTTCCCAGTGTTTTTTTCATAGTAATGGAAAGCTAACTCACCCAATATCAGGACAGGTCACCATGATCTGGTTAAAATTAACTTGTTCCCCATATAAGTCCATGGAAAATCCAATGTACTTTCAGTGAATTTGTTAGTTCCTAAGGGATCTAAATTGTCTGACTCCAAGATTTTGCTCTCAAAGTTCCTTTTATGGATGATTTTGAAATTTCTGTTGCTGACATCATTTATTTTCTATTATTTCTATATCCACAAATGATCACCTAAAACCTGTGTACACATAGCAGCCTTTGCTAAAGTTTTGGAGAGATGTTAAAGATCTCTTCAGATTTTTATCTTTAATTCTGAGAAGGGAAACATTTCCAGGATATCTTTCTGATATCTCAAGTTCAGAAAGAGCTCTTCTGGTTGGTAGGTGGCCAGGAAAATATTAAATTTTTATCTTCAGCCCAAATTATAAAAGAAACCAATGGAATACGAAGATTAGGAATGGTGTTGAGTGAGGAAGCCAACTGATAATTTTCTCTCAACAAAGATATGTTCACTTCATCCTCATATGCATGTCATGAGGTTATGTATTATGATTCTAAATTTAATAAATGAAGAGAGTCTGAAATAAGTTAATGGAAGCTAACATAATAGGCTATCTCTTATAGCTCTGTTGGTGTTTTCTCTTGCAGTGCAGAAGCTTTTTAAAAAGATGAGATCCCAGTTCTTGATTCTTTGTGCTAGTTCCCGTGCTACTGAGGATTTGTTCATAAAGTCTTTTCTTATGTCGATATCTTAAAGAGTTCTACCTAGCTTATCTTCCAGAAAGTTTAGTATGTCTACTTTAATATTTAGATCTTTAATCCACTTGGATTTTAATTTAGTGCATGGTGAAAGATAAGAGTCTAGTTTTAATTTTTGTCAGGTTGAAATCCATTTTTTCCAATATAGTTTATTGAAGAAGCTATCTTTCCTCCAGAGAGGATAGTTGGATCCTTTGTCAAAAATGAGGTAGCTCAGTACATCTGGAGTGTTTCTGTATCTTCCAATCTATTCCATGGATCCTTGAGTATGTTTCTTTGCCAGTACCATGCTGTTTTTACCACAATGTCTTTTTAGTATAATTTCAAGTCATGGATTGTGATACCCGCTGGCATGTATTTGCTGCCTAGAATGGCTTTTGCTATTCTAGGTCTCTTCTGGTTCCAAATGAATTTTTTGGATTGTTTTCTATAGTTCTGTGAAATATACTGTTGGAATTTGAATCGGGATTGCATTGAATCTGAATAGCAGTTTTGGAAGTATGGCCATTTTCACTATGTTCACTCTTCCTACCCAGGATTGCTCTAAAAAGAGCAATCTCTTTTTACGTAGCTGATAATTCTTAATCTAGTAACTGCTCTCTCCTTTAAATAGCCATAACTTTTAAGTTGTAAAATTTATTTAATTTTTGTTAAAATTTCCTCTGAATGTTCAGTTATAGTTTCTATTATGTGTCAAGGCTTTCTACTTACATTGTAAATTTCTTTAAAACAGAGAGAATAGCTCCTATGCATCGTAGGTATACTTTCTTCCTTCTTGCCCATGTTCTAACAGCTATGTGTTATTTACAATATTGGAAATATGATTTTACTCATGGTGATGTACTGTCAGATTTTCTAACATAATTTATTTTTCCTAAACCATTGTGGCTGTTATATAAATATAATGAAACTAAAGGTCACTGGTGCTGAATGGCTGATCTCTGAGAAATAACAGCCCACTTATGCTTAGATAAAATATTCTATAATATGTTTAAGTAGAAGCCCGCTATTCTTCATGTAAAAAGTATTGAGTGCCTAAAATGTTCTGGGCTATGCAAAGTATTGAGGCTGTGCAGGCAGATGACAAGATAGCACCTGTGTTCTTGGAGTTTATAGTCTGATGGCAGATGCCCCAAAGTAAACAGGCTGTTACAGTGTGAAAAGCAGTCCCATTAGCTTGGAACCTCTTGTTTGCTCCTAGCATGTTTCCTAGGAAATTACTCTATTGTCTATCCCATTCTACTTTTCAGATTTATTTCTTGGAGTGTCCTGGAATGTATTTTGTGTGTATTTCTTTCTAACAGGCCACTTCCAAATTCTGGCTTCATTTTGTCCTGTATGACATGTTTGCTGTGCATTTTAAAGCTTGTGTTCTGTGTCTGGTTGCTTCTAAGAAGGCTTTTAATGATCCCTATGTCTTGATATTGATTCTCTTGGGCAATCTTCTTCCTTTTTATGTGAACTTGACTTAATTTACCTCTAACCAATGCCATGTGACGAATGGAGTTTCGCTTCTGAGATTAGGTTATAAAAAATTGTGACTATGTGTTACACATTCTCTCCTCCCCGGTTGGTCTCGTGTATTTGCTTGAACAAATGAAATACCGTATTGAGACCTGGTCCACTGAATGACTTATGCGGCAGGAATTGAAGGTGCTTTCCAGACAACAGCCAGCAAAATACTGAGAAACTCGATCCAATAGTGTGGAAGCAACTGACTCCTGCCAACAGCCACATGAGTGAGCTAAGACAGGAAAGTCTCCCAGTAGATCTTTCAGATGAGAGCGAACTTGGCCTCTACACCGTCACCTTGGCTACAGCATTCAAGAGAGCCTGAAAAGGTGAAACTAACTATTCTGCAATTGAGTTCATGAGCCACAGAAATTGTGAAATAATGCATGCTTTGAGCCTCTATGTTTTAAGAAAAATTGTTACACAGAAGTAAATAATTAATGCAGCTTAAAACAGATTGTATTCTCACATTAATATGTAGACTTAATATCTGCTCTTCTGTCTTTATTTCCCCAAGGGTTTTTCCTAACTTATGAATCGCATGCTCTGTACCAGTTTTGCCTCACTTCACTTTTGACTTTCGAAACATCAGTGCTTGGTGAAGTATTCTAATTTCTTATAGAAATCTAAATTGTGGCCCCCACTATAATAAATGAAGAGTAGGTTATAAATACAATATTAGTATTCCTTTTTGGTAAAATAGAATCTCAAAGTCTTGGAAATAATTATTTTTTAGTCCATGAAGGAACAGTAATGAGCTAGCCACTAATCTTTCTTCTCTAAATGACTGAAGTATTTTTCTAAATGGTCTTCGTCTGACCCTAAGGAGTTCTCCCCACTGGAAGTTGGGAAAATTTTCTACATATGCACATCCTCTCATTGTTACCCCATATAAACCCCCAACCCGTACACAAACTTAAAACACTGAGACCCTTTCACTGGTCTCAGATAAATAGCAGGAGATGTGACTCTGACCTACTGAATCCTGCAAAGTCATTCCTGTGCTTGGGGCTTTATACTCCTCTTGCTGATTCTGCCCTGGATGCTATAGCTTCTCCCTGGTGCTCACCTCTGATATCACATATTTCTGTCTACGGTTTCTTCTCCTGGGAATATTCAAACGCAATAAGACATGTTCATGTCAGTTCTTCACTCAAGTTTTCTGGGATTTCCTGGTCTGTTATCACTTGTTATCATGAAACTGCCCTTCAAACCATGCATATTCAACCAAAATATTAAGTTGAAGGCATTAGAACTCACATTCCCAGGATTAGATTGTAAGCTCCCTGTGGGTACCATGTAATGTTTTCTCATCATTTGAGCATATTGTAAGGCAACAGTCATTACATGATTAATATTTGCAAATAGATGAATGAGCTACACAAGCACTCAACTGTAGTTCTTTGTAATAAATTACATTAATATTAACCTAGAACTTCAATAAGATATTAATCTTGTTTCTCACCTAACAAACCTATGAAACAGAAATGGAGATGAGAACAAAGTTAGACAGTAAATTTTAAACACTTGCCATATACATGTGTTTTCTGAGCCTAGGTATAATATATACATACCAACTTCATGCTATATACTTTATACAAGAAAAAGGTAAAGTTTAGTATTAACATACACTATTTTAAATTTCTATATTTTTAACCAAGTTTTTTGAAGTACTGAATTAATCTGCTCAAAAATAAATTATTTGTTTAATGATGATTAATGGCTAAGCTATTTTATAAAATCTTATTTATTATGCAACATAAAATTTAGGAAGCATTGCTATCCCCCCCAAAAAAAAAAAATCCAAGCTGCCTGATTCACAGTTTGTTGTTCATTTCTTCTTTGCTTGGTCACATTTTTCCCTGACACTATTAGTTTTCATTAGAATCAGTCTGGTACTTTTCTTTAATCTTTGTTCTTCTATTCAGTCTCTCCTCAGAACTAATTTTAAAAATAATGTTCAGAGCTTTTGAAATACTGAGTTCTTCAAATTTAATTTTCCTCATTTTGTTTTTTATTTACACTCTGTAAATATATATATATATATGTATATATGTATATATATATGTATCAAATTGAGACAGACCTTGAAACATAACATATCTTTATATAGCTGTGATCCACCCACTCACAAGAAAACAATTTATGAACATAGAGTCTAAAATATATCATAAATTTCACGCTTCATGCTGTGCCAACTTAACACAAACAGGCCACATCCCTTGCATTAATAACCGTAGATGATGACTGATTGAAAGAGTTCATAAGACTGAAATCTTAAAATCAATTTATAAATCAGAAAATAACTTCAGCAATGCAATTTAGCTACACAGAACTGTATCTATACTTATATACATATGATTAGAATTTATAAAGCCACATCTAATTCTTTGCACTTATGAGGTGATTAGAAAATTATGCTATTTTATTGCCCTTGTCTCAAAAGATGATCAGTATCTTCATACACACACACACACACGCACACACACACGCATATAAACATTTGTCTTCTAAAAATTCATTAAAATAATAATTCAGTTATATTCATGGGATGAGAAATAACTTTGTGTTGCTCTGACTGCCTACAAAATTTCTCTTGTTCATTCATCTTCACTACTTTGTGGGGTTACTTGAGCCAAGTCAAAAACCTAGTATTTAGAAAATAATGTTAAAATTCTATGAATCTAAAGCAAAGTCACTTGTAGATTATGAAATCTGATAATGCTACTCATTACCCAAACTTCATAGGAAAATGTACAGACAGAAAAATAAACAATCATCAGCATTTCATGTAGGCACTATTATATAATCTATCATCCAGCTACCAAAATGTTAGGATAAGTCAAATTATATTTACTTTTTATTCTCAGCTGCTCTGAATGATTTTTCAGTATAAATAACGAAATTATTTTTCAGCTATCTACCAAAAGTTGAGACAAGAACAGAATTGTTCCCTTTATATAAAGCTGGCTATCTTGTATCAAGAAAGGAACAAAATATAACTTCAGAGTGGAATCTACTTAGAATATTAATGCTCAACAAATATTTTAAATCTCATTTAAAGATTATCTATTTTCAATAAATTTAATTAGTGAAACTTTTCTTCTGATGATTTCTCTTTCCATTGTGTACATCTGTAGTCTAAGAGACAGAGGAAAATATCTGAAGACAAACTCAGGAGATAAGTTACAATTAACAAGAACTCTAAAGAATAACATCATAGGTGGGCATATTATGGAAGAAAACCTCCACCAATTCATTGAAAAATGATATATTCTTTTAGAAATGTTCCATGAGAACTTAATTTTTTACAGAAATTATCACAGCTTTATTAATTATTATTTATTCTACCTTGCTTTTTGTGTTATTTGTATTTGTTTAGTTATTAGGGTTTAAATGTTATCATATGTGGGAAATAGTTAATGCTTTTAAAATTTATTATGAAAGCAGTAAATCAAATGATTTTTCTCCACACAAAATATATTTCCTGTATTTCCCTTATGAATCTCTTGTCTGAATTCTGCCAGCTCCCTTCCATTACCTGTGGCTCTGGACTCCATGCTGGGCAGCAGGGGTGGGTATTGTGCTGCTCGCTGTTTTCAGGGATGGCCCTCTAATTCACTGTGCCAATCTACACTCTAACCTGGGACTGAGCGGCTTAGAGAGCTCAGGGATCTACTTTTAAGGAACATGTAGCTATAAGAAGGAGGGACATTGTCCCCTCAAGCTCCACATGCACAGTGGCCTATGGACTACAAATGTCTGTTTAGAAATCTGCTCTGACCTTAGCATAATTAAGCTAAGCCTCCATAAGAAAAGATGGAAAAATACTCAAATATTTACATGTTAATGTATTTCTCTATAACTCATGAATTTAAAAAGTGTCATAAAAGTAGAAGGGAAGAGATGGTTGAAGAGGATGGGGATTAGGGGAAAAGAAGGCAAAATCAAGGAGGGCAACAGCAATGGAGGATGTGACCCAATGATGTCACACACATGCATGGAAATACCGCAATGGACCCCAATGTCCTGTGTAAACAGTCTGCCCCGATGACAAAGAATCAAACGGGAAAGAAGTCTGAAGCGGGTGTAGAGGCTGTTCTAAAGTAAGCAAAAATTTAAAAAAATCAGAACTTGTGCAATGGAGCTAACTGCACTTGAAGCGAAACTCACACTATTAAATACACATTTGAAAAGAGAACAAAACTCTGAAATCAAAGTTTCCATGTTAATCAACTAAAAAACTAAAAGCAAAACAAAAGTAAGCAGAAGGAAAGGGGGAACAAAAATAAGGGCAGAAAACAATGATATTACAAACGAAAAAGCAGCACAGTAAACCATTAAAACCAAGACAGTTCTTTGAAAAAGATAAATAATATAAATAAACTATATCAGATTTAGCAAGAAAAAAGGAAAGTAAAAGTTAACTAAGATTAGACATTTTTTTACTAGTTTATTATCTGTAGCTTCTCCAGTGATGTTAAATAATATTGCAGGAATAACTTAAAAATGTATATCCATAAAATTTGGTAATAAATGAAAAAAAAAATTATGTGCCCTCAAAGCACACAGAAACTCATACCTGAACATTTTATATTTCCTAGAGTATACAGTAGTTAAACTTTTAAATGAAGGACGTTCAACATGGAAAATTCCAGAGGGGCTCATGTCAAGTCTTCACTGGAAACTGTTTGAAATATTTAAGAAATAATACCAATTTATGGAATAGTATCTATTTTATACAAAATTTCCAAAAAGCAGAAGAAAAGAAAATGTTTTCCCATTTTTTTTCCAGCTGGCATTACCATGAAAACAAAATCAGACAAAGCCATTACAAGAAAGCAAATATATGGGAAAAAAAAAAGCCTCATAAAATATAGATGCAAAAATTTTCAACAAAATTAGGCCTAGCACTATAAACAAATGTTAATTCTTTATGATCAATCAGCGCGATTCTACATTATCTACATACTAGAGAAAAAACCCACAATCATCTTAATCAATATAGTGGAATCATTCGACAAAGTACAATAGGTTCCTGATAATAACTTGGAACAAATGAGGAATGAAAGGAAACTTTCTCAATTGAGAAATAACACAGCTGATATCATACTTAATATTAAAAGAAAATAACAGAAGAAGCATAAAGTTAGGCAGCTCACACTATCTGACTTTTAGAGTTAACTTTAAAAATGCAGTAATCAAGATAGTGGTATATTGGAAAAAAGAATAGAAACATAAATCAATTTTAAAGAATAGGGTCCAAAAATAGACCCACACATATGTGGTGAATTGATTTTTGGCAAAGTTGCAAAGACTTTGTAGAACGTATACCTTTTCAATGAGTGATGCTAGAACTATTAGACATTGAGAACCAAAGTAATTAATCTCAAACTCTTCCTAGTGCCCTCAACAACAACAAAAAATTAACAAACAGGAACCATGCACCTAATCATAAAATATAAAACCAGAAAACTTCTGGATAAAATGGAGTGGGAAATCCTGGCGAACTTGCATTAGTTAAATGCTTCTTAAATGTACCATAGCAAGCATGAGCCATAAAAGGAAAAATATACAGCAAAATAGGCTTTATCAGGACTAAAAACTTTGCCCCTCATCATACCAAGAAAATGAATACAAAGTACAGGTAGGAACACATCTTTGTAAAACATGTATTTGATAAAATATTCATGTCTGTAATGTATAAAGAAATCTCAAAACCGTGGGCTCATAGCCAGCTGGAAATTAGGGACACCAGTACAACGCAAAAATGGAATTCTGCCACCAACTTGAATGAGCTGGAAATTAGACTGAATTTCAGATAAGACTGCTGCCCACTCATCTGGATTTCAATCTGGTGTTGCCCTTAGGAGGGGACCCTGTTCAAAAGCTCTTCAGCTTCCAACTCATAGTGAACTTTATGTAAGAGGTTGTTAGACCTGTAAGGCTCTAAGTGTGTAGTCATTTGCTGTACAGCAGCAAATATTAGTACAAAATAGCACTGCACACTTAGAATAACAAAAACAGAACAGCGAATGTTGTTTGCAATGATTCAGAGACACTAGAACTTGTATATTAGAAGTGGAAATGCAAAATATATAAAGACTTCAGAGGGAGCTGAAGGTGTAGGGGAAGTGGGAAGGGTAGGGGAAAGGTAATAATGGAAAAGGAAAAAATGAAAAATTTGAAATAAACTATTTGTAAATAGGGAAGGGAGGAGGGGGTGAAGGGAGAGCAGGGCTAAGAGGAAAAAATGAGAACCAAGACCTGTCGTGTAAAGGTACAAGATCCCAATGATGACTGTAACTGTACTGTGTACCTCAAATGTACCAATAAACTTAATGCGAAGAAAAAAAATTTTAAAAGACAAGACAATAATTCAGTCGTTTCTTCTAAAGTACGTATGCATTCACTGTGGAGTCCATTGCGGTATTTCCATGCATGTGCGGGACATCATTGGGTCACATCCTCCATTGCTGTTGCGCTCCTTGATTTTGCCTTCTTTTCCCCTTATCCCCATCCTGTTCACCCATCTCTTCCCTTCTACTTTTATGACACTTTTTAAATTCATGAGTTATAGAGAAATACATTAACATGTAAATATTTGAGTATTTTTCCATCTTTTCTTATTGAGGTTTAGCTTAATTATGCTAAGGTCAAGAGTGTTTAATCTGCCTGATCTGTCAACAGCATGTAGGCACAGGCTCTTCTCTCCTTGGCCACTCTTGGAGTGAGAATATGAGACCATCTACTCAGAGGGTTGGATGATTTTTCCTCTGTCCCTGCACCCCAGAGAGTCTCTGTCCTCAATTCTTCCCTCCTCAAGGGCATACGACTGCTGGGAGACTGGGATTTTCTGATGTCCTTGTTCAGCAGAAGGAACTTCGACACTTGCATGATGCTTACCCAGGAGTCCTGCCCTTCTCCACTATCCCGGAAGTAGGGAGATGTTTTTGGTTTTCTCTGTCCTTTCCCAGGCATGATGGGTTTACTGCTGCACTCTGGAGTGACAGGGGTTGTTACCCTCTTGTAGCTCAGGCTCTTCCTCCACAGGCAGGAAGGCTCTGCCAGGGTCTCGAACTGTCCTTTAGTAATGTTCCTATTAGCCCAGGTCTCTATCATGAGGGAAACGTTCCCCATTCTCTCAGTCTCCAGTATTTCTTACAATCACATAGTGGAGATTATGGGGAAGAAACTGATGCATGAGGAAGAGTCTGGTGGATACAAGGTCTTTTGTGTTTGAGGCACCTAGGGGCTCTGTACTCCCATGGGAGCGCACACTTTAGATGTGTTAAAACTTTTACTAAATCTTTCTTACTGGTCTGTATAGGAGCTACGTCTTCCTTTCCAATTTGCTGCTGGTGGTTCTGTGCTTGAGACCCTTATATTCTTGGCAGCTTTTGTATTTCTTTAGATTTCAGGCTAAGTATTTGCTCTCCAATCTCAAAAAACTGATGTGTTTTCAATAGTTTGGGAATTATATCTCTTTATCTTGTTGTGAGTTTGGGCAAAACCCTCTTTTCTGTTTTCTGCATCCTAAGAAGTATTCCAGAATCAAAGCATTTGGAAACATCATGATTTTGAGATCTATTATAAATAAGAAAGCCATAAATGGATTGTATTTATTAGCGGTAATTGCTAAGGATACCAGTACTCTCTGTACTTTCTAAAGGAAGCAGTTAATATTAGGAGAGTATCCAGTTTTCTGAACACATAAGTAGTAATGATATAGTTACACATGGAACCGGGCTTAACACCTAAGTCTATTTCCTTGATTTCTATAATTTAGTCTCACATAAAAAGCATCATCCTAGGACACGTACACTAACACAGACTGTTGGTCAGAGTAGAAAAACAGATACTACAAATGAATTGTCAAGTAGCCACCTTCTCCACAGTAGGACTTGCTCTTAATTCTTTAGCACCAGCATTTAGCATATTCCCAAATATTTTTTTTCTGGATAAAAATAGTGTGTGTTTTTTCTATAATGGAGTACTATTCAACCATAAAGAAGGATAAATTTGAGATATTTCTAGGCAACTAGATTCACATTTGGAGAACATACTCTTAAAGTGAAAAAATTGAACACAAGTGTTAATATAACATTGTCTCTCTGGTGTGAGAAACTGAAAGTGTAAATAAGGAACAAAAAGCATAACAGGTATAATGAAATAGAAAGAAATTGTTCACAATTATAGTGTGAGATATTTTGTTAATAATTAAAATGTTTTATGCAAAAACGATATAATGTTCTTAGGACATGAGCTGAGAGATAGACTGGCAATTGAAAATATATTAAGATAATGATACACAGTGTATTTATCATTGTTATTCTCTAATAACTTTTTGGTATGAAAAATTATTTTTTTATTGAATGACTTATGTTTTCTTCATTAATATCTACTTCTATTACATTAAAACAGAAAATTAAAAAGAAGTAATAACAAAAATATTTCTTAATGAATTATTTAATAAGATGTTGAACAGATAAACTAATTTCTTTTCTGAATTTAAACAGAAATTCAAAAATAGTTGAATATTTTTTTGGATATGGTTGCAGGCAAGGTACCAGTACTTTTATTGTAGAACAAGATGCTTCCTGATAACATTTGTTTTCATGAAATTTGTTGCAAATACCCTGTGAACTTTATTTTCAGGAAAAGTAACACAAAGTATATAAAATAAGGAGACTTTGGGAAATATAATGACTGGAAGAGGTTATGAGTTCACTGTGATTTTAAAAGAACTTGTAGTGAAACAATAACGTTTTTAAGTAGCTCTCAGAATGAACAGTATTTAGGGAATCACAGCCTCAAGTCTCATTCCTCATGGGGCAAATCTCTGTTCTTTCACATTATTTTTCATTTTTATCAATCCAGTTTATTTGATGTTCAACAAAAAGAAATTTGCACTTAAAAAGAGCTTTTATTCCATTAGAAAAAGGGAGGGACGATGGAATTTAAGAAATAAGGCTTTTCTTTAACCTGTTTCACAACCAAATTAGAAGAGTCTTGACACTGATTTCAGGAATTTTTTCAAATTTCAGATTTGTGCTTTTAATTTTTTTCAATAGCAGTCCTTCACTGTGTAAAGTTGAGAATTTAAAGATAAAACTGACAGGCTTAAGATTAGAGCTGCTTGATCTTCTAATAAAATAATACAGCAATAATTAGTAAACATTGTGTCAGGAAAACCTAAACTTTTTAGACATTTGGCAAGGCAGGTCAGACATACTGCATGGAACAATTTTCCCTTAAGCACCTAACCAGGAAATTTAGAAATTGGAGGTTATAATTCAGGTTCTGTATTACCTTGGAAAAATCCCTAAGCATGTTTTATTTTTTTCAATCTTTTTATTTTTCCAGGTTGACTGGCATAATAAAAGCATAATTAATGTAACATTCCTATAAAGATGTATACTGTGAATTATTACATACTTGAAAATAACATTCCAAGCTAATCACACTATGTGCTGAGCAAAATTTCAATTTGTACCCCCTTAAAGAGACTTCTGCGTTTTTCATTTGTTTTCTTTTAGGTAGTTCAGGCATTTGGAAGTTGTAATCCAGAGCCAGGATGCACAAGTGGGTTGTTCAGATACTTGAGCATAAAGAAGAGACTAAAGCAAGAGGCATGGAGGTGGGCAGGGGGTGACAGGAGGAAGCTGTAGCCAGGGCTTTCCATTCTCCTTCACCAAGTAGGCCGGCACGCGCGCTCCTCCTGCTCCCGGTGTCTTCGCAGGAAGTTCTTATCCCGAGTCAATACGAGTGCAGCTAGCATCTACAGAGCACTGATTTTGTTTCAGGTGCTATTCTAATCACTCTCATATGGGAATTTTTCCTCTTACTAAAACCTTAGGAGAAAATCAGTATTACACACGCATCAAAGATGAGAACACAGATGCACAGAGGTACACATAGAAGTCAAGTTCCCCAAGTTTAGGCAACTCGTGTAAACATCGGGTCAAGAACAGAGACCCAGCCAAAAGCCCACTCGGGGGAATCCTGTCCGGTCATCCATGGGTTCACAAATAGAGGGAACAGAGAATTTCTGAGTCTGAAGGTAAAGAAGTGTGCTTATTTACTGAGATGCATGTAATCAATTTAAATTGTGTAGTCCAAACTCATTTTGCTCTAATATGTATTTGCTGTCAGAGCTATATGCTTAGACCCACTCTAACTGTTCATACCCAATAAGTGTATTGCTCCTGATTAAATAGCCATCACTGAGGGACATTTGTAAGAGAATTCTTTTTTTTTTTTTGGTACCGGGGATTGAACTCAGGCCCTTTCACTTGGGAGGCAGGCAGTGCAACCACTGAGCTAAATCCCCAGCCCTGTAAGAGAATTCTTGAACAATAAAATGAAAAATAAATGTTACATATTATGCTGTTTTGTAAATGAAGGCTTCCTCACATATTTCTCAAGAAAGAAAATGCCAGATTCAACTACAACTTCTCAACTAGTAAAATTATAAATCTGAGATGCTGGAGGCGTGAACATGTTTCTAGAGTTACACATGTACCGAACACCAGCGTAGCTCTGAGCCTAATCTCATCACGAGGCCGAGAAATGCACGTAAGGCTCTGCGGTTAGTGTGCGTTGCTGACTGACCCTCTGCACATCTTGTTGCCAGTAGCAAATCTCATGTCCCCTCAATAAGGCCAGTCCTCTTTCTGCAGAGTGCTGTTCTCTGGTCGTTTCTATGGGAAAAACGTGTGTTGCTGTTCAACCGACTCATTTTAAAACAAATTTTGGGAATACTGTAAAAATAAAGGAGATAAATAAGTAAATAAAGCAAAGTACCTCATTTTAACCAATGCTAAATAATTCTACACTAGCTACTGTCATATAAAATCTTACGGTTTGTCATTTGTGGTACATTTTTAATATTAGGAGGCACTTCTTGGAAATCTAGGACCGGTTTTTGGTCCCTACTCTTCCTAGTCTCCATTTGCTTTCAATAAATAGTGGCTTAAATTCTACCTTCGTCCAGGCACTTTGTTGTAGAATATTTTACATACCCCCAGGCTAGTTTCAGAGAGAAATATAAATCTTTTTTTTTCTGTTGAATATCCATGCTTAGATTTTTTATTCATTCTATCATCTTATCATGGTAACTTATTATTCTGAAGATTTGATAAATTCTGGGTATAAAACAAGTAAGTGAGCACAGTATTTGAGATATCACATTCATAAAAATGTAAACTCATTTTATTTTATATTTATTATATTTAGTCAATACTAAGTATAAACACAAATATTATGTCATTGGTGTAATATGCTAAATGTCTTTCAATTATTTTTATCCACAACTCTTTGTGGGACTCTAATCAGTGTGCCCACATGATTCTGAATAAGAATTTGTCATGTAGCATTACTTTGTTGGTATTTGCTATTCTGTTTTCACAGCCATCATTCATAAAGAACACATATAACTCTATCTAGTTAGTGTATCCTAATTTACTTTTCTCATTGCTCAACATTTTGTCATCTCTTTTTGAATAGAAAAGTATTCCAAAAAACAGTCACTTAAGATGTAATTATTTTATTATAACTCTACATTTTTGGTACTCAGACAAGATACAGCAAAGACGTCTTTTCCCTGCTCAGTAATACGAAGAGCTGATGTGGGGATTGCTCAAATGTGAGAGACCGGCTCAACTACGTGACTGGAACAAAGGTCACAGTTCCTTGGTCCTGTGTGTGGGCTTGCTACCTTGCTATCCAGGGCTTCCTCACTGCATGGTGGCCTCAGGGGCTCCAGATATTTTAGAGTGTGGCTGGTTTTCTTGTATGGCAGAAGCTGCCACACACCAAAACCCAGGATTGGAACTGGGAGGGAAGCAATTCTGAGACATTCTATTGGTCAAAGTGAGTAAATTAGAAGACCAGTCTAGAATCAAGGGGAGGGAATATTGACCTGACTCTCACAAGGTGGAATCGTGCTCGTAGACGGAATGAACTGGTGGCATCCATTTTGCAGACTATCCTCCATATTGTAAAATTGTTTTATTAGTTGTCATCATTTACTGCTGTGCCTATTTCCATTTCACTATCCCATATGAATTTAAAACTGGATCCATTCATTACAAATCCCAAAAAAGTTGAAATGCCAAGCAAAATTTTCTAAATTTTCTGTATAGTTTTTCTGCGTTTTTTTGGTGACATAAAGCATTGACCATATTATGAACCATGCAACATTTTCTTTATGTAGTGAATCTTTTCACTATAAACAATTCTTGCTGCGATTGCTAAAATGATGTTTTCTCTAGATCATTGCATATGAATTTAGCAGCTCCACTGCTGCTTTGTTAGAACTTAATAGTGGCAATTTTTAAAAAAATATTTTATTATGAACTATTAAAAACCTATGAAAGTAGAGAGAATCGTGGACAGCACACTTTTGTAACTGTCACTCAGCTTTGTAACTCATGGGCAATCCTCTTATAGCGGCAATTTGCTCAGATGAGGTATTCCATCACCTCATTTATGACTTCTTCAGGATTAGGGTTTAAATACGAAGTGTTCCCCAAAGTCTCATGAACTGAGGTTTTGATCCCCAGTGAGCGATGTATGGCGGTAGGGCCTACCCTGGTGACTGAGGACCACGAGGGAGCTGGCTTCATCCGGGACTTTAGCTGAGTGTCCCTGTTGGAGGAGGGATTCCTTTGGAGGGTGCATGTTGCACTTTGCCCCTTTCTCTCTCTCTCTGGCCTTCTCACTGTCTGCTTCCCAGCTGCCATGAGCTGAACAGTTTTGCTCTATAATGCACTTCTGCCGTGAGGCTCTGCACCGCCCCAGACCTGCTCCAGCAATAGAACCACACAGCAACGGGTTAAAGCTGCTGCACCCATAAGTGAAAATGAATCTTTCCTCATTTGTGACAGTGACGACAAGTTGATTAATTAATGCATTTCGTATCTTGATACTAAGCCCAAAGTAAAGTGTTTTACCCTAAAGCAGACAATTGCCGTATTTTGGTCCCCTCAAAATTTCTCCAAATAAGGTAGCAGGAATTAAATCATCCACTGCCAAGAGTGGTGAGCAGGTTATTTACTTTGCCTGTGATAAGTGGACTGAAGTACGCGCATTGCCAGGTTCTTACAGTAGAGAAAAATGTTTGGATAGGGGCCTTAAGGTACATAATTAAAGGAACAAGTCTAGGAAATGCTGAGAGATCACCCAGGTCACCTAGATCAGTGTTATAGAATTGTGTGTAATAGAGTGTGATCCGTTTGTTTCATTAATGAGCAGGGCTCAAATGCTTTCAGAAATTGGAGGGGTATTCTACTGGAAGTACCATGGTACCAGGATGCCTTGACAATTACCATAGTACCCGTACACTTACTTCATACGGTTTTTTTTTAACTGATGAAAAAATAATTTGTACTGTTCTTGCAGTATACTCCGGAGTTTGATATTCTCTAGTCTTAACCTACATTCCTCATCTCGAAGCAGCCTACTTAACAGAACTGTTTAAATTGCTCATCTAGTTCACTGGCCTAGGATTTGGGCTTTACTGTCCATAAGTTCGTGTATGTGATGAATGAACAGCCATGATCAGATGTAGTAGCCTTAGCAGTAGACTCTAAGGATCTCAGAAAAAAAACCTGGAGTATAAGTTTTTTCTCTTAAAATATCTTGCGACTAAATTACAAAAGTTTTGAGGGGCATTTCCGTAGTCTTATGCCATACTTAGGCCATAGTTTGAGATTCTAGTTCACATGTGTATAACAAGGCATTCTTCCTCCAGGGTGCACATTAAAAATTTCAGAAGTTGAAGCTCTGAATGCTGCCTGATGTGTTTTAACTCAAACAGGCAAATAAAGAATTTCCTGCATTGGCACAGCTAACTGACCCTGATGAACGTGGGTGGTGAATGTCCAGCAAAGGTAGACAAGAAGAGGCTTGAGTTTAGCGAGTTTCTCAGGCTGTATCTGATAGTTCTGGAACCAATGCCTTGAAATAAACCTCTTCCCCAAGTAGAGAGATGGTATTTAGAGACTAGAGCATGGATAGACAAGATGTTTGGTGCTACTACTTTACACGTGTTTCTAGTCTTCTTTAACAGAAACAAGATCATGAGTTTATGTCAATTGTGAAAACTCAACTTCAAGATTGTCTTTGGATTAATTTCTACTTTTATATATAACTCCATTCTCCTCCATGAAAATCAGAAATCTAAATCATGCTTTGTTACTTACTCACTGTATTTCATTATACCTGCATAACAGTCTCAGAATAATGCTACTAACATTATCAAAAACAAACTCCATATGATTTTACCCCAGTTTTGCTTGCTTGTTTCTATTTCAGGTATGTATTACAAGGGAAATTTTGTCCAATCATTTAAAAAAATTGCTTGGGTGGTTGTTTCATAAATAGAACATATCATTTGTTCATTTTGTCTTTAATTCTTAGGTATTGATGGTGTTTAACTTTATCAACTGTGTCAAATACTTGCATGAGTCACTCTTATAATTAAAAGTAGTTCTATTTTAGATAATTTTATCTACTATCTCTGTCCTCTTCACTGTTTTGTTCTTCCTATAAAATAACAATTTTTAAGGCAAGAAAATAATATATGTTTGTAAAATAATCAAAGAATTTATATGGAAACCCCAAAATACCAGAATAGTCAAAGCCATCTTGGGCCAAAGAAACAAAGCAAGAGTTATTCTATCTGACTTCAAAATATATTACATAGCTATAGTAAACAAAACAGCATAGCACTGGCATAAACACACACACACAGACCAGTGGAAAAGAATAGAAAGACTAGAATTAAACTAATGTATTAACAGCCAAGTAACTTTCAAAAAGATGCTAATAATATACATTGAAGAAAAGTCTTTTCAATAAATTATTTTGGTAAAATTGGATATCGCAGGCACAAGAAGGAAACTAGACCCCTCTTTCTTACCTATTACAAAGGTCAACTCAAAATGGATTAATTACTTAAACTAAGAATCCACTAGAAGAAAACAGGAGCATTGCTTCAGGGTATTGGAATGGCAAGGAATCTCTGGTGAAGATCCTCCAAATAAGAAAGAAAACAAAAATATTCAAATGGGCATATATTTCATTAAAAAGCTTCTGTAGAGAAGGGAAACAATCAACTTGGTGAAAAGACAGCCTACATAGTGGGAGAAATTATTTGCAAGCTATACATTTGACAACTGATTAGTATCCACAGCATATAAAGACCTCCAAAGAGTCAGGGTCAAGAGTCAAATTACAGAGTTAATAGGAGTGATAGGCCTGAAGAGACATCTCCTGAAAGGACATACAAACGGCCAACAAGTATATAAAATATGAACAATTCCAGCAATTGTTAGGGGAAAATGCAAATTAAACACACAATGAGATACCACCTCACCTCAATAAAAGTTGCTATTACCAGTTGCTTTAGGAAGACTAAAGATAATAAATGTGGTGCCAATGTGGAGAAAAGGAAAACCTTTCATACTTTGGTAGAAATGTAAAGTAGTACAGTCACTACAGGAAACAGCATTGATGTTCCTCAAAATAGTAAAAATAGAACTACCACTGGTTAAGTGTCCAAGGGAGTTGAAATCAGAATGTTTTGGAACCCCTGCACTCCCATATTCGTTGGGACATTACTTAAGAGAGCCAAGAAATGGAGACCACGTAGGTGTCAGATGATGAATGAAGAAAATGACTTATATAGGGCTTGGGATTTAGCTCAGTGGTTCTGTCACCTGCCTCACACAGGGTCCCGAGTTTGATCCCTAGAACCACCCCCATGACTTATGACTCATATAGACACAATAGAATACTGTGCAACTGGAGAAAAACCAGAGTCCTGTAATTTACAGCAACATGAATGGACCTGGAGGGTCCATGTTTAACGCAATGATTAAGAATCAGAAAGACAATTAGCCCTTTTTCTCTCACACGTGGAATCTAGAAAACAAACGAACTCAATATGAAAGTACAAGGAAGACAGAGAAAAAAGGAAGAAATACAGAGAGGACGGAGGAAGGAGATATTGGGCTGGATACGATCCAAACATGATATGAGTATGTATGAATGTGCCATAGTGAATCCTATTATTTAATGAAAAAATATGCATTGTGTAGGAGAAAGAGAGATGAGAGAGAGAGAGAGAGAGAGAGAGAGAGAGAGAGAGAGAGATCTTTTGAAAAGATATCACGTAGTTCACAATATAAAGGTGAGAATACAATCCCCATGTCTTGACATCAAGAGAAATCCCTGGGGCCTCAGCAGCAGAAATAAATGCACTGTTTTATTTTTATTTTTTCATTAAGTTTATTGGTACATTTTAGGTATACAATATAGTTACATTCATCATTGGGATCTTGTATGTGATGTATCCTGATTCTTATTTTTCTATGTTTCTCTTATTTTTTTCCCCTTCCCCTGTCTCTCCTCACCCTCTCTACCCTTCCCAATTTACAAACACTTTGTTACATTTTTTTCCTTTTCTGATATTTTTTCTTTTCCCCTACCCTTTCCACTCAAGTAGCACAGTAAATGTGGAGAATTTAATGGGTGTTAAAATATTTCCATTTAAAACAACATTTTGAGAACATTTTTCTTGCACTGAATTTCAAGAACATGTTATTTGTACTACTATTATGGCATGTTTCAAACATTACCATGCGATTTATTATGATAGCTTTCTTCTTGGTTTTAAGTTTTTCAGGGTAGGGCCCAGGATTTATGAGACATTTACCTTTACAGTCATTGTTGCATTTTGAGTAAGTCCTAGGCTGCACTAATGAAATCAGTATCATATTCATTAATGGTTGTAGCATTAGCAAAAACAAATATTTACCATTTTAATCATTTATATGCACTTGTATAAAATACTTTGTAAACTTGAGATTTTAAACCTGCATGTGCCTTAGAAATTTCCATTCTTTTACAGTTGAAGAACAGTTTCCTGAATTAGCATTAGGATATACTGTACCTGAATGCAGTGAAACATTTTTTTTTTTATTGAGTTTATTGGTGCATTTAGGGATACAGTACAGTTACATTCATTGTTGGGATCATGTACCTTTACATGGCAAGTCTTGATTCTCATTTTTTCCCCTTACCTCTGCCCTCCCTTCACCCCCTCCTCCCCTCCCCATCTACAAACACTTTATTTTCATCTTTTCATTCTCTCACATTTTTTTCTTTTCCCTTTTTGTTCTTCCCCTACGTATCACACCTTCCCTACATCTTTAGCTCCTTTCCTCCCATTTCTAAATGTCAGTAATCTTATTAGAATCTTATGCATTGTTGCAGAATATTCACACCAGGGAAACTATTTGGTATTTACACATGTGGGACTTATTTATTTCACTTAGGAGTATATCTTCAATATGTATCCATTTTCCTATGAATGAATCTATTCTCTCGCTCTTTATGGCTGAGTAATATTCCATTTTATAGAAAAACCACAACTTCTTTATCCAGTTTCCAACGGATGGGCAAATAGGTTGTTTCCAAGATTTAGCTATTACAAACTGTGCCGCTATAAACATGGGTGCACATACTTCTCTGTGATATGATTCTTTTAGTTCTCTTGGAAAGATACCCAACAGAGGGATGGCTGGGTCAAATGGAACCTCCAGTCCAAGCTCTTTGAGGTATCTCCATATTGATTTCCATAGTGGTTGCACTAGTCTGCACTCCCACCAACAATGGAGGAGGGTTCCTTTCTCCCCACAACCCCGCCAACATTTGTTATTGTGTGATTTCTTGATAGCAGCCATTCTTTGTGGGGTGAGGTGGAATCTCAGTGTTGTTTTCATCTGCATCTCTCGAATGACCAGTGATGTGGAACATTTTTTCATATATTTTCTTGCTGCTTTCACTTCTTTGTATGAGAAATGTCTGTTCATTTCGGATGCCCATTTTTGGATCGGGTCTTTATATTTGGGGGGACTGATTGTTTTGAGTTCTTTATATATCCTTGATAATAGTCCTTTGTCTGAGGTACAGCTGGTAAAAATTTTTTCCCACATTGTAGATTGTCTCTTAGTTCTGCTAATGGTTTCTTTTGAAGTACAGAAGCTTTTTAGTAAGATGAGATCCCAGTTGTTGATTCTTTCTGCTAGTTCCCGTGCTACTGAGGATTTGTTCATAAAGTCTTTTCCTATACCAATGTCTTCCAGAGTTCTGCCTAACTTACTTTCCAGCAAGTTTAATGTTTCTGTTTTAATATTTAGATCTTTAATCCATTTGGATTTTAATTTAGTGCATGGCGAAAGATAAGGGTCTAATTTTAATCTGTGACAGGTTGATATCCAGTTTTTCCAACACCATTTATTAAAGAGGCTATCTTTCCTCCACTGAGGATGGTGAGCTCCTTTGTCGAAGATGAGGTAGCTGAGTACATCTGCATTTGTTTTTGTGTCTTCCAGTCTGTTCCATTGATCCTCAGGCCTATTTCTTTGCCAGTACCATGCTGATTTTATCACAGTGGCTTTGTAGTATAGTTTCAAATTGGGAATTGTTACACCTGGTGCCATGTGACTGTTGCCTATAATGGCTTTTGCTATTCTAGGTCTCTTGTGGTTCCAAATGAATTTTTGGATTCTTTTTTCTAGTTCTGTGAAATATAGTGTTGGAATTTCAATTGGCATTGCATTGAATGTATATAGCAGTTTCGGTAGTATGGCCATTTTCACTATGTTGATTCTTCCTACCCAGGAGCAGGGGATATCTTTCCATTTTTTTATATCCTCTTCGATTTCTTTTTTCAGAGTGCTGTAGTTTTCAGTGTAGAGATCTTTTGTTTCTTTTGTTAGATTGATTCCTAGATACTTCATTTTTTTGGATGCTATTGTAAAAGGAATTTTTTCCCTTATTTCTCTTTCTGTCTGTCTGTTATTTGTGTATAGAAAGGCTATTGATTTTTGGGTATTCACCTTGTATCCAGATACTTTACTGAATCTGTCAATTAAGTCTAGAAGTTTTTTGGTGGAGTTTTTTGGATCTTCAATGTAGAGTATCATATCATCAGCAAATAATGATAGTTTAACTTCTTCCTTTCCTATCTTTATTGCTTTAATTTCTTTCTCTTGTCTAATTGCTGTGGCTAATGTTTCCAGAACTATATTGAAGAGAAGTGGCGATAGTGGGCATCCTTGTCTTGTTCCTGATTTTAACATGAAGGTTTTCAGTTTTTGGCCATTCAATATGATGTTGGCTGATGGTTTTTCATAAATAGCCTTTATTAAATTGAGGTATAGACCATCTATTCCAATTTTTTGCAGGGTTTTTATCATGAATGGGTGTTGAATTTTATCAAATGCTTTTTCTGCATCTATTGAGAGGATCATATGGTTTTTGTCCTTGACTTTGTTAATATAATGTATTACATTCACTGACTTTCGTATGTTGAACCACCCTTGCATCTCTGGAATAAATCCGACTTGGTCATGATGGATGATCTTCTTAATAATCCTCTGTATTCTGTTTGCTAGTATCTTATTAAGGATTTTTGCATCTATATTCATTAAGGAGATTGGTCTGTAGTTCTCCTTTTTGGTTGTATCTTTCTCTGGTTTGGGAATCAGAGTGATACTTGCTTCCAGGAATGAATTTGGAAGTATAGCTTCTCTTTCAATTTCATTGAAAAGTTTGAAGAGTAATGGTAGTAGTTCTTCTCTAAATGTCTTGTAAAATTCAGCAGTGAATCCATCAGGGCCTGGGCTTTTCTTTGTTGGTAAGTTTTTAATTACATTTTCAATTTCACTGATTGTGATTGGGGTGTTTAAAATGTTTTTATCTTCTTCGTTCAACTTTGGTAATTCATAAGTATCTAGAAATCTGTCCATTTCTTCTGTGTTTTCCATTTTATTAGAGTACAGGTTCTCAAAGTAGGTGTTCATGATCCTCTGGATTTCTTTCGGATCTGTTGTGACTTCGCCTTTTTCATTCCTAATTGCATGGATCTGAGCCTTTTCTTTCCTTTTTTTGATAAGATTAGCTAAGGGTTTGTCAATTTTATTTATTCTTTCAAAAAACCAGCTCTTTGTTTCATTTATTTTTTGTATCGTTTTCTTAATTTCAATTGCATTGATTTCTGCTCGGATCTTTATAATTTCCTCTCTTGTTCGAGCTTTGGGTTTTTCTTGCTCTTGTTTTTCTAGGAGTCTAAGTTTCATCGTTAAGTTGTTTATTTGAGCCCGCTCTGTTTTCCTAGTGTGGGCATTCAATGTTATGAATTTTCCACGTAGAACTGCTTTCATTGTGTCCCAAAGATTCCTGTATGTTGTATTGGCATTCTCATTTATTTGTAAAAACTGTCTAATTTCTTCTTTAATTTCCTCTGTAATCCATTGATTGTTTAGGAGAGTGTTGTTCAGTTTCCATGTGCTTGTGAAGTTTCTATAGTTTCTTGTGCTATTGATGTCTAGTTTGATTGCACTATGATCTGATAATAAACAGGGGATGACTTCAATTTTTTTGCATTTATTTAGACCTGTTTTGTGAGCCAGTATGTGGTCTATTTTGGAGAATGATCCATGTGCAGCCGAAAAGAATGTATATTCTGGTTTTTGGGGGTGGAATACTCTATAAACATCTATTAAGTCCATGTGTTCCAAAGCTTGGTTCAGTTCTATTATTTCATTGTTGATTTTCTGCCTAGTAGATCTGTCAATTTGTGATAGTGGGGTATTTAAATCCCCCACTACAATTGTATTAGTGCTTATTTGGTTTTTCATGTTACTTAATATTTGTTTTATATAGTTGGGGGCATTTATATTTGGTGCATATATGTTTATGATTGTCAGCTCTTCCTCTTGAATTGTTCCCTTTACAAGGATGTAGTGTCCTTCTTTGTCTCTCTTAATGAGTTTTGGTTTGAAATTTACTTTATCTGAGAATAAGATTGCTACCCCTGCTTTTTTCTGGACTCCTGACGCATGGAGAATTGTTTTCCATCCTTTCACTTTCAGTCTATGGACTTCCTTTTGCACTAGGTGTGTTTCTTGTATACAACATATTGTTGGATTTTGCTTCTTAATCCATTCTGCCAATCTGTTTCTCTTGATTGGTGAATTGAGGCCATTAACATTGATGGTTACAACTGATATATTTTGACTTATTCTTGTCATGTTTTTGTCCATTTGTTGACTCTTTTTACTTTTTCTCCCATCTCCTTTTAGTTTCTTGCCTTGCCTATTTGATTTGGTCTGTTGGGCCTCATGTTATTGTGAATTTCGTTGTCCTTTTCTAGGATATTGTTTAGAATTCCTTGCAGTGCTGGTTTGGTGTTCATGAAATTTCTCAGGTGCTCTTTGTCGTGGAAGTATTTTATTTCCCCATCTATTTTGAAAGAGAGTTTTGCAGGATACAAAAGTCTAGGTTGGAGATTCTTTTCTTTTAGGACTTGGAATACCTCACTCCAGGCTCTCCTTGACCTAAGGGTTTGTGTTGAAAAGTCTGCTGTGATTCTAATGGGCTTCCCTTTGCATGTGATTTGTTTCTTTTCTCTTACTGCTTGTAGTATTTTGTTTTTCTGTTGGATTTCTGGAATCTTGATTATTATATGTCTAGGTGTAGATTTTTTTTGATCGTGGCTAGTTGGGGTTCTATATGCCTCACTTATCTGTATGTCTAATTCTTCCCTTCTGTTTGGGAAGTTTTCTGTCATTAATTCTGTGAAGAGCTTTTTTATATCATTTGTGTTTTCTCCTGTTTTTTCATGAATTCCTATCAGTCTTATGTTATTTTTCTTTGTATCGTCTAGGAGTTGTTGGATTGATTTCTCATGATCCCTTACTGTTTTTAATAGACCTCTTTTTTCACGGTCACTGACTGCTATCCTATCTTCTATATCTGAAATTCTATCTTCGCAATCTTTTATTCTGTTTCGTACACTTTCAATAGAGTTTTTAATCTCCTGGATATCTGTTTGAATCTGTTTTATGGATTCCATTTCTTTCCTCTGTTGGGCATTCATTGTTTCCATGTCTTTCTTATGCTGAGTCTTCATGGCTTCTATCACAGTCTTGAGCTCATCTATTTTTTTCTCAGTTTCTGCTCTAGAGTCTCGAATCATGACTTCTATTTTGCTCATCATCTCTCTGGCTAGCTGGGAAATTATTTCTGATTTGAATTTTTCTAGAGCCTGATTGATCAATTTTGTTACCTCCTGTGCTATGGGTCCAGGGAGTCCTGTTGGTTCACTATCAGACTTTTCATCCTCATTTGTCCTACTATTTGCTATTGGTGAACTGGATATTTGTTTTTGTGTCTTGCTTAAGTGTTTTCTCATTTTTATTTTTATTGTTGGGTTGTCCTTCTTTAATTTCTGGGTATTACTTAAATCTTCCTAATATAGTTGCGTTTTAGCTTTTGAGTTTCTAATGACTCATAGACATTCTCGTTTTCATAATATCAGAGAAAACAACTCTTTAAATCAATCACCACTCTTTGTCCCAATTGATACATTCAGCAGCCCAATAGGATCAGGCACAGCTTGCCAACTGACCACTTATGGTAGTCATTAATGTATCACCTTTAACTCATGTGAATTAGATTAATTTCAAGAAGCAGCTCATAGTATGTTTGCAGTGAATATTCTTTTCAATATGGCATCTTTACCATTTAGGATGGGGGGTTCGACTTAGAACAAGAGGATTAGATAAGTGAAAGAATTAGAGCAGGTTTGAAGTGAATCCAGAGGTTGTAGAATTACCTTACTATCTTTACAAAGCTATTAAGTTCAGGGGGGATAGAGAGAGTGCAGGAATAAGGACAGGAATATATCCCCTTAACAGTAACAGGCGCTTGCCTTCCCTTGAAGGTACAGAGCCATGAGTGAGGTAAAATGACTGGAGAAAAGAACATAAAGAGAAACCCGTCCTAAAAACAAAAAATAAAAAAAGAAGTCTGAGTTCTTCAGGAACTGGAATAAAAAGGGAGATGAGGGACACTATGGTGGAGCAAGAGACTGAGTTGGAGAGACAGGACAGAAAAAAGAAAGAAATTTTAGGGTGGAAAGAGGAAAAAAGAGACAAGAGAGAGGGAAAGAAAAAGAATTTGAAGGTCCTCTTTCAGGCTATCTCTGATCTCATATTATACCACATGCACAGTCATATGCGGAACCCAATCCCCTGGTTATAGCTAGCCAATGGCTGTTCCTCACGACTGAGACTGAACACAATCTACAAAGCCTAACTTTAGTTTCCTTACCCTCAGGGTTGAACTCCACTCCGTTCTATTACAGGTTTCCCCTGCCCTTTCTTTAAAGATGATCAAAGTTCGGAGCTCAGAAAACTACCCTTCATGGGAACCTATGCCTCTGCAGAGTTGGTCTAAGGACTGGCCCGATCAGGAGTTTTGAGAATGGGGTGGTGTCATGTGGGTGTTTCAAGGGCGCTCGTGCAGCTACCTTCCTTCCGGGTCTGTTGTCGAGCAGGCCGGGAGCTCCCGCGCAGGCCGGGAGCTCGCGCGCACGCCGCCGGGTGATCGCAGGCCTGCACTGAAACATTTTAATAAATAGGATTTGATATTCTTTGTTTTCTGCTTCAAATATTTTACCATAAATAAATTTTAGAAAGGATAAGTACAAGCTATTTTCAGACTAGTTCTTGATTTAAACAAATATAAGGGATTTAACTTCAATCTCTGTAATATTCTGGGTTATAAAGGAAGATAACCTTTGGTGCTTTGGATTTTAGATTTTGAATTAGGCCATGCAGTTTTCAAAACACTAATCATAATGTATGTTTTCATATGATTTTACTTTTAAAGCATGTGTTACCTGTTGCATGTTTAATGTTTAAGAGTTGCTAATATTTTACTAAGGGTTAATAGTTTCCAAATTTGGAAAAAAAATCCTAGCTGTGTCACTAAAGTATGTTAACATTCAAGTTATTTCATTTTCTTTCTCTTTTTCTAAATTATCACTCTGAAAATTAAAGGCAATTCACAGGAAATTCAAAGCCCAATTAATATATTTCAATATACCAAGAGTCTATGAATTTCTGGATATATTATTTCTTCCAAAAATCTTATAAAATGAAAAAATTTAAGATCTTTAATTTTATGCTACAGTATTTACTTATCTTATGTCTATCATCCCAGTAGTATTCAGTATTTCTTTGCCATTTTTTTAAATAAATGCTTTTCTCTCTTTTAAATTCTTTAACACAAGATTTCATGTTTAATTCAAGTAGAAAGAATACCTGAATTTTTTAAGGCCGTTTCTGACACATTTTTCTATTTGTTTTGGTGTTTGAAGTTCCAGGGATATGCCATTATTACCTCTATCTAAACAGGCTTATGTTAGTAAAGTAGCTTTTAAGAAAGTATAAGAAAAGGATGGGGCAAAAAAGATAACAGAAACTCAAAGGAAACAGGTTGTTCTCCTTGAGGGAAAAGTGAAAAAAAATTTACAAAAGAACAGGTATTTTTATTAATATTTTTTAATCTTCTGGATGAACGTGGTAACCATAGAAATCATAATAAAATTTCAGCTTCCTTGTCAAAGAATTTGTTTTAGTGAATGACAACTTTGATTCTGTTTTTAGATCTCTGACCCTACCACACCTCCTAATATCTTAGAAAGTCTAGAAAGAATACACTTATGCCATTCTTGGACTAGAAATCTGGCCTGATCATTTCATTGGAGCTGAAAATGGTAGCACTTCACAAAGACAGAACATTACATGCAAACCCAAGAGAGTCAGCTCTCTATAGAAAATGAGAAGAGAAAATGTCAAGGTTGAGACTCATTTGTCATTTATGTACTTAACAGTTGATAAGACATAAAAATACTCTGGTTAGTTTAAGAGCAACAGCAGAAAAATAGAAAAAAATAATTTTTGAAATTTAAGGAAGTAACTAAACAGGACTGAACAAAGAAGGAACTAAATTAAGCAGCAGTAGTTTTAAAGTTTTGCTCCTTTAGAATTCTCTTTTTTGTTTGATAATTTACTCCAATGAGATTTTAGGAAAATCCAGAAAGTCGGAGTCTGATTGGAGCAGCTCAAAGCGAGTGAATACAGCTGCATGAGTGACCAGTGACTGACTCACAGCTGCTTCCTGGGAAGCAGGAATGACCGCTGGGAAGGACTGCCCAGCACCACTCGGGAGATGGTACTCAGAGGAGGGGAATATGGTGGGGGTCATCAGTTGGAAAGACTGTGCTGACCATACCCATATGCTCTCGGTCAACATTCAGCACGGCCAGGCTCCAGCCATTAATTACTAAACAGACTTCAGTTTAGCAAAGCCGGTGATCCCACTGCCAAAGATATGCCTTTGTTTATCCACTCATTAATCTTGTTACACTTTAATGGAGTATTCATTATGACATGGACATGATGCTCTAATAATTAGGACACCAAGATGCATCAAATATAACCTTAGATTTTAAGTGTTTGTGGTTTATTAAAAGGGACAGAACAAACATGCATTAAACATAATTAACCATTGAAATCTTCAATAATGAGAATGATTACAGGTACTACACAGTGAGTGCAGGTGCTACACAAAGGGGAGCATCATATAAGTTTTTCGTTCACGCTCTCCTCAGGTTGGGATCCCAGGACTCACACAGGATGCCTCTCAAAATATGCTTAGCAGGTATGCTGCCTGACATCAGGCTATGTGCTTCTTCACTGTATGTTCCCTTTTTCTTTCTTTTCTACTCACATCATGTTTACTTTTGGAAATAAGGACCTTGGTTTTCAGAATAGACTTTGGTGTCCTGTGGATTGCCTCACAAATTTCCATAGTGTGTCCTCCACCAACTTCCTGGTGCCTAAAATTCTCCCATCTGACAATCTAAAGGTGAGGACAGAATCCCGTTATCTGGCAAAGACATCAGAGACATTCTCTTTTTTCAGTTTTGCTAGGGCTTTGCAAAACATACAAAAAGTATAATGCAGAGGCTTCCCTCTTTCTTTCTCATATATATGATTATAACTAGCAAGGGCCTGTGCAGGAAAAAGTGGAAGTAAAAGGTGAATAAACTTTTATAAAAATCATATTTTCTTTTTAAAGTTAAGTCCTTTTTCCAGCATCTAAAATGAAAAGCATAAATATAATATAGCAACTTTGCATTTATGTGCAATCATTTAATTCTATTTAAAGAGGAATTTCCTATATATTTGAAGTCATGCTGCTAAATACTTTATATTCAAGCACATGCATATAACCTTATTTAGTAATAATTTTATGTCCAAAAGCCAGTGTCTCCATGTAATAAGAAACATATACTTAAAATTTAAGGTTGCATAAAATTATTTCATGTCAAAATACTTTCTCTCAGTCAAAAGAAGTATAAATAGCTCTAGACCAACCACATGTAAATTAAGAATACATATAATGGTTTAAATAAAAGAAATTGAAGGCATGGCAATTTCAACTTTCTGAAGAAACTTTAAGGGGGGTAGTCAGATGATGATTGGGAATAGTGAACCTCCAATATCCTGTTCTATAACAATCAAATCAGTTACTTAAAAGCTTTTCTAATTGCCCTTACATGTGGGGGACAGCCTTAAAAATATGTAATAATGCAAGAGAAAGTTGTGAAATATGGAAAGATAAAGGGCAGAAGTCAGATGTGAGGGTTTGTTTATAACATGTCTCAAGTTTCCTCATCTGTAAATCAGAAGGGTGGTATGTACTTTATGTTGCTTGTGAATATTAAATGAATAATATACGAAGTCATCAGGACAGTGCTTGTTATATAAAATATAGCAGTGAATGTAAACTATAACTAATGAATCCTTTGAGGAAATTTAAGTAGTAGAAAAATTAATTTTTAAAGTGACTTTAGCATAAGGTCCTGGTGTTGACAGTTTTAAACTTCTCAATATACATGCATTTTTTTCCTTTAGCAAATGTAGAATGTACTCATGACAGGTACCTTGTTAGACACAAGTAACACAAAGATTGTCTTTGCACTTCAGGTCCTTGAAGACTAGTACAGGCAGGGAATTTTGTAAGAAAAAGTTCAGTACGATATCACAGGTAGAAGGACAGGAATGGACATGGGAGACTATTGGGATAAAGGGGGGTGTCAGTCTCTCAAATCTCCCTATCTTTGAGTACCAAGAGGTCTTCGGAAAGTAGTTGACATGAGACATGTTCTTAAATATTGCTGAGCATTTGCCTGGAAAAAGGGACTAGAAGTGGTGTTGCAATGTAAATGAGGAAAGCAGTACATGGAAGATGTATAAAGAGTCGCAGTGAACATTGGAAACTGTAAATAGTTTCATAACATTGAAATTCATCATGCCAAAAGACCATAGGGAGCATGGCTTGATATTTGAGCAGGTAGTTAGTTCACATAGATCCTAAGTGCTGTGCTAAGCAATAGGATCTTGGAGACAGTAGGGACCTGACACTGTGAATTTCCCTTTACAGAGTTAAATCCAGTAAAATAGCAAGTGTAGATCAGAAAGATGAGATCACATAGCACTTGCCATCTTTTGACATATACACAAGTTATTTATTGTTTTTTTTTTATTTCTCCCTACCAAAATGTAAGCTAAGGAAGACAAGAACTTTCATTTATATCCCCAGCAAAATAATGTCTGGCAGACAATTCAATAAGTGTTTGTTGAGTAAATCAAAATTCTAGGGGTGTAGGTAAAAGAAGATGAAAGCTGACTGAAAGAAGTACTTTTAGAGCTGGGACAAAATGGATACTACAATGCATATGTGTGGGGATTTATGGTTATTTCGATGATGAACAGACCAGATGTTTTTTTGGCAAATACCTATTGCCTGCTTTGAATATTATATAATTCCTTGCAAAGGGAACAATGGTTTCATGTCAAAACAAAGCTGGTTAGGGCTTTTAGGAATTTAACTTTTGACCCGTTACTCTGGAAGGACATAGCTGGGAGTAGACATATAGGTGTCTAAGAAGTACTAAATAAGGTCCTGAAATTCAGAGGTGTGGACATAAACAAATATCAGTAGATCTGAGAATATTCAGCACATTATCATGAGTATAGTTGGTATACAAGTATTTGTGACTATATTTAAATTCAGTGTTTGAATGCATATTCAGTATCTCCAACCAGATAGTGATCAGTAATTATTGCAGATATTTCATATTGTATATATTTTCCCATTTATTCTGATTCTTTCTATTCCCTCTGCTCCTCTCTGTCTGTCTCTGTCTGTCTCTATCTGTCTCTCACTCCCTCTCTCCCTCTCTGTTTTTCTCTCTCCACAGTACACTGTTGGAAGACAGAGTATCGTGTTTAAAAGAGTTGGGGAAATCTGAGTTCAACTCCAGCTACATATCACCATGGAAGAAAATTGACTTAATTCCTCTAAGTAAGAGATTTCCTCTCTGGAAAAATGTGAATACATGGGCCAGGGATTCAGCTCAGCAGTGTCTCTGCCTGACTTGCAAACACAAGGACATGAGTTCAGTTCCCAGCACACACACACACACACGCACGCACACACACACACACACACACACATGTAAATTCAGAGCCTTGTATGTTCTTATGAGCATCACTGTGTTAGGTAGAGTGCTTGAACACACCTGACTATTTGATTATTTACTGCTGACCACACCTGAAACCATTACTATGCATGATGCACAGACTGCATTGTATCTAGTGGTGAATTAAAGATGATAAAATTAAAGATTTTAAGAAATTGGTGACCTTTTCTGAATTTGCTCTTTAGAAAATTGTAAATTTTTCAAAATATTTTACATGTGAAAGTATCTTTTAAAACATTCTTTATAACTAAAAAGAACCTTACTTAAGAAGTTTCCCCCAGAAGGGTTATCTGGCCTATGTGAGTATTATTGATTTAAAGGATCAATTGCATGAGCTGCAGTTGAACTATATCCTAGATTCATATGTTCCATGATGTGCCCAGTACTAGGTGAAGAAGAGTTTGATTGTATAGCAATTTAAAATGTATAATGATTTTTGAAACTCTTAACCATTCTGTGAAACTGAAAAAGCTCATAAGTGATCAGTCTTTTGCTAGAGATGAGTAATTTCAGACTCAGAGCTGTGGTAGCTGATTTTCCCAGCAAAAAAACAAACAAACAAAAAAACAGAAAAGCAAATCCTGAAGCCAGGTTCAACACACTACTAGTTCAGCACACTACTAGTTAGTTGCCTTTCTCTTATCCCCACCCTACCATCTCTCCATCCATCCATCCCTCTGTCTCCTACCAGGAATCCTGGAGAAGTGTTCAGTAGGAGAGAACGGAATGGCAACAGAGGTAGCATGTCTGGAAAAACTGGAGCAGATATTAACCTCGAGGCAGATATTAACAAGCAATCACTAAGCATGTAAGATACAAGGTACCGAAAGTTCTATAGGATTAATACTATGCTGCTATACTGTAAAATGCATTCCATTATGACTTTCTGCCATTTGTCTTTCGTGTACTACTTAAGACTTCAGAAAATTCCTGGTTGTCAAAGCCTTACCTCCATCATTACACTTTTTTCTGTTTTGGTCTTATCTGCTTTTGGTGTCACTTTACACTGTGTCCACAGTTCCCTTAAAATTCTCTTCTCTCACTGCCTTCTCTTTTCTTACCCTTGTGATCTCTTACTTCGATAGCTTCCTTTCCACTGGAGTTTCTTATTCTTTGGCAGTCTCCAGGGTCCAGACCTCAGCTTTCCTCTCACCCTGTCTTTTCCCCTGAAATTCCTTCCATCTCTACCCTGAGACGCCCACGTCTCTCCCACTTTCCATGTCGCTCTGCTCAGCACCACGTGTCTCACTTTCCACAAGGCATCGCCATGTTTGTGTGGAACTCACTGCTCCCGTTCAACATGCTCCAAATTAGTTTATGATTTTTCCTGAGCATTTACCTTCCTACAGACTTCTCCATGTAACTATTTTCTATCTTTTTTTATCTACCCAATTTCCCTAGCATAATGTTGGGAATTACTCTTACCTCTCTCTTTTCCCATTTTTTAAGTTTGAATTCTTTTCATCCTAGGGACTAAAAATCGCTCAAATCCTTGTAAGTCTATCTGGCTCCTAAGTCATTGCCTTATTTTAAATCCACATTATTTCCCAATGGATTATCTTTCTTGGTTCCGGTATTCTTCACTTTGAGGTCAGCAGTCTTTCTAAAACACACTCTTTCATGCTGTATTTCTATCAACAAACTTGCTGATTTTCATTCCCTTCAAATAACAGTGCATTAGAAAAAACTCAGCGTCAACTGAGTGATTTCAAAGTTCAATTACCTGCCTATTTCTCCAGTCATTCATTTGTTGTCAATTCTTGTTTATCCTTAAAATCTTAACAAAGCCATCATTTATTATAGGTAATTTTCCTTTTTGCCTTATTTTGAGGAGAAGAAGCCTTCTCCTATGTTGCCTTTCCATGTTGCTATATAAAGTTTTCCATTTTTATACCTGGAAATTAATAGCAGGTAAGAAAATATCATATTATATTAATTTTGTTTATCTTTTCACTGGATGTCAGCTTCTCTATTTAGTAAATCTCTATTTTTCTTGGTCTCCAAAATGTGAGCTTGGTAAGTGGAAAGCATTATGCACATAATGAAATTTATTATATGCTTGAATATAAGATTTATTTCATGAGCATATGCTTCGAGGCAAGCATTGCTCTAGACAGTGTGCATACAATCAGAAGAAACATAAACTAATTCCCTGCTTTCAGACAGCTTGCACTCCTGTGGTAGGGAGAAAAAAAAACCAAAAAAAAAAACCAATTTGCTTTCCAAATGACAACAGCAACAACAACAAAAGCCAGAGTCATTTGAAAAATTCAGGTATTTTGTAAACAATCAGAAAAATAGCTCTTCTTCAAACTGTGGATTTTATTTGTAGCACCAAAATTTCTGGATGAGGTGTAAAAATTATATGAAACTAAACTTTCTATGTATAAACCTCATGCTAAACCTCAGGCTGTCTCCAAATATGTATGATTTAAAGTAAGTATGATGATCATCTGATAAAAGCTAGAGAAAATACTGTAAACAATTCCAATTACATTGACTTAAAACATTTTAAATCAAACTTTGCATATAAAATGTATCTCAGAAATCTCAGACCATAAAGTATGCAAAGAAAATGGGCTGTGAATGGATGTGAGTCTAAAACAGTGTCTAATTTCTAATTCCAGCTGCAAGGACAAGAATGTCAACTATGTTAGACTGTGGTTGTGTCTGCATCCACAAGCTGATTTTTAAAATGATTGAATTCACTTAAATGGCCAGTTATTTTGACAAAAACCAATGACCCGAAGTGGCCTAAGTAGTCAATACCTAGTTGTTTGCATTCCTGCTACTTACCCCGTCAGTTGGGTCGCGATGTATAGGTAGTCTGTGTGTCCAGAGTTCAGGGTGGGCCGTCAGTGTCATTTTGTGAAAACAGCACATTACCGAGTAAGTGTGTTTTCTGGCCGTTTCATCCTGGCCACCCAAGTCTTAGAGCGAACTGGCTCAGTACCTTAGGGCCTTACATTTTTTCCCATCTTTGGAGTGTGTGGGCAAGTAGTTTGATTGGAAAGTAGTCAACACCCCTGGCTCCTGAGACATAGTTACAGAGAGTGCTCTTATCAATCCATAATCAAGCAGCCAGGGTAGCCGTCTGCAAATCTAGCAGTCTGAACTGCACTTTCGTTCTCCTAACTGTTCTACTGGGTGGAAATGTTTGCTCAAAAGCACAGACTTGCAAAAAAATTTTTAAGGGAAGCAACTCCGCTTTTGAATTGTATTTGTTTCGGTAACAATTCCTCAGCTTTAGTTTCTGTCAAATAAAAGACCAACAAGTATTTTTCTAAATACAAACACTAACAAATATGCTTACTGCAATTACTATTGCTGCCTTTTCACTATTGTTAGGAGATAGTTAAAGACTTAATTGCTTGTAGTTCTCATATTGCTGATTAAAAATAAGAAAAATGTACACATACAATTCAATGAGAACTGTTAGAAAAACAATGTATGGCTGAAAAAATGTCCCTGCTGGTCTGCAGCCAGGATTATTGTATTAGTGTATAATAGTACAAATTTTATACTGAAATGCTATGTACTACCATTGTAGCTTATTTCAATGCTAAATCTGTCTATCAAATTTCTCTATTATGTCCAAAAGTCAAAAGTTTTGCTTGCAATCAATCAAATATTTGATCCTATCTCACCAGGCAGGGCTTACCAAAACAGATATGATATATATTATTACTAGTATAAATTTAGGCTGCTCTGACTAATGATTGCCTATGCTTTTGTGATAGAAATAACAAAGCTGCCAAATCTATAGGAAAAAGTAATAATTGTGTATCCATTATTTAAGTGTGTTCTTTGGAAGAAATGACTGGAAAAACAGTCATTGTATATTTTTCAGGATACCTGAGTCAGCAAAATCACCTGCACATCGCTAGGAAAGGAGTCCCTCACGATGCAGATTCTGTGTTTGGTTTTAAGAAGAACTCAAGCCAGAATACAGTAGCTATGGATCACATTTATATTTAGTAAGAGTGCAATATACTCATGTGAAGTTGGGAGATGAGTATTTATTGAAACAGCTGGCAAATCAGCAGGAAAATGCTGATTTTGAAAAAACTATTCTTCTTCTATGGAATCAGACCTACTGTATTTAGCAACACTATTATAATTGAACACAAAACCCGCATTAAAATACCATTAAGGAGGAGACAGAAATCCAGAGAAATAAGAGAATTCTAAGGCAAAGGGCTGTCGCAGCATTCCTGAGTCAGCTCCTTTAAGTAGAAATGCGCCCGCGGTCTTCCAAGCCTGACATGGGATGAACCGGCTGGACTCTGCCCCCCCCCGCCAATGGCCATTTTCAAATGTCACCAGTACGTTTCGCTAGGGCAACATACCATAGCGCATCTCTCTATATACCCTGGAGCACCGATTCCAGCCTTCATGGAATTAAAACATCATAAAATTAGGTGAAGTATTGATTTCATTATGGCATGAGCGCTCCCTGAAAATAAGCCAGCCACGTATTAGCAAGGGACATTCTGTAACTCCTCTGACCACAATGCCGTCACTTACGAACACAGAACTGTACTTTTTGTATAGAAAGAAGGAAACCAAAGCATCACCAGATAATTTTTTTCAAACGAGAACATGGGGAGCTGCTTAATTTATGTGATTTGCTAAAGGTTACACAACTGGTTTGTGGCTAAAACCAAACCTAAGGACTTTCAGCACAGCGTCCTTTCTCCTACACTCTTTGCCCTCTCTCTAGTCTGTCAGTGAATGTTTTTGCTGCACAGAAATAAAGACAAACTTTGGCCCAGTCCTAAGATTTAAAGGCAATGGGCAGGGCAGAAGCAGGTAGAAACAGTAAAACATTTTGCGAAGGACTTTAAGAGTTACTATTTTCTCCTGTTTCATTTAGTAATGAGAGTAGTGCAGTGGAGTTTGGCCACCTCCCCAGCCTGGGCCAGTAGAGTCCTGTGTCTGGCCACTGCTCGGTTTCCAGGGCAGCCACTTCTGTGTTCCTGCTCCCTGGAAAAGTCGGGAAGCTATCTTCTCAGAAGAACATGGTGCAGATGTGGGAGAACTCTCGCAGGGTAGGTAAGCTCCCGACTCACTACCATTTGCAAGTCAGAAATTTATCAGACCATCTCTTAGAAATCCACCAACAGCTTTTCTGGTGAAAATGAGAAAAGTAGAAATCCAGAGGCAGATATGAGCTCCATTCCACAGGACGAATCTAATGTCTCCTCCTGTAGAATAAACACAATCCAGCTCCTGAGAGCTTCCTGCGGAGTCTCGACGCTCTGGACTAGATCTAGGCTTCCTGGATGCCCCGGTGGAGGTCCACGTGGCTTGGGGACACATCCAAACTTGGACTACATTGGTCAGAGCTTATAAGCAGCATAGTGAGGTCGCGTGCTGCTGCACCTTTGTGCCTAACTCTCTTCTTCAAAAGGGTAACCCTTCCTTGTCCTAACCACTCCTAGATTAGAGATGGACTTAACTACAAAATAAATCCCCTACCTTCAGAGTCCAGCCATTTGATACTTTTGAAGAACCTCGAAGTTCTTAGTTAAACTTCATCTCATGATTCTGGGAAGTATCGCAGGTGCGGAACAGAAAACCCGAGAACTCAGTTCTCTAAGATGGGAGCCCAGCAAATGCTCTTTGTGGTTGAAATTTTAAACTTAACTTATACTTTTAAATATTAAAGTTCCTATCTTCTTGGCAAAGTGTGGCTTTCCTTTCTTCACAGAGCAAAACCCTAAAAGCTTCAAAAGTTACTTTTTAAATTGTTCTAATTGCAAATGGATTGGAATCATGTGGATTAAATATCTCTGAAATTGCATAAAGTTGCTAATACTAAAAAGGAAAAAGATTAAAGTAATTTTTAAAAACTTCATTGAGCCATAAATATCCAAAGTATGCTTTTGAAAAATGCAGAGGGGGTAGTGTACATGCTCTATAATGCTTTATTTTATATAAAGTAGGATTGAGGAGAAGTTTGCCTTGAATATTTGTCCTGCACATTCTGGTGACAATCACAACTTTATTCTATTTTCAAAAGGATGTTTTGTTTTTCTTTTCTGTTCTGCTTTAGGCTAACGTACTTTTATTCTTCTAGCCATATGTATTATCAAGACAGCCATTAACAAATGCTGATAGGAAAACATGACTTCGGTTCTCCATAATCCTAAGCTTGAGCCTGTGGTTATTAAGATAGACTGCCTACAATTGCTGTTGGATCAAGTTTGTTTAAAAAGGTCTAAATATCCTGAACATTACCATGTTGTTTTAAGCAGTCACATATCACGGATGTTGAACCCTTTCACACTTTTGTACAGGTTGATTTACATGAGAGGCTCAGTGTGATCTCTCGGTCTATCTTGGAGTAATAGTTTTACCTCTTAAACACCATTTATTTTGGCATTTCATTTTTCTCCTGGAAGTTCTACATTGGATTATTCTTTTAAATTTAATTTATTGATACATCCTAGATAGACAGTACAGTTTTACATTCATTCCTGGGATCTTGTACCTTTACGTGCCAGGTCTTTGTTCTCATTTTTTCCCCTTTTACCTCTTAAACACCATTTATTTTGGCATTTCATTTTTCTCCTGGAAGTTCTACATTGGATTATTCTTTTAAATTTAATTTATTGATACATCCTAGATAGACAGTACAGTTTTACATTCATTCCTGGGATCTTGTACCTTTACGTGCCAGGTCTTTGTTCTCATTTTTGCCCCTTGTCCCGACCCTCCCTCCACCGCCTCCTCCACTCCCCACCTTCAAACACTTTAATTCCATTTGTACATTTTCTCATATTTTTTCCTTTTCCCCTATTACATTGGATTATTTTTAAAGGTAGATTTTTGCCATACTCTTGGTATTAGATATAATGTGGCATTTATCAATTTTGTTAAGGAAGGTTCAGCATTTATTGAGTGCTTACTGTTTCCTGAACACACAAAAATAGAGAGAGAAGTTGTACATTGAGTCATTCAGATTTCTAAATCCAGTAATAAATTCTATCCAAAGGCAAATGTTCTGTAACTTTTGTTGCCGTCTCCTTTTTCTTCAATGTCTGTCTCACAATTCCCCATATTACACAAAATGTCCTTTGAATCTTCTGATGAATCCTATATTGCAGTCACAGCAGTATGGCAGGTCAGAGAGAGACATCCCTGTTCCTAATGCCATGGTTCTGTGTGAGAAACAGTGTTGTAGTTCACCTATGTATAAGTGTGAAACTGGTAAGGACAGCAGGACATCTTTATCGATCCACATCCAGTCTGCTCTATGACCCTTGTGCATGAGAGGAGCACAAGCCAAATTCTTTTAAACATTAATCCAAAGCTAGAAGGTAAAAGAAAAATATGCACATGCTCTGTATGTCTGTACATGGTTGTTGTACACGGTGACTGACTAGACCCTGTTGCTTGAGAAGGGGATGCGAGAAAGCCTGGTTTCTCTGATATTGTAGGCTACAATAAGCATGAAAATAAGTTGAGTATGGAGGCATAAACACCAAACCCTCCACCATGCCTCACCACGTGGCTTTGGTTTTCATAGCACACCACTAATGTGTGGGGAGGCTTGAAAGATGTGACACAGAGACACCCCCGAGCAGCAGGGCCTCCACGGCAGCTTGTCTGCTTCCAAATGGATTCTTTCCTCAGGAAGCAGCATTATATTGGGAGCTTAGTACTGGATACTGTTGCTGATAGTTTGGCTATTCAGGGGTGGTGATAACGAGGTCATTGTCGTTAAGCAGAACTCCATATTTCTGGGCCTCTGTATCTCTATCTCTCCTACCAGAGCTGCTGCATCTGTCTGCCCTTTGTAGTATTCTCAGTGAAATCAGTAAAGCAGTTGTGTCAGCCGAGCATTTCACCTTACTTGCCTGGTGGTTGCATGTCTTTTGTACGATGGTCCTGTGAGAAGGGAGCTTAGACAGAGTTCGTCCCACTCGTGTCTGCTTTTATATATATACAGCCATGAACACGTTTCTATCTCCTTCATCTTGTCCCTTTCCAGCCAGGCCTGAGCATCTAGCTAGGCCACTGACCAAAATATAAATATCACCAAAAGAATTTCATTCTCCAAAATAGATAGATAGAGGAAGAGGAGCACTACAGCCTGGATCCATTATTTTGTTTTTAATGTCTGACTACAAAATGTTTCAGAAGCAATCACCCCCTCCTCCCCTTCCACCTTACATCTGGGCAAGCTGATAAGAAAACCCAAGTGCCACTTCTTTCCTGATGGCCAGAAGTTCAGACCACATTAAGACTTGATCTGCATGTGAGAATCCTTCTTCCGCTCCTTTATGCTTTCTCAAGCCACTTTCAGATCTGCTTAGAAACCTTGCCTGGTCTCCCCAGGAAGGCTCATTATGAGAAGAAGAAAATTGTGTATAACCTCTTTAGTTGCAATATTCAAATCCACTCTTACGTGACATGGCCTTCTCATGTTTGTGCGATGAGTGCCAGACACCTATTGAGAAGAATTTTCCTTTCCACAGCCACTCACAATTGTAACCGAAAAGCAGTTAATGTCATTCACTTTCAAACCAAGTTATCCCTCCCACAAACCAGTCAGGTCTTTTTTGTCTTTTTTTTTTTTTCTGATCGGACAGGACTTCCATGTGTAGCCAAAGAGCTGCTCAAAAAGCACTGGATCACAAGTACTGGATGCCATGGGGATTGAGACAATCTTTTCATGCATCCTGTTTGTGACCCTGAGTCCTGCTTGGGCTTGACTGTAGATACTCCATTTCTACCTTATGGTGAAGCGCCAGGGATCTGCTTGCTTCTAGCTATTTAGCTGAAGCTCGGTAGCTCCAACAGAGTCCAATGAGATTTGCATGGTCAGGGGGTACATCACGCAAACCGGGAAACTGATACAAACTGCCAATGACAGATCTGAAGATACTTTTTTTTCCTTGATGACTGATATCATAACCCTGCTTCGGAATCCCAGAGGTTCTGTGGTGTGATTCTCCACTGTAAGGTACAGTGATGCTCACCCTGCATCACTGCCCACTGCAGATACCTACGGCCTGGACGTGGTGTACAACTATACATCCTGAGGCAAAACTACGAACATTACCACCCTTCCTACATGAATGTGAACTGCTTCAGGTTCCCTTTCCAGTGAGGAGAAAACTGCACTTGTCAAGTCCATTGCAGCCTACTCTGTATCCAGTGCCTGTTTAATCAACTTTGCAATGACACCATATCCAGCACAGCAGTTATAATCAGGTTTACTAATATCCAGCCACAGATGGAGATTTTTAATTTCTTCTCTTTGATGGAGAGGGATCTTTTCCAAGATTTCTTCTCATTCTTCTCCACTCTGATAGCTCTTACCTACAGAGCAGGACTCACTTTAGTGATTACCTGCAAGCTTCTAAACCACCATAACAAGCAATTCTCCCTGTCTCTGGCATCCCACCTTGTAATGTCCTTCCGTGAAACTACATTTCTAGTCTTTTATTTTAAATTATTTTATCAGTGAAGTCTAGATTCAGTCCCAAGGAGTACTTCTCTAGATTCTGACCATATATCTAATCTGATTCTCAAAGCTCTTTGGAGTATATTATCTTTCCTCTTTAAGAGTCTTGGCATATCTTTATTTGGAATGTGTTGGGATTTCACAC
>NW_022900915.1:37637261-37648801 GCF_012274545.1 Fukomys damarensis
CTCTGGCAATAAGCAGAATAGATGGGAGTTGATCCTGAGGACCCAAATATTGCTTCATGGGGAAGAAGCCTAAATGAAGTTTTCCTTTATGGGAAACATTTATTCATACTACGAAGGGATGGTCCAGGTCTATTAGCACTGGGGATTCAGGGGAAACTGCAGAAAAAACACTCTTAATGCCAAGGAAAGGGGGAGACTATAGCCAGACAAGTTCCCAAACTATGTTTTAGAGCCCCAGAACTTCATAGTAAAAACCATGGATTTAGCATAAGAGCCCCACTGCCTTGGCTGATCATGTAAATACTTCTGGTCCTCTGGAACTCTATTAAGCTACCCCCAAAGGACCTTGGGGGTCTCCTATTTGTGCTTATATTTAACTATTTTTCTATATTTCTGTGCAAATGATCATTAATACCTGATAGTAATTGGTCACGTCTGTTCCCCTGATGGAAATATTATGTGGAATGACCATATCCAGAAGGAGTTCATCCTGACCGTGTGCATTCCAGTGCCATCACTGGAAAATCATCGACCACTTAAGTCAAGTGCTAACTACACTTCGCATATTCCATAGGACGGGGTCTACAGTGCTCCCTGGGTGACAGTGGAGCCTGCTTCTAATTCAACTTCGGGATCACTTGGGGTCAGTTCAGGTCTTCCAAGAAGTGTTCAGTGACCAGCTGGATGATATTTGTGAAGGCTGAAGGGATGGGAAGAGAAGACAGCCTACATTTTTTTTTCTGGTACCACAGATTGAACTCAGGACCTTGTGCTTGTGAGCAAGTGAGGTGCCACTGAGCTAAATCCCAGACCCTATCATTAAATATTAATAACACACAAGTTCTGACTTGAGGCTTAAAGTCCTCTAAAGTACCTTAAAATGAAACTTTCCTTGTAATATTTTTTGCTTTGGTTTAATTCATCTTACACTTTGCTCAGCTCCCTTCTCTGTGAAAAATGACTTATGTTTGGCCTTCCAAACTTACCTTGCTTTGGAACATCCTTTTACTCCTCAAATTCATCTCTAAATCTCTGCTCAGAAAATAAAATCAACAAATACAAAGCATTCTTCTGGAGAATGATTCTATTCCAAGTTTACAGACTTTTACATCAAGTTCCATATACCTTTTCTTCAGAATTATCTCCTTAAATTGTATTTTACATTGCCTTTTCTGCGTTGGTATGAAATTTTAAAAAATAAATTTGGAAAAAATTTAAATCTAGATAGTGGACAAGGGAAAGGATACGATGACTTTTAGAAAACAGAAGTTTATTCCAATGTAAGAATACCTTTTGGTAAGGGGTTTTAACTTGTTTACTCCCAATGTGTTATTAGTCCAAATAATTAATAGTCAACACCACAACAAACCCAAGATTTGTATAGCTTAACATGGCACACATGAAACTACATAGTCTAGTTTGGCTGCAACTCAAAGATTCCTGCTTCTTCCACTTTTTAATGTTCGTGTATTGTCATGATTTTAAGTTAATTTTTATAGCAGGAGAAGAGAATAAAACACTCACTTGTTAAAGCCTTGAACAAGAAGAGACTCACCACTTCCATTCACATTTTTATCTGATGGAACCCACTAATATGTTCCCAGCCCAACTGTGAAAGAGGTTGAAAAATCTAAATGAGCTCAGTGGCCATGGATGAAGATGGTATTTTTTGGATATCATGTCAGTTTTTCTATTCTTACTCCAAACTGGAGTGATTGTTCCTTGTATTTTCTTTTCCACCATTTCAGAGCCCTGGCAATATCTTCACACCCATCATGGTGGTTAGGGTGGAACATCGACTTACTGCCTCTAGGATCCACCCAGAGAATTGGTGGAGCACACTTCTTTGCCTGGAAGTTATGGAGATACAGTCTTGGAATTTATGTCTGCCTCCTCAGCCTTCTCTGACCCAGTGCTCCTCTGTTTTCCCAATACCATGAACTAAGCAACTACCTATCCATTTCACCATTATGTTTCTGCCTTAGAGCCAGCCAACCATAGACTGTGTTCCCTGAAACCATGACCTGAATTGAACCTTTTCTCTTTTACATTGTGGGTGTAGGTTATTGTGTCCCAGAAACAGGACAGCTAATGCATACATACATGTATCTTCTCTTTTAATAGGAAAGAAAGAAAAATACATGGAGAAATGCTGAGACATTTCTATACATCTACTAGTGTAAAAAAAATCAATGAAGTTTCATTTGTTTCCTGATGCCAACATCATTGTGTTTGTTTTTAAAAGATTTACTATGAAACAAGCTTCTTTCCAAATATTTTATTTGAATATTTACATACGTGATCCAAGAGCAACAGGACAGCAATGTTGGAAAATTACATAGTTCTTATTGAAAGATATTATATATTACCTAAAAACATGCAGGCACATAAATTAATCTTCTGCCCCTCTCCCTCTCCCTCTTCTCCCTCTTCTCCTTCTTCCTCTCTCTCTCTCTCAAAATTAAACATAATGCAATAATTCTGGTCTTGTCATTAGAACTAAATTTTTAAATTTTGGTAGCAAATTAAAATCTATTTCAATGAATACATTAGTTTTCTGTTTTTGCTTTAATAAATTAACACAAAATTAGCTCCTAAAACAACACAAATTTATTCCACTATAGTAGTGGTAAGATTTCTTAAATACATCTTATGGAGCTAAATCAAAGTGATATCACAACTTCCTTCTGGAGGGCTCAAGAGAAAAATCACTTCTTGACCCTATTAGCTTCTAGAAATTGTATGATTTCTTTCATTCAGAGTCACAGCACTCCACCCTCTGCTTCTTTTGCATGTACTCATTTGTCTTTGGATCTGTTGCCTTGCTCTTATAAGAACTTTTGTTGTAATATTAGAAGCACCCAGATAAGCTAAAATAATCTCCTCAGTCTCAAAACCCTTTATTTAACAGCATCTATAGAGTTATGTCTACTGTGTAAGGTGCAATATTCTCAAGCCCCAAGAATTGGATTGTGGGCATTTTGGGGGGATGGCATTACTGACACATGTATTTATCCATATAAATATCCGTATGTGAATCTTCAACCATCTTTTTATCTGCTTTCCATTCTTATTTTTTAAAAATCTAGCTAGATGTGGTGGTGCACACCTATAAGCCCAACACTCAGAAGGCTGAGGCAAGATGATTGCCACGATTTCAAGCCCAGCCTGGTCTACACAGTGAGTTGAAGGCAAGCTTGAAGTATAACAAGATCTTGTCTCAACAGACCCCCCCAAAAATATCTGTTTTTCAATCACCTGGGTATAGACATATAACATATAGTCAAGTAGAGCAAATTTATCTTCATGAAACTAAATGATAGATGCAGAACAGAAATATTCAACATTAACAAAGTATAAATTAATTAATGAATGCTCACAAAGTAGTATTGATCACATAGGAAGAGTTGTCAAACTTGGATAAAGGTCAAGGAGCATTTCAGGAATATAGAAAACTCTACCACTTCCCTATTGAGGCTCAATGTTCAATTTTCTTTCACAGATTGAGGCGATGAGACAACAGAGGTCTACAGGTAGGGCATATTCTAGACACCACAGGATAAATTCCAGGGTACTTTATTCCAGGTGGCAACATATTAGAAGCAATAAACATAATCTACCTCTTAGAGAAGGGATGTGTGTTTAATTTAAATCACAAATACCTGTAGCCATGATAAGCAATCTGAAGGCAAATACACTTTTTGTGAGATTATATAATCTCAATCTCAAATTCAGTAAAGTAAAACTTTCTTGATGGATGTGATTCTGTCTTGGACATTAATCTTTCCAACCCTCGATTTAGTTTTTCCTTTTTAAGTGTCATATGCAGTGATATTTTCCATGATCTAATTGTTACCATTGTAATGGTGTTGCTGTAAGACTACTCTGAAATCTTTTAACAAATGTAATGGAATTATAATGGCATTATAATGGGTTCCTCATAATTTCTTTTTACATTGTAAGGCTGTCATAATGGCATCATAAGGGGTTCTCCATAAACATATACTAAAATCATTTTGCCACCATCATGACATTGAAATGAGTCCCCATAGAATGTATTTGAAATTGTTTTGCTCTTATAATGGCATTATTAATGCAGTCTCCATAGACTTACAGGGAAATTGTTTGACCATCATAATGTGGTCTTCATAGACTTACAATAAAATCGCTTACCAATGTAATGTGGTTTCCATTAACTTGCACTAAAATCATTTTTCTACCATAATGGCATTATAATTGGGTATCCATGAACTTGGGCTACCAAGTTTGGTTCTCTTGATGGCATCATAGCAACATTGTTACAAAGACAGTTAAAGTAATGTTGATGCTCTGTTGTGTCATAAGCAAAGACTGTAAGTAATGCACATCTCCTTTTCACACTTAAGTATCGTGTGGTTTTTCCTTTAAAAGTATTGTCCCAACCACAACATACTTTATAAACCAACAGCAATCACTTCTCAGATAACTAGCTAGGAGAATTCTAAATTCTGAGGGCAGAAGATCTCATTTCATGTTCCTCTATATAAATATTGGTGGCTTTTATTAATTTGCTCTACCTTCTCTTTAAAAGATGTGCAATATACTTTTGCTCTGTGCCCCTTAAAAAGGTGGAAATACTGTCTTTATACATTTTTTATGATACAACTTATAACATTTTATGAGATTGATATAAAGTATATGTCACTGTTTTCTAATCCTTATAGGAATATTCTGAAGTGCATAGTTTACTCAGAATCTCTCATAAGTTTATTTTATTTTATTTTAAAGACACAATACAAATATAGAGGATAGATTAAAATAAATAAAGATAGATAAAAAGCATCTAATAGAGTAAATTCAATATTTGTTGGATTTACAGAGCCAGTGCAAGGTGCATACTTAGGAGATGCAGGCACAACGAAGAATGTGATACTAGAGTATTTTTATATCTGCGTAGAGTGGGATTAAGTTAGCAGCAATGTAACTCTGCAAACAGCTTCTTAGAAAATATCTACTATAGAGAGTTTTCTAGGCTAGAAAACTTTATTCAGCAATCTGAATAAGCAAGAGCATAGTGAATATATTGATGATATCGGGAAGCACAATTCATGAAGCTTGTATTGTTTTAAATTTTATTTCTGTTAGGATAAGGATATCCTGTATCCTACGAGATTTTCCATCAGCCTTTTTAAAAGCACATCAATGAGCTCTCGTATCAGAAAGCAAACATATGGAACTAGTGTGGGGACCAAGGCACATAATTTAGATAGAGTTTTAATTATGTAAGAAAAAACAAGTGGCAGTTTCATTTGAGCCACCAGCCACTTCTTTGTCACTGCACAGGGAATAATGCTTTCTAAATTCTAGTCTTCCCTTTTAAGTATTACCAAAGTGCCATGAAAGAAGACTATAGCAAGATGTCCATTAGAAGTTAAAAATTGTCCTTCTAAATATCTGCTTAATAGATAGTGCTACAGCCTGGGAAGAAGGTAGGAAACCCCACAGGGCTGTCAAAGAACCTTTTGGGAACGCTATCACATTCTTTTTGAAGTTTAATCTTAGTACATGACCTCCAGTGCATTGAGATGGTGAGAAAACAGAGGGCCACAGGTAAGAGAGGCTCAGCACCTAGCCTGTCTGGGGGGATAGCACCTAATTCAGTGCCAAGACCAGTACAGCCCTGCCTTCAGAGAACAATGGTAGTGAGGAATTAGCTTCCAACTAGCAGCCACTTCTGATACTGTGAGGGCTTTCAGACAATGACTGCCTATTATTTAACAGTATAAAGCAATGATAGTATTATTGTGTTGGGAATTATTCTATGTGTTACATAGATGTCAAAAGAGGTGTGAAGCATATATTTTATGACTTTTTTTTAGCCTCCTGGAAACTGGGAGGATATACGACTTTCCCATGGTCATACAGCTTACATAACTGAGAAATGAATTAACTGAGGCATTTTTTTTGGGGGGAGGTTTGAGACAGGGTGTCACTGTATAGTTGAGACTGACCTGGAACTCATTCTGTAGCCCAGGCTGGTCTCGAACTCACAGTGATTCTCCTGCCTCAGCCTCCCGAGTGCTGGGATTACAGGTGTGCGTCACCACTCCTGGCTAACTGAGGCATTTTGATCCTTGTGCCTACCTGTTTTTGTATTACAACAGTTTGGGGCCTCAAGCTTGAAGCATTCTTGTCCCTTAAACACTGACACCACAGGCTTTTTATTCCCAGATTAGAGACCCAGAGAGATAAGAGTGATCTGCAAAACTGTAGCTTATATTATACTGATGCAAGGATAAGGTTAGGAAATGGACATTCTGCCCCCTTATACCTTGAGAAAATAATGCTGAGATAGTAGTGACATCCATCATCAGAACAGAAAAGGAATTTAGAACCCCACTGTATGGGTCCATGTATGTGTTCTATGTCAACAGATATGGCTGACAACATGATTGGAGCAAACTAGGGAATTTCCTTCGATTAGATTGATTGAATTTTCTATTTCTTTCCCCAAAGTGTGAAGCAAAAATGATCCCCTTGGAGTGAAAAGTCTCCAGAGCTCTTGAAATATTCAGAGAGTTGGAGGAGTCCCATGAGAGATACTTCAGTTCCCACTAATGGGCTTATGAAAGCTCTAGAGATTAATTATAATACTAAGAATAGAAATGACCTCATTTGTATCACAAGCCTCTGAAACAGGTCATTTTACATATTGTACAGAGATCACTAAATTAACATATACCATACCGATTTCAGAAATAAAAGTGCAACCAATGATTATCCTAGAATTACTAAATGAAAGTCATTGGCTTTTACTGTCGAGTTGGGTTACAAAGTTATGAATTGAACAGAAAAGTCGCAATGGTCAGAGGATGACAGAAAAACAACCTCAAGACAAAGTTAAAGAAATACCTAGATCCAAATTATAATACAGTATCACTCTTTTGGGATTTAAATGTCAAAACCAAGTATTTATGAGTCTTGGCATTCTATTATTTCAGTTCTATGAAAAGATTACATAAAGACTAAGGGTAATATCATTTCTTAACATTAAGAATGGGATTGTAGTTGGAAGGCACATTCAGGTGAGAGATTAGGTAGAGGAAATACTAGAACTTGCCTCGTGGGTTCATTATGATGATTAGATGAGGAAATTCACTTAACATAGACATGATGAGATTTCAACAGATGTTGGCTCTGGCACAGTTTTCTTGGTGCTATTAGTCAATAAACTATGTATCTTTCAGTAAGTCCCCGAACTTCTCTGCATCTTAAGTGTCCTACCTTCCGAAGAAGACATCAACATTCCAGGTCCTTCTTAAGGATCAAGTTATTTGAATGCATGAATATGAGCTGTAGAAATTCAGAAGCAGTGCTTCCTGAACATTCTGATATACTCAAAATTATTTGGGAACAGGTAGCAGAAATATTGGGAATATTCAATGAAATTTTATCAGTTGTTAGGCATTTGGAGAGATCCATAAGCCAGCAAAGATTAGGACTCAGAGTGTAAGTATTATTTCACTTAGAGAAAGGCTGGTAGCTAGACAGGAAGTATGACTGGTAGAATAAGTAAACTGTGAAACAAGTAAATCAGTAACCTACATAAGATTCTGGGCAAGTAACTTTGTCAGCAGAATTCTTTTCAAATATAAATGTATTTATGGTTAGCAACCTCAGTAACCGTACTTTCATGCTGTGAATGTCAGAACTCTTTAAAAGTAGTTTTATGTGACTTTTCAAATAGAGAGGAAATAGTTTGTCAGTCAGTTTGATTGACCAAAGAACTCTCAAGGTACTGTAGAAGACCAAAAGCTAAATCTGACCAGATTAGATATTAAGACAAACATTAAATTGAATTTAATAGGAATTGAAAATGAGGGCTCATTCTGTGGCTATAAAGAAGAAAACATGTGATAATAAAAGGTTATAATCACAGCTCTTGACCTCGACAAACAACAAATTTTCTGTCTCCCAGTTCTTATTTTGGCATAGTCACATTACTTTCATAGGAGCATCAAGACTTTGACACAAATGGAGAGAGTATTGTTTCTCCAAGTTTAGGTTATAAATGACAGCAAAGAATGTTGACTAAGATGCATCTCCGGTCCATACTACCTTCTCTCTCAATGCCTTTAGTTGTCTGACATTTCCCTCCATCAGCTCTTCTAGGTCACTGCAGCTACTGTTACTTGTTTCAAGTTTATGCTTTCTTCACAGAAAGACTGTGAGCTGTTTTAAGGAAGAGCTTTTATATTCCTTCAAATGGCTATCACAGAAGCTCAGTTGTAATAGAGCAGGCAAAATAAATTTATTTTAATTTTTGCACACAGTGAGGGATAGGAAATGTGTAACCCTCAAGTCTATAGCTCAATTGGTAGCCCTGGGGTATGTGTTTGTGTTTGTGTTTGTGAGTTTTCTCCATGTAATGTTAAGTAGAACCGCATATCACACACACCCGGAATAGACAACCAGAGTTGTCACAGGCATCCAACTTGTGTGAAACAACAGTTTGAGTGTTTCTTAGTTGTGTAAGATTCTATTATTTGAATATAATAAAACATTTTGATTCAGTGTACTGTTAATGTACATTTGGGCTGATATCAGTATTTGTGTTTATATGAAGGTATTTTTTCACTTCTTTTGAGTCTATGTTTCAGAATAAAGTTTTAAGCTATGGAAAGCTACATGTTCAAATGTAGTAGATATTGCAAATAGTTTTTTTTTTTCTTTTGTGAAGGATTGAAGTAACTCACAGCATCACCACTGAAAAACTGCAAGTGCTTCACAACCTCTCCAAAGCTGGGTACTGTGAGTGTCTTGTTATTCTAACCATTTAAGAAGGTCTATGCTGTTGTATACTCTTGCATACATACATTTAGTATGCATTTCTGTATTTTATGATGTTGAACTAAAAATTTATAATTAAAACTGTGTATTTTATATAATCATTAAGAAATGACTTGGAAAATCTGCTATAATTTACAAAAATAGCAAAATTTTACTACACTGAACTGGCTCAGGGTTAAGAACTAGGTTTAACTCTAGCTCTGCCTAAACAACATCCTTGCCTATCTCATGATTTTTTCACTGGCAGATTATAATTCTACTGCATTGCAGTAAAGTTCTTTCTATTTCTATCGTGTATAGATTAATAAATGTTTTATTCTACATCATAGACTGAATCTCTGGCCAGGAAGAGACTTTATCTCTGTATTCAGTGGAGAGATAGTCACATGTAGGTAAAATAAGCATTTATTCTAGGCCGTCTTTCCTCCACATCTCCAATGTATTTAGATTCACTTGGATTTTTAATGTTTTTCCTGAGTAGAAGCTGGGAGGGTCTAGTGATCTGAAATACTGCTCAGTTTGGAAGAATATTTTCTTCCAAGATTCCCCAAGAAGCTCCTTTTTGGCCCCCTTGACACAGGGACTTTGCTCCAGGCCCTCCAGCTTTCTGTCACCGGTGCTGACACAGCTCTCCTGTCAGGTCTGAGTCTCAGCAAGGGTTATGGCCTCACCAACGTGAGCGGCTTCCCATCTGTTTCAGGGTAACTCCAGAGCTCCAGAGTGTTGGCACGCACCATGTAGTTACTGTAACAAAAATAATTTCTTGTCACGTGTAGTTAGTGCAGTTGTGGTCAGAATAACGCAAGGTTTTCACTCTTATCTATGTTTGAAAAGAGCTACCAAAAGAAAACCCTTTTCCATTTTGGTCCAACCTAAATAAATGGTGATTGATCATATAATCTATACAATTTTTTCTGTTGATTTTCTTAATTCTATAGACATCCTAGAGGGTTTCATTGCAAACTGTAATTTTTAGTACCAAAATTGCTACCAAGTGTAAAATTAGCTTCTTGTAAAAGCTATGTTAACTCTTCAGAGGCATTAGATTTCTAGTTAGTGTAGTGAAGCCATTATTTACATTGAAATAACCATTCTGATTCGCTCCAGTGTACTTCTGAGAAAGTGTGGCGATGGGATCTTGGTTTATAGAGTGAGTGGCCTTCTTAAACCTCCTTAGCATTTATCATCTTTTCAGCTTCTCAGGAAGATGAAAGTCCTACTTGATAATGTGACATTTGATTCTTTATTTTGTGTAATGCTATTCCTTATCAAAGCACCATTGATTTATAAGTTTAGCAAGTGCTCAAAATCTAGGCCAGGCACTATGATATGCCTGAAAACTCAATAGTAAAAACAAAAGCATTGTGTTTTGCCCTCATGAGACTTCAAGTTTTATGGGTAGTACCTGACAAAGGTATCAAGTTTCAAAATGTAATCATTCAAGAATATGAATTAGGTGCTGGAACAGAGGAGTCACAGTTGCAAAAATTATTAGTTTCAAAACAGTGCTTGAACTATAGTTAGGTACAAGAATCACTTTGACACATCCATTTCTTCCACCATCATTTCTTGCTTCATTTGATTTATGGAATTGTTCTACACCCCGAGAAGCCAGGGGTGAAGGTCGCAGATGTGCCTGTTGTCCTCTATAGTGCCTGTCCCATTGCTTTCTCAGATTCTACTTAGAAAATTCCACGCTCCGTGTCTCAGAGCCTAGTTCACTGCTAAATCATTAAGAGCAGTTTTCATCTTTGTATAAAGGTTCATGTTCATCTGTATCTTCTTTCGGGAGAGAGGTGGGAGAGAAGAGAAAGGGGTGGGGATATTTGAGAATATTTGGTTAGTTCAGAGAGCGTACAGCTTGGTGGGGAAGAGGAAATAATTCTCACAACTCTGATCAGGCCCATTATGCTTGAGTAATAATTACATCCTGCTTCCTTAAGTTTCATTTCAGCCAGTGTGGGGTGTGTTCCGACTCCTATGCCTCACAGTTAGAAATCTTGAGTTTGGGTTAAAACTCTGCCATTGACTACCTGGGTGACCTTACTTACTGTATTTCTTGTTTCTGAACTTGAATGATCTCATCAGTAGAATGGGGATAATAATTTCCATTTCCTTCTTAATGAAATTTTAAGAAAGGAAATTGAATTGTAGGGAAGATTCAGGACAATTATTTTAATTATGTAGTAGGAGAGGCTTTCTATTTAATAAATGAGCTAGTACTACAGTTATGCCTTGCTGTCATAGCCATTAATGATCAGGAAGAGAGAAAGAAAGAACACCTTCTGGCCACAGCCATTAATAGACTACAAAGAACACCCATCTTCTCTGCTCTTGAGCAATCACCATTTTCTCCCAAAACACTGTTTTTTTGGGGGGCGGCAGGAATCAAGTTAAAGCTTCAGTGTGGATCCAATATCTGGGTGGCTGGGCACGTCTGATACAGAGATACAGTTTGTTTTCTTTTGGAGAGGGCGGGTCTTCACACAGCTCCCTCCTTCACAAAGCTGCTGTCCTGCACGGAATGTTGCCCTTCCCTATGGGTCAGTCATTCCGTTTCTGTGATGAGGCGTGGAGAAGCTCAGTGATGTCACTCAGGCACGGTGACGAGTCGATGGCAGAGCCAGCATTAGAACCCATTAGACGGCTTTGCTTCCAGGTCTGTGCTCATGTCATGGAACAAAGCTTGGATTCAATTTCAGCTCAGATTT
>NW_022900915.1:37649963-37677208 GCF_012274545.1 Fukomys damarensis
TTTTGAGTTCTTTATATATCCTTGATAATAGTCCTTTGTCTGAGGTACAGCTGGTAAAAATTTTTTCCCACATTGTAGATTGTCTCTTAGTTCTGCTAATGGTTTCTTTTGAAGTACAGAAGCTTTTTAGTAAGATGAGATCCCAGTTGTTGATTCTTTCTGCTAGTTCCCGTGCTACTGAGGATTTGTTCATAAAGTCTTTTCCTATACCAATGTCTTCCAGAGTTCTGCCTAACTTACTTTCCAGCAAGTTTAATGTTTCTGTTTTAATATTTAGATCTTTAATCCATTTGGATTTTAATTTAGTGCATGGCGAAAGATAAGGGTCTAATTTTAATCTGTGACAGGTTGATACCCAGTTTTTCCAACACCATTTATTAAAGAGGCTATCTTTCCTCCACTGAGGATGGTGAGCTCCTTCTTATTTACAGCTGATGTTTTGTTTAAAATTTCACAGATTAGCACTCTGACCTCCCTAGAAACAGCTTGAAGTGATTGCAGCACTCTTGCCTCAGTACACTTTTATTTTTGCTTAATCAATTTATCAAGACTTTCTATTGTTAGCAAGAGGAAGGCAGAGACAAAGAACTTTTACATCAGCCCCAAATTCTCAATTATTCATTGGAAATGGAAGTGTTTTATGGAAGCAAAACAGACACAGCCAGCATCGTCACAATTTACTAGTGAAAAACTCTAGATCTGAGCAGGGGATGAAAATGCCCGTGCAGGAAAAGCAGAATTATAAAATCCAGTTCTATGATTCTGTGCTGTTCCCATTAGAAATTTTATTTTTCACATGCATTTAGTCTATCTATATTAATTGGGACTAAATTTAGTGGCATACAATTTTTTAAAAATCTCAAAATGGCAGTGATTAAACACACGACAAAGTCCTCACTCAGATCAAAGTGAATCAAATATAAGAAGTCCAGGTTTATTAATTGGCACCACGGAGTCATCACAAAACATCAATTCTTCTGCTCCATCATCCGGAGTGTTGACCTTCATCTTTATTGTTAACTTATGATCCAAAAAAGCTGCTAGAGCTCTAGTTCTTATGTCAATATTCTAGCAGAAGAAGAAACAAGATGGGAAGGCCAGTTGGGTATGCAGTTGCCAGTCTTCCTTTAGAGGAAACCTCCTGGAAGTTCCATCTAACTTCAGCTTATTTCTTGGGTTTTATTCTCATGAACACATTTATTTATGTGGAGATTCCAGCACCTATTTCATATCTTTTTGTTTCATTTTGTTATGCTCTGTTTTACTTTGAAGCAGTTCAGTAATTTCTGTGACTTCTATAGAGTTCTATAGAGTAAGGAAGGAGCAAGAACGTTTATTGGAGAAACACTTGTAGCATCTGACAATGTTTAAATCATGCATGAAGAAAAAGTAAAACACGAGAATTATTTGGGACCAATTATGAATGATCTTTCAAAAATTTCACACAAGTTAACCCCATATAAATGAATAGTCTTACACAATAAATATTGAATTCTTTTCAGCATTATTATTTTAACCTTGAAAGCAATGTATGAGTATTATAAAAATGTAGAAATATTGAAAAGTTAATAATCTCCCATGCTTCTTTTTTATTCTGACCCCTCCCCATCTTTCAGAAAACTAAAAGTTATTAGTTAACGTATGTTTTTCCTATTCCTCTCAAGTATTATACAAAGAAATCCATAGAAGTACATTGAACCCTACAAGTTGTTTTTCATCTTAAATTTCAAGCTGAACTAAATTTACTACATACATATGTACTCATTTTTTTAACAGCTACTTAAATTTCTGAGTTATAGCTATACCATAACTATTCTGCATAGAAGAAAAAACTTCTACCTACAAAAACAACAAAGTCAGCTTGCTGAAATACTGGAGAGAGCGGAAAAAGAAACTGGTGAAGGGAACTACGGAGGGTTTCGGGTAGAGCACACGCAGTGAGTTCATGTAGCAACTGAGGACACGGAGCACGCTCACTGGGAGACTGCGACACATTTGGAACAAAGCAGGCACTTTTTAGCACAGCTTCGTACGCCACAAAATCCCTAAAGATGGCATTTACGCCATCTGGCTTTGTTGTGCCTCTCAATCAGCATCTTTAGACATTTCATACTATTCATTTTTTTCCTTTTCAAAACAACTCCCCAATCAAATCATCATCTAATTTCTAAATCCCTGAAAAAAATTTAAAACAATTATTAAAAACTTTGCCCTTAAACTGCACTTTCTGGTTCTCAGTTACACCTGTTGATAATGCCTCTTGCCATTTTGTGTGAGAATTACTTGCATTCTTTTCTTTGTCTTCACACATTTTTCTTATCCCTTTCCCACCCTTTCTGCCTCTCTTCCTCCTTCTTTGATCTCCCATCTCATTCTGTCAGGTTTCTTTGTTGCTGTCCCCTACATTATTCATGAGGAACACATTCTAAAGCTTCAGTGGATGCTACATATACTATATTTCTCTGTATATGTTCACCACCTATGAAGTTTAGTTTATCAGTTAGTCACAACAGGACAGTAACAACAACAGTAAAATAGAACAATAACTGTCTACTGGAGTAAAAGTTATGTGAATATGGTCTTTGCTCTTTTCTTTATTAAAATATCTCATTGTCATCCACAGGAGAATGATATGTATCTGAGCATGTAATAGTTTTCTTTCCTTGTTAAATGGAAGTTTCTCATGTTTCCATTTGAAGGAAGCACTTACTGCTTCTCTTGGGCAGATCTGGATTGTCAACGCCATCAATGTTGAGAACTGGAGCCACTGTAGGTAAAGTAAGGTTTGCTTGGACACAATGGGATGCCGGGACAGTAATTCTGCTGACTGGGTAGCCCCTGAACACCTACTGTGCAAGTAGCAAGTGTGCATGGGTTTGCTGGGAAAGGGGAGGATTCTTGTTGCAAGGGGGTGGAGAGGGGGAAATTGTTATCATTGCTACCCAGACTGGCTCACCACCTAAAGCGTAGGAATTATTCACTTCTGGAATGTTCCATTTAATGTTTTCAGGGGATAGACCACAAAGTGCTTAAGGTGAAACTGTGGATAAGGGGGCCATAATTAAATAAACAATAATTATTTAAACATGCGTTCAGGTATATTTTATCTTGAACATACATAACTATTTAAAATTTAAAATGGAAAGGAGCTGTTTTGGCATTTGAGTGTCCAAAAGTGCAGTTTTGTTATTCCTCTTTCCAAAGTGTGAGCCTCATGCTTTGAACTGTTTTCTTGCCCATCCTTGGCTTAGGCAATTCTTGAGGCCTGAATATATATTATGAACCAAATGGATAATTAAAGGATGTATGAAAACAAGGAAGAGTGGCTACAAAGAAACTGAAGAAGTACTTGTTCTGCCACAGTGCTATGGCTTAGACAGTGCCAACCCAAGTTCTACGTGCTAAGGGTGGTGCCGCAGGGAGTGGCTGTGGACCTCAAGGAAATGGCCTCTCATGGGAAGTCCTTAGGTAAGTGGAGGCATGACGTGGAAAGAAATTATGGACCGTCTTTGATCTTTGCTTACCATGTACACAGTTTGCTCTGTGTACATCACTCTGAGGCAGAGTGATGATGCTATCTGATCTTGAATTGGGTCCTCAAAAACCATGAGCCAAAATAAAACTCTACTTTTCATAAGTTAATTCCCTCTGGATTCTATTATAGCAAGGAAAAACTAATATAAACAGGTAAAGCTAATATAAATTAATATAAACAAGGTAAAACTAATATTTCACATGCTGTGAAATATAAGAAAGAATAATATGATCCAGGACCAAGCTGAGGGTTTTCCTCTTTCCCTCTCTTGTAACGTGACTGGGCAAGTGAAGATCCTCAATGGGCATGTTCCACACGTGCTTTGATTTATTTATTTCTTGATTCATAATTTTAAAATGAGGTTAATTGGACGTGCCACAAATATAGGACAAGGCTATTTTAGAGATCATCTAACAGCATAAAAACATACTTTCTTTATATACTTTAGTGGATTGACTAATGGTCCACTTTTAATGCCCAGTTGAACTGAATCGGCATGGTCTGGGTGTGGAGGATCCATCTAAAGATTGTTACCAGCAGCCATAAGAAGAGAACTGTGGAGGAAGACCTTGGCCTGTTGGTTTTCTAGGAGAAGCTTGCTGTGGGTGGTTTTCCCGATGTGAACTTGGCTGTTCTCATCGGAGGAGGAGCTCAGGACCTCACTGTCCCTGGGAACGGCTGCTGCTTTCATCAGGGGAGCTGTGACCTTTACCGTGAGCATCACCTCCTGGCTCCAATGTGGGTCCCTCATCCTGGTGGCACAGATCCTTCATCTCACGAGCATAGATTCTCTGGCTTCCACCGCTGGCCTTGGGCCTTCCCGGTGCAGATCCTCGAGACGGACAAGCGTGAGACATTGCCGTGGGCTCTAGGGCACTGCTGGACTTGAGGAGGACGCTGCCTTGGACTCTGAACCTTTGGCTGGATTCCTTCCCGGTGCAGATCCTCGAGACGGACAAGCGTGAGACATTGCCGTGGGCTCTAGGGCACTGGCTGGACTCCAGGAGGACGCTGCCCTGGACTCTAAGCCTTTAGCTGGACTTGTGTGCTGAACTGCTGGGATTTAAGCCCTCAGATGAATGTTTGGGGGCTTCCAGTGTGCGGTTCATCTCTTGCATTCCTTTGCAATTAACTCTTTGGGTAATTATCATAAAATAACTTTGTAAGTTATATGTCCTGTATTTAATACATTCCCTTGCCCAATCCTGCTGACTACAGCACATACCTTTCATTAAGGATTATAATTTATATTTGCGTACACACAAAATGCCAATGTTAATTGAAATGTAGATATCGGAGAATTTCACATAGGAAGGCACATCACACTGATAAAACAACTTTCCCCAAATTGCTCTGTTGTTGACAAAGCCAGACTCAACCTCTTGGACAGTTATGCAATCTCTTCTTATGCTGCTTTTGGCTTCAGGCTGCTCCAAGGATGAAATGACGAACATACCTAAATATTCTATTGTTCCTAAGAAGAAAAAGGTCAGTTAACTTTTTATGGATTGCTGATACCATATTAAATACTGCTGGGTGAGAGTTTTCCATGCTTTCATTTGTTCCACAATTATGTGTCAGGATTCTTTGTAGTATTATGAGCAAACCAAAGAGCATCCCTGTCTTCATGGATCTTGCAACTGGATCCATGTGTGTGAAGGTGGGGAGAAAAAGACCATAAACAAGAGAACACATTAACTCCAAGGAGAGAACTATATCTAATAGTGTTTCATGTCAAATAACAGGGGTATCAAAGATGAGTGAAGAGAGCTATTTTACACAATCTCTGAAGTCTTATAAGGTACTAACATTATCCCTAAAACACAGATAAAGAAATCAGAGCTCAAAACTTCCTCAAGTTCACACATCCTGAGTGAGAAGGAGCCAGCCATGACCCAGGTCTGTATCACTCTAGTGCTGTGCTCTAATCTCTATGCCAAATTATATCTAATTAAAAATAACACACACGCACATGCACACACACACGCACACACACACAAACATTTACTTGATTTTTCTTCAAAGTAGGAATTGCTAAATCAGAGAACACGATTGGTAAATGCTGATGATTAAGTATATGAACAGTTGAGCTGAGTATCTTAATGAGGTTAAGGCTCGTGGTATAGAAACTTGAGTTATCTCATCTTGAGAATGGTGAAACAGAAGCCAAATAAAAATGCATTATTGGATTCATCTGGTTCATATTTTCAAGGATCAAAGAATCAGCTAATAAGTACACAATTCTTGAGGCCATCCTGTTCAAAGCAAGGTCAGCAACTAATAAAGACATCTACTATTTAATCATGGATCAGACCACTTGACTTTGCTTGTATCACAGATACAAGCCATTATTGGCTGAGAACCAGCAAAATACTCAGTACAGCATGAAATAAGAGAGGTTTGGGGATCTGTTAATTGCATCTTGTCTCAGCTGTAGGAGGTGTACTACTCCAAAATCAGTCTCTTCCAATTATTCCAGGTTGCAGCTGGCAAGATGAACCCCGTGTTGTTTTAGCCCAATGAGTCTAATTTTATCACAGAATCATAGGACTGGCAAGACCTTGGGAGGTCAGTGGAGCCTTCAGTCAAGGCTGCACTGAGTGAATATATCTAATCCTATTTTAAACAACCTCCGGAGGGGAGATTCTGCAATTTCTCTTGAAAGCCAATGCCAGTATTAAGCAACTTTTTCTGTAGCCAGTCTGAGATCCCTAGTGATTTATTTTAAATTCATCTTTTACAGGCTTTATAACAGTAGATTAACCTATATTTTTTCCTCTTTGTTTTTTAACTGTTGTTGAAAATTGAAATAACTCACATTTGAGGAGAGGCATTAAGGATTTTATGTTCCTTTATATCTTTTATATATTCCATTATATCCTTTTTTAATGCTTTATATTCGGTATAAGTTGTCTACATTAAACACCTTTTCTTGGGAAGCTATAGGAATTGCAGAGAAATAAAAATGACTTTGATAGACTTTCAATCTGGCTCCCATTTCTTTCTGTACGCTGGGTGCACTGGCTATTGTATGGCCTTCAAACAAACTTGCTGAGCTTTTTCTGACTCGGGGCTGTGGCCCTTGTTAATTGATCCTGCCTGTGTCAGTCAGCCCCAGATTTTCCAGTGGAAAGCACCTCCTCCCTAGGAGAGCCATCTTCAATCAACTTATTTAAATTCTCCACACAGCACCAATTATTCTTCAGAATGATTTTATTTATTTCGCAGTTGACACATTTCTTGCTTTTTTATCCTTCTCACCATTAGAAATGAACTCGCCATTTGACTCTTTCTTTTTTTAACCTTTGTAGTATATTGTAGTATAATCCCAGGGTATAAAGCAGACACATTGCAGGTATTCCAATAAAGATTTGCTGAAGATGTGAATGAAAGATTTGAGTAGTGATTGAGCTGTGAAAAACATTTCTAACAGTCTCTTCTTCCTCCCAGAACCCTCAGAGTGTTGTATACTGAGGGGACGCACAGCTTGCTTGAATGAACTCTAAACCAAACCATGTGGCTTTAAATTCCAGATCCAACTTTCACCAACTATGAAATATTAGGCAACTTAAATAAATTCTCTGAATTTTTGTTTTTATCATCTGTGAGATGAATAACAATAAAACTTATTCAACTCCTTTTCTGCTCCTGAGATAAGTGGGTTATTTTACCTAAAGGATTACCTTACATAACATATAAGAAACCATTTTTTTCTGAACAATACTCGTGGAGCATCTACCTCTGTTTTAGGTGTTGATGGAAGAGCTGAGAATACCATGGTGACCAATGAATGTTTTACTTTCAGGTCATACTATTCTAAGAATATGTTTCTGAATTTCACCTATATGGGGATTAAACATAAACTCTGGTAAAGGTGCCTTATTAGGTACCTAAGAATAATGACAAAATTAATATTGATGCATTAGGAAGTTTCTTAGAGAGGTCTACCTATAAGCCTAGGGCAGCCTGATCCAGCTGCAAAGCGATTGATCAGGTGTGACATATACATAAAGAGATCTCCCGAGAGACACAAAACAAAAGCATACGAAAACGATCTCAGAAGATTAATACTGATGTTAATGTATACTGCATTTCAAAAAGAATACCAACAAAGCAAACAAATGAAGAGCAGATGCATATTTTCTGAGTCTCAGCATAGAATACCCTTATTTTATGGAAGAAGTGGCATTTCTTGATTTCAATTAGTAAGTCATGGGCATTGATGAAATTTAGGGTTGGAGTCAAAGCCCTGATATATTTTGAAGATCTTTTTCACCAGCAATCTATTTTAATTACACGGGTTGTTTTTTTGGTTTGGGTTTTTTGTTTGTTTTTTTGTTTGTTTGTGTGTTTTTTCCCCACAGGGCTATGGATTTGACCCAGGGCCTTGCTATACTAGAGAAGTGCTCTGTCACTGAGCTACAAAACCAGCCTCTGTGGGTGTTTTGTTTTTTGTTTTTTTTTTGGTACTGGGGATCGAACTTGGGTCCTTGCACTTGCAAGGCAGGCCACTGAACCACTGAGCTGAATCCCCGGCCCATGTGCGTACTTTTTTTAAGAAAAACATATAATCAGTCAAGAGGGAACTCAATGTATTAATATGTTTAAGTAAATACACATTTACACCTATGCTTTTAAACGCAGTTGAGTTTATATTTCTAAAAATTTGTATTTTTTGTTTTTTAAAATTAATTTTATCAGTACATTTAAGGTATACAAGATAATGACATTCATCACTGGAAATTTGCACCTTTACATAATCTATCTTGGTTCTTATCTTTTCCTCATTTTCCCATCCTTCTTTCAATCCTTCCTCTCCTCCCTATCTACAAAGACTTCATTTCCTTTTTTAATTTTTCTCATGTTAATTCCATTCCCTGCTTTCTTTTCCTCTATCCCCCACTTCCTCTTTCCCCTTGCACCTTTCCTTCCTATGTATCAATGTATAGTAAATAAGTTCTGAAAATAAATATACAGTTTTCTCATCATTTTTAATGAATGCACAAGAACTGAGTGTGAATATGCCTTAATGTACTTAATCAATACTCAGGCGTTGGGCTGTTGAGTTGCTTCCAGTTGGTTTGTTAGTCTATCAATACTTATTAAACACAACTGACAAAACTTCATGTACTTTTTTGATTGTCCTAAGATATACTTGGAAAGAATTTCTAGACCTAAAAGAAAGTGAAGTGCAATGGATTTAATTACATTAAATCTAATTTTTATATATGTAATAATAAACCCAATAAAATAGAAAATATGAATTTGGGGAAATATTTGCAAGATATCCATACAGTAAACATAGGATTGCTGGAGCAAGCTTAACAGTGTTCAGCATCCTAACTTACTAGCTTTGTGGCCTAGGAAAAAGTTTTAAAGCTCCCTGTGTTTACATTCATCACTTTCCTGTCACCAGGATAAAATAGCTGACAACCACACATAAAAGAGGAAAGGTTAATTTTGGCTCAAGGGTTTTAGAGGATTCAGTCTTTGGTTGGTTGATTCCAAGACAGAAATGGCAATGCAGAAGGGCCTGGCAGGAGAGAGCTGCTTAACTCACGTGAACCAGAAAATGGGTGAGGAGGAGCCATGCACAAGAATAAACTCTTCCAGGTCAGGCCCCCAATCACCAACGTCAGTGAGGTCTCACCTGCCAAAAGCTCATTCAGCTATTGAACTCCTCCATGGAAGAAACCACTGAGAAATAAAATGCACCCTTGATACAATCATCTTCCGATCACATGAGAATTTGTCTAGATCTAGACAATGGTGGTTCAATGATTTTCAGCTGTAGAAATGGCAAATATCATCATACCTGTCCATAGGTCATTATGAGGAGCGAGTACAAACTGCCCTGAACTGTGCTGATGTCTTAGAGTGGGTATATAAAGCTTATTATTGCACTTGTCAAAGCAAGATAATCTCCTGAGCATATCAGAGTTTAGAGATCAAGATGGACGGTGACATTTGACAGATAAATGAACTCAGCAATACAATAGAAAACTCACAAAGGCAACAATGCAAATAGTTCATTCATAAATTATAATTTGTTTGCAAAAACTATTTGTTTAAAACTTTTTTGAAAGGCCTGAAAGTTGAATCCATTGAAATATTTTGGCTTATTGGGACTAAGCAAAAACAAAAACAAAAAAGGATAAATTAGCCAGTGATTTAGCACAGCGGTACTGCTGCTTGCCTCGCAACATGAGGTCTGAAGTTCGATCCCCGGTAGCCCGCAACAAAAGGGACTAAGCAATATTAAAATTCCCTGCACTAGGATAGCAATTTAAATTTAATTCTTTTGGGAAATGGTTTGGGTAAATATGTTCAGAACCTCAAAAAGAACTCATGCTTTAGAATCTGTAATTCTGAAAATGTACCTCAGAGTATAATCTAAAATGTTCGAAAGCCTAGATCACCAAGATTTTTTTTTGTCAAGATGTCATATACAAAAGAGTCACTATAGCAACGTGGTCAACAGGGCCAGCTTGGGAGATAGATTAAAAACTTTAAATTTGACTCTACTATGAACTACAGGGTAGTTTGAAAAACATATTCACTTTCTTTTAAATCAACTCTTTCACCTAAAGATAATATAACTTATGAAGCATACACAACGTCCACCATAGAGAACACTCTCAAGTAAATGATTCCAATTGCTAGTTTTAACAACCGCCCCAAATTTTAGATAACTGAAATAGCTTTACACACATAAATTACCATATATATTTTTCAAATATTTTAAAGGCACACATAAAGGATGCCATGTACACTATAATATGTAAAGTATTTCATCAAAAAGTAAGATTTGGAGACAGGTGTGGTGGTGCCCACCTGAAATGAGAAATTTGTCTTTATTATTTCTACTATCTATGAAATTTATTTTCCTTGGAACAGGAAATATCTGGATGAACACAACTGAGTCTCTAACAAAATACTTTTGTACAGTTACAACAATATACAAATACAAACATAACAAGTGCAATTTCTTTGGGTAAAAATCAGGTTTTTCCCCTTGCTCTAGCATCTTATCATCAAATATTTATTATGTTTCCCAGGCACTTACAATTTGCTAGAGGCCAGCCTGAATCCACTCCTATCCTCAAGGTGTTGATGCACAAAGGATCATCTCACCAACAACATTATTAAGGTATAAGAAATGTATATATATATATTCAAGGTGACTCACAAATGAATTCAAAATACAATAAATATTTCCAAGTAGGTAGTCATGTCCATTGGTCCATGAATTTGTTGGCTTTCCCATTGCTGAGACATACTACGTACTACTTAAAGGAGGAGAGCTTTTTAAAAAAATAGTTGTAGGGGGTTCAGTCCATAGTGACCAGTCTCCATGGCAGAAATGGCACAGAAAAAGGCATGACGAAAGAAAGCTGCTCCTTGTATGGCATCCAGGAAGCAGAGAGAACGGAGGGAGGACCTGGGGATGACAACACAGCCCTTGAGGTCACACCACCATTGGCCTGTCTTTCCCAACCAGGAGCCATCTTGAATACTTGAGATATGGGGGTGAGGAGGGATATTCTGCCTCTAAACCATAGCAGTCTCTTTAGATGAAATTTATTAAAAGATTACGAATTTTAAAATTCTAACTCACACTGTCTTCAGTTAAATAAAAGACCCAAAGTTTCCAGGTACTATACAATTTAATTATGTAGTTTAGAAATGCATGTACTGGGGAGAGTGAGAGCTTTGATTAGTTGTCAGTGTAGACACAATTAGCAATTAATATTTTCCATGAAATAAGATAAATCCCCACCTCCTCCTGTGTTGTTTAAAAATCTCTTTTCTTTACTTGGCCTTACTTGTGAAGCCCGCTGGAATATGCTAAGCAAAGCTTAAATCAGTTAATTATTTCAATCTCTACTAGTTATTGAAGAAGAAAATTAGCTATAGCATAAATTTGCTATAGCATAAATTTTATCGTTCTCTAAAAATAAATTGAAAAAAGCCAAGTGAGATGAAAGAGCTGAATACTATTTTGCAACAAAGTCAGTGCCCCTGCACTCGTAATGCTCATGGAGAGGACAGTGCCACGCCACTCTTGTCCCAGCTTTGGTCTCTGGGTGCCTCACACGCAGAGGCGTTACTTCAGAAAACCCTAACACAGAGCTGCAGAAAGTGGCCGTGCAATCAGGCCGTATTAGTGAAATTAGTCAGGTGAGCTTCCAGATTAAAATATGAATGAGTATGAAAGCGTGTGTCCTGGCATTGTTTCGCATTGCGCAGGCTCCGATAAGGAAGATCTTGGAGCCACCTTCCCTTCACTCCTCCTTCTGATTTGGGTTGGGCACGCACCACCCCACAACCCTATCTGGGAAAGAAGCAACTTAGGGCATAGCCGTTTGCCACAGTGGTAGATAAATATTTATGAAAACAGGATTTTCACATTTAAACCTCTTTCAAATTCCATATTTCAAATACTTAAGCATATTCACAATAGAAAATTAGAAAATATGGAAATTAGAAGAAAACCTACCACATTCTATAGCACCCACGGGCAACTACTTGAACCATCCGTGAATATCCTCTCCATTTTTAAGCAACCCTCCCTCCACGTGCATACAAACATATACAACAATAATAATTCTTCAAGTTAAAGATATCTGCAGTAAAACTTTCCCGTGCTTCAGTTTCTTCAGTTTTGAATTATTTATATCGCATTTAGAAGAGTTTGAAATATTTATATTAACCCTCTGGATTTTTTTTTTCTTTTCTCCTAACTTGCATCTAATCCGATTATCCCGTTAAATTATATCACCTCCCAAAATGGAAATATTAATAATGTACACTATTTTTTACAGTTCTTCTGCTTCATTCTAGATAAAGGTGATCCTCTATCTTAAAATAGCAAAAATAATGCACCTATGTCCAAAGATTTTTGGTAATAAATAAATTGATACCTGTGAAGGAAATGGAATAATCACAAAAATATCATATCAGTTCAACAAATATTAGCCACTAATATTATTGTCAACATCTTTCACATGGTTTGGATGATTTCTTTTTACAAAGGATTAAAAGCAAAAAGAAGGAAGGAAAATGAGAGCCACACCAATATCAGACAAATTAATATTAACAGCAATGAAAAAAATCTGTTTCTTTCACTGTACTTGTATCTGTGCATTATAGAAAAAATATTACATACAGACATCAAGAAACAAGCTCTAATTTTGAGTATGCTTGAAAAAATTGTCCTCTAAGAGTAAAACATACTTTTAAAATATTATGTAAATGTACCAAATTATCATAAGAAATATTGTGAACCCTCTCGAGATAATTATTTCCTATGTTCATTGGGTAACTAAAGCTAATATTTGCCATTCAACTGAGGAGAAAAATAAATAACTTCATGGAGTTTGTATTATATTAATTAACCTAATATTATCTATAAAATGTATCAGCAAACTTGGCAAGGATCAAATGCAATTTTATCAATTTAAAATTTAAAAATGCAGTGTGCTATTTTTAAACCATGTAAAAGTAAAAAGAAACAACAACAAAAAGAATTATTGCTTTCAAAGCCATCTTTTTCTCTTTTCCTACTCAAAAAATGTCTCTGATTAAAATCTTTAGCTTTGGCAAGCAGTTATCCAAAAATATGATCAAATGATAAATAGAAGAGAGATTCATGACTCAAACCAAGCGTTCTGCTGTGTTTTCTAAGTAATATTTTTCAAGCAAATATGAGTAATTATTTTTACAATGCTGACTGATACAGCTAATAGTTGAGTAGGCTATTATTTGAAAAAGTAGAAGAAATGCTCATATTTCAGAGATCCAGGAGATGAGAGGAATTCACAATTAAATTCTTTAACATTCCCACTATTAACATATTGTGGTAGGTAGGGCTTCCTGTTGGAGTGGAGAGATATTTGTTAACGAAGATTCTTGGGATAGACACCCAAGACTGAGCAAGAAGCAGGTCAGAGGGAGAAAATGGAGATGCATTGTAAGCCGTGGCCCTCTAGAGCTGAAATGGTCCTTCATCTTCCCCTGCGTTGGAGCTCAAAAATAGTCTTTATGCTCACTGCACCCCCGTTCGTCACAGGATGATAGCCTTCCCCACAAAGGGTTGGCTTTGGGTGAGCTTCCTGCTAGCCAAGGCAGTATCTTGAGGATCTGAGAGCCAAAGGTCCTCTGCCAACAGCAAACCTACCGTCAGTACAGCAAATCCTCCCTTATAGGACAACTGGGACAAACTGCATTGTCTGAGCGAAATATCCACCACATATTTTATCACATTTATTCACACAAATGTTGTAATTTTAGAGCAAATCTTCAAGGACAAGTTTTGCGAACAGTCTTTCCAAGTCCTCTCTCCTCCATGACTTCATTATTATCCTGAGATCAACTTTTGTAGCAGCTACTTCAGGAAGTCCTCACCATCTAACCAGACTTGGACATATTAGTGGTTTTTAGAATTCTATTATAGATTGTCCTTCTTTGTGTTAGTTTTCCTCATAGAAGAGTTCTTTTGGTGCGGAGATTATATTTGACCATATTTGTTCATTATCTACCACAAAATAATATTATAACAGTCAACTAAATATTCATTGATGGATAAAGGAATGGATTTTTCTGACATCTCTTAGCTACATCCCCTTAATCCTTCCTAATTCTTTCCAGATAGAAAGTTTAATAATCATTCTGTTCCTGCAATTTATAAATTCAGTTTGAAAAATAAAAGGCTATCTTGACTGTCATTGTATCACTGAGTCCTGTCTTAAAAAAAGTTGTAGATGAATGAAAGGATATCTACTTAATATTTGTAAAACGGGCCACGATATAGTGTGTATGCAAAGAACTGCATGCTCGGAAGACTCCTTACACTTTTGGAGGCCTCAGTAAATCTCATAAAAATTGACATGCACAGTTTAATTATTAAATATTAGATATTAAAATAGGCAATTTTATTACTTTAGAATATTTGTTACAAATTACACTAATGTAGTACATTTACTCTTTTATATTTATATATTTAAATGCCTGGATTCTTATTTCCATAGATATGAACAATGCTTACACTTATATAGCAAACAAACATTTTTCAATAGCCTGAAAATATCATCTAACCTTAATAATGTGATTGAAGCATGTCTTAGTTACATGTTCATTTTGTAGTTGACAAAAAAGATTTTGAGGCTCTGGGAATTTGAAAAGTTACCCATGTCTAAATACAACGAGAGACAAAACTGACATGGAAACTGATTTATTAGATTTCCATAAAAACATTTTACTCCCTCAACTCTCCACCATGGCTTTAGAAATCTACAGATATTCACAGATTTACTTATTACATTGCATGTGCCTATTTTTTATCCTCAGGCTTAAGAGTAAATTATGGCTCATATAAAAGAACTGTAACTACATTTTTCTAAAGGAGGCACATTGCACATTGCATTTTCCAAAGATGGCCAACACTCTCCTCTCCTGCCTCACGCTCTTGCCCAATGTGAATTTGTCACTCCCCCAGCAAGTGCGGCATCCTCCACTCTTGGATCTGGGATGGCCTTAGAGGCTCCCTGGAAACTGGTAGCATGTGGCTGGAAAGACACTACATGACCCCCGAATCTGGATCACAGGTGCCTTGCAGCTTTCTTCTTCACCTCAGGGACTGCTCATCCTCTGGCAATGTGTTCTGCGTCTCTTCTCTTCGCAAAACACACATGCCTGTTTGAAGGCCCAAACTATGTGGAGGGGCCACTTGAGATATTCTGATTGTAGTCACCAGTGAGTCCAAGCTCATTTATTCCAGCAGGCAGCATCTGTGTTAAGTAAGTAGCCTCCAGATGACTCAGCATCCTGGTTTTTATTCACCACTGTTACTCCTAGTATAGAATTCTTCAACCAAGGCCACAAGTAGAACTAAGAACAGGCAAGTCTTCTCCATTTTTCCCTGTCCTGACCTGATGGTTTTTGGAGCATAACTCTTGCTTTACAGTACCAAAATTGGAGTAAATTTTTTATGCTGCAGATATCAGAAATTTTAGCACTGGCAGCTTTTTCTTCTACTGCACAAGTCTCAGAAAGCAACCTGATTCCACCTGCCAAAAATCAAGTAGTGAAATATACCAGTTCTGAAATATTCCATAAAATACCATTCCCCAATGCATACTTAGCATCACATAAATATGACTCTTGAATGCATGAATTCCAAAATTATTTAAATCAATAATTGAAAAGATGACACTGTGATTAAATTACTCAAATTACTGTATCTTATATTGACAGTATTGAACAATTCCTCTACTCCTGCCTCCAACTCCTCAAAATGGGTGAATAAATTTGGAATGAAAAAAATTATTTATTTTTCTGGATAACTGCTTAACTGGCTAGTAACTTTTTTTGTCCTTTTCAAGACATGGCAATAGGGGTACAAACTCTATGGGACTTGATTTAAATCAGATTTATGACAATTTTAGTAATTGTACCTAGTTTGGTTCCTGCTATTTAAATACTTATAATTAATGGTGACCTCAAAGTTTTTTAGCCAGCTCTTTCTAAAAGGCATAACATCTTCTTATATTTATTTATTCATTTTTCCTATCATATTGGTAGCTTCCTAAACATATCTAGTCACAATGTAGCTCAAGTAGACAGAATCTCCAAGTTATGAAATTTTTACTTATTTAATTTCTTCCTTGCCTAGAATGAAACATGTGTTGATATTCTTCCCCTTTTTACTCAAATGTGCTTAGTAGAATAAATGAATTACATGCTGGGGAAAGGAAAAGGGCTAAACTTTCTAGAGCTTTGACATTCCAACTCTTCACAAACGCCATCCCCTGAAATATATCTGCCTATATCTATCTATCTTCATCAATGCTACCAACATTTTTGGCTTTGTGTGTTTTTATCACATTAGATGATGGTTAGATTTTATCTGTTCTTCTCCAGATCATGTTATTGGTGTGTGTGTGTGTGTGTGTACATAGGTGTGTGCAAGAATTAGTAAATAATTTTGTAAACCATATAGTACAATGTATATTTTATCTCTATATCTATTTGTAGCATTTCATAAAACATGCTGAAGTAGATAATAAAAATCAGAACTGGGAATAGTGACTATGAATCTAGCAAAAACAAAGTACATTCCGATTTTTCACTGTAAAGTGAAGAAGCATTTGCTAAGAAGACACTTTATTATATTATTGTCTAGCAGAAGGCAAAATAAATCTTGAAATACATATTTCTTCAAATGGAAAAGCCAACCATTAATTAATATCATTAACCTTCACTTTCAAAATGAAGCTTCTTATTAAAGCGGATTAAAATGAAAAATTTTAATCATTTGTTTCTTTCCACTTTTAACCACTAAGAAGTTGTATTTATAAGAGTCGAAACTGATAAGCAATAAATCAAGCCCTAGATATAGTTCAATTAAGAGAATGATTCGGCAATTGATCTGCAGTCTGAATATTAAAGGAGAAAAAAATAAAAGAAAGAAAGTGAAGAAAAACAGGAGAAAACTCAGGACCTGGACAAATTCGTCTTTCTTAAATGCTCACTTTCAAGTGTCTCTGGTTTCTAGCCCAGTATATATCAGAAGGGATCAATTTTCTTCCCCTTTTTCCCTGTTCTACTTTCGCACTGGTATTGTCTGAGTCCCAGAGTGAGCAGCAATACATCATCTCGCTTCAACATCTGCTGGAGCCCCCTCTCCTCCTAATCTGCCCAGATCCCCAAAGCCTTTTCCACCTGCTATAGCTCCAAGTGCTCATTACAGCATAAAGCTATGCTTTTCACTGTCCTTCCTCGTGGAGACTCAAGGTTAACGTGGAACAATGACTATTATTAAGTGGGGGCTTTAGGAATAGAAAAGCAGACGGGGCACGGAGAAACGGGGAGGGGCGGCAGCCCCGGAAAGGATGCCAGGGGAGCTGGCAGGAAAGAGCTGCTAGAAAGCTGTGGCCAATTTTCCAGCCGAAACCTGAGTCACTGCAGAGATGCCCTAGAAATAAATAGCTTCCCTGTCCTTGGCCCAGTGCTGGTGGAGACCACACCCTTCGGTGATGTGTGCGAAGGCGCTTTCTGGATAAGGCTTTGAGTTGCTAGTAGAGAAAGGGAGGTAAAAATGCCCAGTTGGAGAAGCCTGGCAAGTCTAGAAACTTGTTCACAGCTTGGCCAACTGTAAACTGTAAGTGATTAGAAGCTGTTCCGCCTCCTTTTTGCTTAGAACCACCACCCTGTTCCTTCTGCTTGCACCGTCAGACCCACCACCAATGGAAAGTTGGAGGAACATTGGAGTAGACTATGTAGGAAACAAGGGAGCACTGAACCTCCCCAACAGTCCATATTCACCCTAGATTATCATGACACCTGCATTTCTTGAAAAAGGAATATAAATTAAGGACAGAGGATTGGGAGTGGCTTTAATTTAAATTCCCTCCCTTAGCAGCTGTGTACCGCACCTCCAGAGGCCAAACTCGGTGCAATTTCCTTTTTATTTATATAGATATTTTAAGAAGTCAAACGTTGCTTCCCCAGTGACATTCATGCGGATGGTCTTGATAAACCACATGAATGCTGGCGGGTTCTAGCAGAGCTGGCCTGCTCGGTCCGGACATGCTCCTAGACTAGCAGACCACTGGGCAGTGTCTGGCAGGATCAAATCGCTTTCTGTTACTCTTCATCTCCCAGAGAAAGTATGAAGCTACAAGTGTCCATGAAAAGCCACCCAGCAAAACTCTGCTGGCTTCTACCAGCAAAATCCCCAGAGAAATGTGTCACTCTCTATAGCCACCCAATGTGCTGATCTGAATGAGGTCAAAGATCTGACCGACCTCTGGCGGAGGCAAATGAGCTCTCACCAACAATGTCAGCAGGTGTAAGACTGCCTGTGTCACATGAAATCAGAGCGTGTTGTTTGCCCCATTTAAATGACAACACACTGAACTGTTACACACTTAGAAAATCCCTTCTCCCTTTTAATTTTTAAAATTTCAAGTTTTCAAGGTACAACCATTTTGGGTTCTTTTTTTAAAAAAAATTGCGATTAAGAGAGTTATACTGAAGTTCTTTCTCACTTGGATTGATCAAGATTCTAGAACTTTAATGTGGGCTTGTGTTAGGAAAGTAACTAGAGTGTCACTAAACCGTGGACATTTCAGACACATAATTCTAAACCTGTCCTAGATATTTCATATATATAGGCTTGCATATGTGTGTGTGTTTGTATTAGCCTTCACTCCAGCTGCTTTACTATCTTTGTTGTGAGATTGAGAGGAAGTAAATGTTCTATGAAGCATTTTAGGTGGGTGTCACTTTTCATAAGAAAGGAAATTTAGAAGACTGTTTCTCGCTGAGGAAAATCTTGCGAAGTATAGCAATGATCTAGAAGCAGGAGACAAGCTCTTTCATTGGCTTGCACTGTAAATGATCCTTTGCTGTTGCACTGGGTGAATTGTATGTTACCTCCCTGGGCCTTATTTTTAACTTATAAACACAGGGTGGCAATAGTATTTTATCCTTCTCATGAGGTTATTCTGAGGATAAACGACATAGCCTGGAACATAGTGAGAAATCGTTTTCCACTGGTATTGCTTTTTAGTTTATTCTACTTGAAGACATCTAAAAATTTCCCAACGGACTCTATTTTATCCATCCTTTCTTCCTTTTCCTCTGTCTTCTTTCTGCCTTTGTATTACTATATTTCTATTCAGACTTTAGGAAGAATACGATTCACTTGTTTATTTTATAAAGTTACAATCTTAAATAAGGCTCTCATAGGATGTTATAGCTATAAACACCCTAAACTAGCAGGAAAAAAAAATCAATGACTAAGTCTTAGCTTTGGCTGTGATAAAAAGTGCCATACACTGGCAGAAATACAGTTTGGGAGGCTGGACTTATACTCAGGATGAAGACTTCAGCAAGTTCCAATTTGAATAAGCTCCCTCTTCCTGGCCTGCAGAAGGTCACATGCTCACCATGTCCTCCTGTGGCAGAGGAAGAGGAGGAGGAAGCTAACAAACTCCCTGCCTCTCTTCCTCTAAGGGCATTGATTCTACGGAGGGCCCCACTGTCGTGATCTCTTTTGAACCTAGTAACCTCCCAAAGACTCCATCTCCAGCTCCCATCTTACTGAGGGTTAGAGCTTCAAAGTGGGGATTTCAGAGGACAGAAATCGATCCCGTGTAAAGTGTTGTTTGCATTTTTGAGACCCGATTTCATCTGCTTGATGGCAAAGTTGTCAGCATAACTGATAAATTCTGAGCCCAGGATTCTTAATTGTCAGATATTTTGACATTACGTCTGTAATTTTGAAGTTGATTAGCTCTATGCACTATTTTAATCGAATTCTCCATTGTCCCAAAAAGATTCCTGCAGATAAGTTCTGCAACTGAGTGTTTCACACAGCTACCAGTTTGACCCCCAATCTGATCACGCCTCTCCACTGTTTCCCCCCCTCTTTCATTAGCTTCATGCTATCCAGCTCCATTCCCACTTAGTGCACACCTTGCCCTGCTCAGCTATAATTGTGGCAGTCGCTCAGGCTCATCCAGATGTCCTATTACCCACCTTTCCCTCCATGTTTCCCGCCTGCATATGTCTCACCGAAGCCTTTGGGGTTTCTTGATTCCTTCTCTTTTCTACTTCCCCCACACAGTCCACCTTCTGGAGATTTTTCTCCCAGATTCTGCTTTAATGCAGCTCATCATGCCTTCTCTAGCTTCTCTTGTATCTTTTACAAACCTGAATCTTAGTGTTTCCCTAAAACCCTTGTTCTTGCCCTTCCCTGTTCCCTCGGAATTTCACAGTTCTGTCCACTTCCAAAGGCTCCACTTTCAACCTTGTGGCGGTAACACCAAACTGTCTCTCCATCATAACTTCACAGGTCAGGCCATGATCAGGAGCCCACTCCTGGGGCAGGGCTGGTCCTGGAAGGAGGAGGCCCATGGCAGTTTTTAATTGGAGTCAAAATGAATACCTCAATAATAAGGACAATCACCTTTGACACCTTTGAGCTGATTCACGGTTTAACCTTTCATTTCAATTAACACTTTCTTTTCATGATGCCTCTTCCAGTACAAAAATACTCAGGCTTTGCCTTGACTGTTCTATCACAATCCCACTGCTGCAGCTAACTCATTTTTCTGGTGCATTTGGACGTCTCCTACGTAACACAGATATTCTGTTGATTTTGTTAAGTAGCCTCTTACCATCTCCACATGTCTTATGCTAGTAGTTGCAACACTCTTGTAGTAGTCCAGGCTCAAATCTCTTTGTTATCCTAAACTCCTCCCTAAGGGCATGTACTCAACAGTCCTCAGGATCTCTCATTCTCCTTTTAGAATTTCTCTGCACGGATAGCTTCATTTCATTCCTATTAACATTATTTTGTTTGGGTTTCTTGTCTTTCTTTCACCACAGTACTGTATTCTCTGCCTAACCACTTCTCACTTGACTATTCATTTCTGGCTCCAATTTCATCATTGTAAGCCACTCACGATATTCTCTTTTTATTTTTTATTACTACCTGTCAGCAATGTGTTACTCGTGGGAATTTGGTGCATGTATATGACACATCTCAATTCTTTTTTATGCCCTTTCTCTTCCCTCCCTCCCCCTCCCTCCTTTGGTCCCCTCCCCTTTTGCAAAAGATCTGTTTCCCTATTTCTTATTTTCACACATTTGTCTAGTGCAATGACTTCATACCATCTATCAAACAAAGCCTAAGGCTTTGCCCTGACTTTCAAGGCTTACTACAAATCACGTCCACGATGCACGATTCTTTTCAATGCCTGCAGGATTACAACCAAATCTCAGTTTAGTCTTCTTGAACCCACTGCAGTAATCACACATCAGTGATGCTGTTGCCGTCACATAGCCAACAGATTTCCCCACATTCCCATTTGTTGAGGCACGCTTTCCTTCCAAGGGTGACACACATCTCAACCTCCATCAGATCTTCCCAGTGTGTCCCTGCCAGAGCACGCACAGTGATTCCCGCACAAACACAAACACAGAGACACATGTGAACTCTTTATCATTTCTATCATCGCTACTTGTGCTCCATCTGTATCTCCTCCAATCCATCAGGGCTGACTCGGTGTCCACACCCAAGTCTCATCTTCCCCTTTCTCTACCCTGGAACAGATTGTCTGCTTCCATGAATATTTGTTTTATTAATATAGGTCATGGTTTTGATAAATAACTTTTCAAGAAATATACAACAGTTAAATTACTACTGTGACAAATTCTACAGTTTTAATACTAGATGTCATTTCTTAGACAACTGACTAGATAAATAATTGTAATACTGCTAACGATCCTTTAGTTTTCTGAATATATTTTCTTTGTAGAATGACATGATACGGGCAGCTGCATCCTGCTGTTCTCTAAAACCCTATGTTTGCATGTAACCTGGGTAACTGCAACCATGTTTTAAGAGTCAGAAGAGAGAATGGGTTTATTCTGGACAAGAAAACATTTGGTCATCTTTAATCTGCAGTGGAATTATAGTCCAGTCAATGAATGTTATATCTCTGAAAATAATTGTATCCATGAAAACAATACAAATTGAAGTCTACATGGTGGAAATTTTTTTGGGGGGTGGTACTGAAGCTCAAACTCAGGACCTTGCTCTTGCAAGGACATAGATTATTTTTCAGAGAGATAAAATTTTAGAGAACTACAAATTAATAAAAGCTTCTACTTTTTTTAATAATTTAACGTGCTTCAGATAAAGCAAAGTGTTCTTTTCTTTGTTTTAGGGATTTTGGTTTTGTTTGTTAGAGGTGGAAATAACATGACTACTATCAAAAACGAATTATTCTTGGAAGCTTGGGAGTTTGTAAACCTAGCTACTTGAGAAGCCGAGTCCTGACAATCTTGGATAAAAAGAGACCCGAGGCAACGCAGACAAAAAACATTTTTTAATAAGGGTTACAAAATTTTTCATTCGCTTACCAGCCTAAAGAATCTTTCAAGTGCTAACAAGGAAGAAGTATGTTTTGGGTTTAAAAAAATGCACGAGGGCCTAGTTATCTGAAGGTGTTCAGAAGCTGCATCACCAGCAAAGTGGACATCATAAAAACCTGTTTTTAATATTTTTTGCGAAGGAAAAGGGAAGCTTGCTGGTGTGACGGCAGCTGCAGGTGGCTATGCTTGGGAGATCCCGGGCAAGGCCTCGGTCTGTCTGCTGCAGGAGTTTCGGTTTGGGTGACGGGAGATTTCCACGCGTGCTTCCTTTCAGTTGAAAGCCTTCTGGTAAACTTCCTGTGTGACGCCCACCGCCCACCGCTCAGGTCCTTGGTCTGAAGTAGGGTTCCTGGAGCGTGCATTGACTTCAACTAACACCCAGACTCTTAGGAGTGGGATGCAGCCCTGATTATTAAGTCCAGAGAGCCATAAGGTGTTTTCACAATGTTAATAAACAGTGTCAATAAGCATAAAATAAAAATGTCTGGGACATAAATATGGACCCTCAAGTTAAAAGGACCATTTTTTTTTTAAACTCTGCTATTCTGCAGATGAGGAAACAGAACTCTGAGAAAAGTAAATGAGTTGGCACACTGTGGGATCACGAGGTGAAGATGGGTTTCCTGACTTCTCTGTCAACCTCAGGAGACCGACTGCTCTAAAAAACAAAACTTCTCAGTATTAGGCACTTAGATGCTATCTTGGACACAGTGAAAACTGTTCCTCCCCTCACAGATCCTTCTCAAGAGAGCAGACTGAAAGAGCAAACAAGTATGTGTCAAATTAGAAGGGAGTATAATTTGGTTATATATAATTGAATTCTTAGAACTCTGAAAATAATCTGTGTTTGTGTATATACACATGCACAGTTTCTAAGCACTAAAGTTATAAATTAGGGAATGAAATGAAATATATTTGAATTGCCATCGGAGGACACTGAGAGAAGGCTCCTACACCAAGTAAAATGTCCTCTGTCTAAAAATTGGAAGCTTGTTTTTCCTTGTGTGTTATTTTCCCTAATTAGTTCCTGCAGCTTGAAGAAGAACTAGTGGAAAAGATCTTTGCTATACACTTGAAACTACGCACAGGCAAAGCAGAAAGAGTAGAGATTGAAATTATCTTTATACTTGTCTCCTACGTGGACTTGTTTAAACATCTTCAGGCTAGCTGAGCTCAATCATTAAATAAATGTCTGTATTAATAGAAGGAAAGCAAAATAATGTTAAACTGTAATGCTGCCTTAATATTTCATAAATTTTCTTGAAATTTGAAGAGTAGAACCCGTGATTCATTTGATTAAGTACAAAATTATCTTCCTAAAAATGCTTTCACTGTCTCATTAATAATCAGTACCTGTTGAACTAGTGACTTTGACATGGTCATTCTACATGGTCATCATGATGATTACTTGTCTGGAGTTCAATTCTCTACACTGAAAAATACAGGTATGATGTAGGCCGAGGAAAGCAGCCATAGCCTCACCTAGATGCCCAAGAATTTGTGAGAAGTTGCGATTAGATATTTTACTAAGCAGAGGAGCTGGAGAATGAATTCAAGAGGAGAGAATGCAATAGAAACTTGAGTGGGCAGAAACGGGAAGGAGGAGAGAGATTATTATGATTAGATATACGAACCTGAGGATTGAATGAGTAGAAAAAGAGCAAAATATCATTGTGGAAGAACAATTAACAGAAGGTTCAGAAGAACACGCGAAAAGAATCATAAAAAACCCAGTGAGTGGAGGCCTAAGTTGCAATCAAGATGAAAATCTCTATGATTAAGAAGCTGGGAATGGTTATTTTATGGCAGGTCTTGGCAGAATATTAGGGAATTAGAGTTTTTCTAAATATCATGCTATAAATGAGAAGGCTAAGGTATAAGGACAGTGCAGAGATGTGCAGGATAGAAGTTCACAGGGCCTCATTTAGCTAATTCACAAAAGTCAGTATTTCTCACACATTTTCATCTATTACTCCCTCATCCTGTTCACTCCACACCCACACACACAGCTGCTGCCGCTAATTCATTCCAGGCATCTATAAAGGTAAATTAAATAACCAGAATTTTTTGACATTGCAAGACAATCAAACTGCTTTCTAAAACATCTGAAATGATGTTATGAGAAGCAGCAGTATAAGCCTTAAATGTTTAATTCAATTCACACTCAAAATTGTGCAAAATATAGTTAATCAAGGACATGTCAAGTGAACACTCAAATACTTTAAGATGCCACAAAATTTTAAAGATGGAATTTTACTTCTTTTTGTGTAAATGGTGGATAGAGAAATAAAAATATTTCCTTAGAAATTTCAAGGGTTCTTTATTAAGATGAGAATAAATGAAATGATATTCACAAAATGAAATTCAGGTTTTTACTGAGCATGATAAGCATACATCAGCAGCCGGGGCTTTACACCAAATGCTTCTTGCCTGGCCAATATTTAGGCCTTTCTGAGGGAAGTTCTGCATGCTGAACCAGGCCAAGCTTTCCACCCTACCTTGCTTTTCAATTTAAGCAGTATATGAATCCATCAAAATATTTTTCTAAAGAAAAACAATTCTCTAAATATGGCACAATTGTACAATCCATTGTGCCTAGGGATTTGATTTGTTAAATTCAGAACAAGAGGGGCTCTTGGCACTTGTACATTACTGGAAATTCCCCAAACACAGACAACAAAAGCTCAGTCAGTTTAATCAAATTATCAGCTTTTCCTCAGTCTGTGTTTAGTCTGTGTTTGTCTAATGTCCGGGTGCATATTTTCTACTTAAGAAAATCAATAAATCTGCTGCTTCAAAAAAAGGCACATTTCAAATGCAGTATACAGCGTATTGCACTCTCTGATCCAGCAATCTGTCTTCCTCTGCCTCACGGAAGGAATGAACCAGAAATATCCCTCCTGGGCTTGTGAAATAGTTTAGAAACTCATGCGAAAGGGGGGAGATGACACTGATATGTGTCCACCACTCACGTCAACATACAAGAGCGCCATACACGCTGTTGTCTCGAACCCTTGCAAGTATCATGGCCCGAACAAATGTGGCCTTGGCAATGAAGGTGCTAAAGTGGGCTTCTTAAGTAGAAGATTTCTTCAGTAGAAGACTTGTTCTTGTAATATTCTCTCCTGGTCATCATTGCTTCTCTTCTATGTATCTGACAGCATCTTTTCCCTTATTATGTGGTTTTGTTCTGTAAATATTTGAGTTGTCAGTCTAATAGATAATTTTCAATTCTGCAGTCATTTTACTTCGGTAGCACTTTTTTGTGTCCAAATCGTTTTCAAGTTCTCTGCTGCTGCTTAACTATTCTCAGCAATCCCTCATACAGAAGCAAATTCAATTGGTTTACATAAATCTTATAGTTCCAAGCAATTACGCTAGTTTATATTTGTCTCATGGAGAGTACTCTACTAATAAAAGCAAAACAAAGTGCAGGTTTTTCTTAGACCTAGGCACACAAACTGAGAATTTGGGTGATAATTTTATTCAGTCATCTCTATGGATTAACTGCCTGTACTAGAATTAGTACAAGTTAAGTGTAGATCTATAGCAAATAAAATTTGAAAAGACATAAAGAAGACAGACACTTTGGTGATAAAATAAATTTTCAGTATTGAATAACACATGTATATGTACCAGAAAATAGATGCTATTTTTAAACTATCAATAAATGGCAGATTGCTAGACATTGGCTATTATATTAGGGCTCTCGGATCTAAAGATTTACTTGCTAGTAATCCTTACAAATGAGTTTATCATGACACAAGTCTTTAGTCTCAAAATCAGTACTGATGTCTTAAAATAAATTGGTTTGAACAGTGACAGTACATAGGATTTGCTTGCGAACTAAATGTTCTTTTCTCTCTGTGTTTTTGTCTGTAAGAAGATGGAGAAATAGCACATTTATGCTCCCAATAAATACTTCAAATATTAATAATCACCCAGGAATTTTTGAGAGTTTCATTTACTTATGTGTTTATGTTTATGAGGGACAATAACTGAGCAAGTTCCGGGGAAGAGAGAGACCACTCGGAACAGCTTCTTGAGTGAGTTTGCAGTAATAAATTTTTATTAGCTAATTTTCTCCCCCCACAGTATTTGAAAAGCAAATGTTTGCTCTGTTTATTATAGTAATTCAAAAGTCACTATCGTGATATCACTTTCTTGCTTATTTCTAATGACTTGGGAGTTAATATCTTCATTTTTCTTGCACAGCTCTCCTTGGATTTGGTGTGCTGTTTTCCCCCACTGTCATTTGTGCGACGAATTTTTAGGCAGAGTGAATGAAGGTGTTGCTTGTACAGAGAATCCGTTTAGTAGAGCAGGCTAATAGGCTGACCAGTCATTAACTACAACACAGCTGGGGAGAGGCTATAATCCCCCAATTTCCTTTACAAATGCAGTAAATAAATATTCAAATGAAGCAGTGCACAAATTTGCATATGTGTTAAACAAAAGCCCAGCTGAAGATTTGGTTTTTAAAGCTCTGCTAATGTTTCTCCCTTTCTACCTATAATTCCTCTACCTGGAGAGTTTGCACTTCACAAAGGTCCCCATACTTCTCCCAAAATAGAAGTTGCTTCTTCAAAAAGAGCTCAGAAATTTCTTTTGCTGATCCCTCATTAGCTGCTTCATTGAGCCTCATTTATAAAAGGGAGTAAAATCCACCTATTATTTTAAGTCTATTTTTCCTCCTTCCTCTTCTTCTTCTTCTTCTTCTTCTTCTTCTTCTTCTTCTTCTTCTTCTTCTTCTTCTTCTTCT
>NW_022900915.1:37677899-37723227 GCF_012274545.1 Fukomys damarensis
TTTTTGATATTTTTAACTGGATTGTTATATTCTGCTGGTTCACAAGTAGAACTCTATTTTTTGTTTGTTTGTTTTTTGTTTTTTGGGTCCCGGGGATTGAACTCAGGTCCTTGCATTTGCAAGGCAGGTCACCTAACTGCTGAGCTAAATCCCCGGCCCCTAGAATTCTATTTTTGAACCCCAGAGCAAGATATACTTGGGAAATAAAACTCAAAGGCTTTGGTATTTGTACAACTAATTCGTTAACCTCGTGGCTTTTAGGGAGCAGATTCAGATCTTCCTTAGTCTGTCCTCTGAGATTTCAAGCAAATGATGTAACTTAGGATGCTGTTCGGTTAATTATTCCTTAGAACGAGCCTTAATATCATTATGAATTCCCCACTCTGCCTCTGCTTTCACTCTCCTGCTCTTATTCCAGGATTGTAATTTCTAGAGTTAGATTCTAGGGCACACCTGACCTTAGGCTCTGCTGGTCTGCTTATCCTGCAGCGGTGTGAGTCTCTCCCAAGGTGAAGAAATATAATTAGAAGAAAAAGAGATCACTCAGTGAAGAGCCTCAGAAAGACACAAGGGGTTACTTTCTAGGGGAAAAAATAGATTGCAAAAAAATAAAAAAGAATTAACTGATTCTAAAAAGAAAAGAAGAGAGAGTTCTACAGTTAAGGAAAGCAGCATGCCAAAAATTATTATCAAGGTAAATTGACTTTCATTTGTTTTAAACACAGCTTGTTATTTTAGCAAGCTTGGTTTATCACTCTCCCCCAGTAAGGAAGGAAAAACAAGAAAGTAGTAGCCAAAGACCCAAAGAGTTCCTAGGTAAACTGAATTTGTGCTGTTTTCTTCTTATTATAAGAAGGTACTATAATTGTGGATTTACAAAACAATATGCATCATGACATAACCAAGATCCATATGCATACTATATTAAGAGAGATTTTCTTCCATTTAGGAACCACTGTGGACTCAGTACAATGAGACAAGAAGGTTTGAACTGTGAATCTCATATCAAATAGGTTAGTTGTAGAAACACTAAATCAGAATTTGGGCCTTGGATGTATGTTTACATACATAACAGAGGGAATCTTTTGCCAAGCTGTATTTCAAGTCTTGAGAAGAATCCCTATTAGTGTCTTGTGAGGTACTTGCTGTACACCATACTGACGTGTTTTAATAGCACGGTGAGTAAGAGCCAGTGCAGCGAGAGCAATAAAGCTTTCCAGAGCTGAGATAATAAAAGATTGTTTTTTCCTTCTCATTCAATCATGTTTACAAAGCATAGCTGTAGGAAGAGAATTGCTACCATATAAATAAAAATGCCTTGTATTTGAGCAAAACTGTATTAGCATATTTTGTTATCTTTTTACAGGTTTTGCTTTTGGTCTTGATCGCAAGAGAATGTTTGGAACCAGGAGGCTCCTTTAAACACGTATTCCTGCTAATATAAAAATCACATTGTGTGACGTGCTGGGAGTCTATAAGCATTATGTTGTAAAGAAGCTCCAAAGCCATCTAAATGCATATTAAATATGGCAAAATAATATGATCTCTTCAGTTTTTATATAAGCTTATTTTCTTGCTTGTTTCCTTAATAAAGTCATTAAAATGGGTTTGTTTATGATCCGACCTCCTTGGACCAGGCGGCTGTGCCACCCCACTGAGGAGGATTAGTCTGATGAAATGCGGTGCCCAGGACACCTGTGGAGCTTCGCAGCACTCCTTTTGATTACAATCCTGGTATTCCAATGGAACTTTCAATGAAAAGTGGCACCTCCCTCTTTTGTTTTATGATCCTGGACCCTTCTGAGGGAAAAACCTTAAAATTACAGTAGTATGTGTTCATCCACAGCTGCTTTGTCATAGTTTCTCCAAAAATTTATTCTGAGAATGATACTTTTGACAATTAGAATATCACTTTTCATTCGTCTGGATAGACCCACAGAGTATATACAGAAGAATATTATGGAAAACTCAATAAAGTACATCTTTCCTCAGATGAATTAACTGCATTGATTGCCACAGGTTCCTTTTACTTGATGTTACTTTTCTTTTTGTTGCTACAAAACAGGCCTTTGTAATTACTTTCTCTTTGTTTGCTCTTTTTGTTTTTTGTAAGTAGCTGCAAGTTACATGAAATTGTGTTAGGCTGAAGTTTTCTAATCAGCCTCATGTCAGAGTCTTTGAAATTCTTTTACACAAGCAGAAGCTGTACAGTGACAAAAACTCTCAGAAAGGGAGCCCTTCGGTTGCCCTGAAGGGCATTTGTATCAGCCCTTCTGTCTGAGCAGACTTAGGTCCAGCAGTCGGCTCTGAGGTCATGGCTGTCCCTGAAGTTGGGCGGCTGGGGATATTTTGGGATGCTTTCATTAGAAGGTACAAAGTACACTTAAGAAACAGGCTCGGGGCGCCAGCATGTGATTATGGCAAGACGGGCTGACCACTGGGAAATTGCCGAGCCAACACGCCGGAGTCAGGCTGACCTGCCCGCCAGCCGTGTCCGCTGACAGCCACCACCCTGCACACCTTCCCAGGGCGATCCAAACACCATCTGAGCAACAGATGTTTGTGTAAGACAAAAGTATTGTACGCTTGTGAATACTCTGCTTATGAATCTTCTGGCTGTTCTATTTTTAAAGGTGTCTGTATCCAGAAGACTACCCCTTCTATGTACTGCAGCGATCCAGCGTCCCCTGATTGGTGGTGTTGGGGGCTTCAGTGGGGGGAGTTGCTGCGGAGGAGCTCTAACCACAGTTCAAGAATAACTCACTTAGCAGGCAAAGAGTTACCCAGAGTTTGTTAGAAAACCTTTAGAGAAAGCAGGTAGTTTATGCACTTCTTCAATGTAAGGACATTTAATGCTTCTGGATAAAATGCTCATTTCAGTTTGTGGATAACAAAATATTTTTTGTTCTTCCTGCACTTTGTGTTTTTGCTGCTCTTGCTACTTCTAGCGCTCAAATCTGACATTTTTCCCCCTTTCCCTCTCTTTCGACTTTCAAGCAGCCTGTTTATACAAAGCATAGAAAAAAGAGTCAGAAAGAGAGAGTATTTAGAGAAGGCGTCATTTGATAACCATGACAACTCAAGAGCAATAAGAAGAAATTTGGAATCTAATATTTTTCTGAGAAGTAGAAAACCTGGCAGTTGAAGCCACAGCCCTCTGTTACCTGGCAGACTCGGATATGGTAGAAATAGAGTAAATCTGAAGAAAGCAGGGGAAATGTTGCTGTGATGACTTGAAAAAGTACACAATAAGAAATCCATGAATGTCACTTTGTATCACCTTAAAACATCGTACTCTCTACTTGGCGACACTCTGTTACCCTCTGAAAACACCCTGTCCACCCTGCCACAATGTCACTCCACTTGTACCCCCAGAATGCACACAGAAGCCCTCTGACCTGGCTTTGATTGGCAGAGGTGTGCATGTTGTCCTCACGCTACAACCAAAGGGGAAATACAATACCAGCAAGATAAATTCATTACAAGAGCAATTGTATTAAAACATTGACTTAGGGTGCTAGAGATTTCAATTTAATTTGCTTTGATTCGTGCAAAACCCCTAAGCTTTGGCAATTCAAAAGCTGCATTTCAAGTGTGGATGCTCTGAGGTATAGTATACATCAGCTCAGACAGGCTGAGCTCAGAATAGTAGGGACTGTGATCACAGATTTCTGCTATCGAGACAACAGACCGACAATAATGAAAACTAAAGTTTCTACGGAAAACACAGACCTATAGAATCGGGTCCTCTTGACCCTGTGTCGTCTGTCTTCGTCTGTGTACGGGTGCCTGTAGGTGTGTTTATGTGCCTGAAGTTTTCTTCGCCGCACATTTGCTGCTTCTCTAATTGATTTCCTGTCTGATTGTTGCTTTCCCTTTCCTCTTTTAAATATATCTTAAGGTCTTCTTCAGCAATTCCAGGCCATCTGTCCTCACCGTACTAAATAAGCATTCATGGACACATGGTTGCCTCCCCCAGACAGACAAAGGCGTGTTAGCATTGCTAAGAGAAGTGACCCAGCAGCAGTAGTGAAGAGGCCTAAAAATATTTAAAGTTAAAAAAAAAAGCCAGCAAGACCCACCAACTTTCTCTTACTTGACACCCCTTTCCTGCCTGTTTATTTCACGTTTCACCGGTAGAACTTGCCCTTCCAGAATGCATTTGCCTATTTGCCTGCCAAATTAGATGTAAGCTTATTTTTACAGGTAAGGCATCCTTACATCATATAAAGAGATTTTCCGAAAGACCTTTTAATTTCCTTTGATGCCGTAGTTACACAAATTCCCATGTTGGACAATGGGAAAACATTTAAAAGACAGAAAAGAGCTAATGTGTGAGAGGTACTCCTGGAATGTCTAGCTCTATAGCAGATATAACATTTTAATAAGAATGTTTGCACCCAGTGTGCAAATATGCTTTTAAGTGACTTACATAAATTTTAAACTAGTAAGCGCACACAGGTTTTTTGTTGTTGTTGTTTTTAAATCCAAGTTTTACATAAAAGACATTGACTCATTCCGTTTGCAGTTGACAGTCTTTGATTTTTTTTGCATGTGCCACAGAAAACTGTCTTGTTTCCTTGCGAATGATGCTACTTTCTTCTATAAATTTGTTGGTTTATTAAAGCATTTTATCTAATGAAAAATATTTTAATTGGATGTAAATTATCACTTTATTTTTTTCACAACAGATGCTGTGTAAATTACATGAACTTATATGAATTTCTGAGCTACTCATAAGTATTCAGAAAACTGTTGAAACCTGTTAGCTGAATAGAAGATAAGATCTTTCTATTCTCTTTATGGACTAAACCTTGCATGTATAAAAACTGTTAGGCATTTTTCCTCTGAAACTGAAGAAATTATTTATAAGCACATGTTTCTCCATTCTTTTTAAAAGTTTTTTATTTATTTATGTTTTTGGTACCGGGAATGGAACATGGGCCCTTGCACTTGTGAGGCTGGCGGCACAACCACTGAGCCAAATCCCCGGCCCCAATTTTCTCCATTCTTATACCTATACTATATATGCTTACAACTGCACTAAGTATAGCTCAGGGTGATGTCTTCTGTGACTTAATTTTCAAAATGGCTACCTGTCATGTATTTTATGTTAAAAGGAAAAAACCCTTGCTCAACATTGCTGATACCTATAAACACCATAAATCTTTCTTTGGTGTGCTTTTAGCTTCCCATTTGTTAATGCTAAGTTGCTAACAAAAAATCTACTTCTTAAAGATGTCTATAGTAAAGAATTAGTGAATAAGATTTTTATAATTTTTAGAAAGAGAAGAATTTTAGAAGAGGACCTTGAATTCTGATGTCTACGTACAGCAAATTGTCTGGTGATACAATAAGATGGTAGTCAGACTTCAGAAAAATTACCATCTCATCCATGTGAAACGCAAACCACGATTTCCAGTTTTACAAACTCTCTTTTGAAAATGAGCATTATGCTGTTAAAACTGGTTTTCTGAGGGCTTTTTCTGTTGTTTGTGTGTGGAGGGGGTGGAGGCAAAGAGACGGGGAAGAAGGAACTGAATGTAGGTAGTGATGAATTTCATTAAGAAGCGATGTTCATCAGTGTGTGTCTTACATTGTTCACTGTTTTTTTATAGAATGTTCCCCCCTTAAAAAAAAAAACAGACTAGTGGGTGTTCAGTGGGTTCTTTTGTTGTTCAATCTGTCAATTAGATTTTTGCAACAAATCTTAAAAGAGGAACAAAGTATGGCAGAAAAGTCTTACTTTAAAATGTAGAAAATGTGAATGCCAAAATTCAAAGTTATAGTTAAAAAAACATGAGTGGAAAGATACCAAGAGATTTTATATAAGCTTGAAAAGAAAAAGTACGGCACCCTGAAAACTGTAAGGCTGGAATAGGGCTATGTCTAAGATCAGATTTGAGAAGAAGGCCAGATCAAAGCAGCAGAATTCTATAGGCCGAAGACGAAATGCCTATATATTTGTGGCTCCATGTTGGCTGACAGAGGGAGAATCAATTACAGCTTCAACTCAGATTTTTCCAAGTCATGGAAAAATGGTAAGAGTCAGGGAACTGCTTCATCTCTATGATATTAAACAATATAAAATGCAAAGGACTACAGGAAGAAACAGCAGAAACTTGACATAGTCGGTTCTGAGGATTATCAGTTAAACCCTCCCTTCCTATGATAGAAGTCAAAAGTAGCTGTCCAAACTGTAGGGTATTTCTTGCCATCGTTTCTCATTGATAAGCTTTTCCTCAATAGTTCTTTTCAGTTCCCCGTGTCAAATTCCTAATGATCTTAAATAGCTGATTTCCAAACATACAACTTTTCATAAAAGGAAAGTAATTGATCGGATACTTGTGGACAACTCTTTTGCAAATGCATTCCAAGTCAACAAAGCAGCAAAGTGATCTTTCGGGGAATATCATGGAATCAGAAAAGAACAGGTAACAAGGTGAAGAGAGTGCCAGTGTAAACTCCCACCCCATTTCTCATCCTAATGGCAGGACCCACCTTTCTCAGGCTCAAACTCCACCTCTGTGATGAGAGGATAACAGCTACTTTCTCCTGGAATCATGGTAAATACTAAATATGGTAACACATGGAAAATCTCGGAGGAGGTGAGGGCCCATTGCGAGAACTCAGAAAATGCGAGGTTCCCACCTCCATCAACCTCTACTGGAGCTAGCGAGAAGCACCTGAGCGATCGAATCACCAGAGAAATAATTGCTCAGAACTTTGCTAGAACAGTAAGAAATCTTTTGTGATATTTTTAGTATTGAAGTCAACAGTCTTCTTAATAAAGACTGAACAATACAAGAAGAATTTTCATGTTGAAATGATGCGTGTGGGTAACTCGGGTAAGGGAGTTTTCTTTTAAAAAATCCCCTCTTCAGAGACATGACTAGCATACATCCTAAAAAGGTATCAAAATTGTTCTTTTCCCTAACAAATTCCCCTTCATTCATGTATATAGACTACTATCATGTGAGAAGAAAATATTCCCACAGAGAAGAAAATATTAGCGTGAAATGTGATTAGTTCATATAAAATTATAACAGTCCTAGTCAAATAAATTCTTTATATGTGCAGGTTAGACTAACAAAGGCATTTTTATTATTTTTAAAGTTAATATTTGATGTTGAAAATTGTATTTGTTATTACAAATCAAGGTGTTTTTGTTATCTGTGGTAAAAAAGAATAAATAATAAATCATCTGAAAACAATTCTCAAACTAATTTGGGGAGACATTAGTTTACTTCTGGCCAATTATCTTAATCCCAGGGGTTTGTATGCTTTTATTTTCCTTTCTAATTTTTTCTAGAAATGCTCTGTATTTAACAATTATGATGAGGATAAAAAGGAGAATTACTAACCTTTGTGCAAACCACTATTTTATAGAAATAATGATATTCTGCAAATTAAAGAATAGCTATTTTTAAGATTATATCATATCATTAGACTTCATAAAATTTTGAAATTTCCTTTCAGTGGATGAGAAAAAAAGAATTTACTTCTGATGAATAAGATAAAAACATACTTCACCTCTATTTTGATTTTTCTGGAATTCATCCTGATATTCTGCCAAATAAGTCTATAAATGTGGAGTTTTAAGAGTATGAACAAATACAATTGTGTCATTCATCATAATTTAAAACGGATAAATCTGAACATCTGTATGATTGCAGTGTTGCCTTGTACTTTAAAGATATGAGTGTATATAAATGCTCACACACACACACACACACACACACACACACACACACACTCTCGCACATACACTGGGTGACTTTAGGCATTTGATCCTGCTCATAGAGCTGCTCTGGCCCACTCAGAAATAAAAAGAGAACACAGCAGAAGTAGGTTTAGAGCTGCGTGTGTCTGCTTCACCTATGTTACAAATGACCCAGAAAGGCTCTGAAACCTGACTATGACCAATGGGACTGATGTCCCTCAGCGGAGATTCCATGAGCCTGTTATCTAACTTTCCTTTTCATTTAGGGCAGAAGCAGTCTGAATTACCGTGGAAACGAAATCACAAATACTTTGGCAGAATCTGTTACATAAAGTTATAGTAATCACGTTCCCCTGTTGTCAGAGGGAAGAATGCCACAGAAATAAAGTGTAGAAAACGTGGCTGAAGGGAGAAAAGATGGCTTGTGAAGGGAAATGAAAGACAAAGGCTCAGATACAGGAAAATGGGAAGGGCCTGTCTGGCTGGCCATGGTAGTTATTTCATAAAACGTTGTCTTGGCTTAGAAGGAAATGAGCTAGAATATTTCTTCGGAGTAGTTCAGTTAATCTGGTCTGGTCAAAATCTGAATTGGAGTTTGGGTCTGAAGAATATAGTTTGACCAGAAATCCATAATGCTATACTTAACCGCTAGCCGGAACAGAAACAGTCCGCATTTTTCTATTAAAGATCTTTGGGGTATTATCATCATGATAGCATCGATTTGCGAAAAGATGAAGTTCTCTTTGGTTTTCTACAAACGATATTGTATGTGTAATGAAAACAGGAGGGTTATATACTGAACTAGTGCTCCAGCATTACAGTAGATCGTTTAACAGATTTGTATCACTTGTTCTTCACACGTTAATCACAGAACAACCAGGAATCCTGCTTCGTGTCTTGTCGCTCCCAGCTAATGAAGTTAGTGTCTGTAATATTGCTGGCTGCTTTTGCAATGAAAACAAGTCCGAAAACTGAAAGTTGCTTTTAAGGTTCCATCTTGAAATGACTCTTGTCTCTTCCATTTCACTAACCGACGCAAGGCACAAATGTATGAAATGCATTTCACAGCAGAGGGACAGGGAAATGCAATTTGACGATATGACCAAAAGGCGAGGGAGCATGGCCAATCACAAGACTCAAATCAATGAGAGGGAGAGATAAAGATGGATTTGCATATTTTTCACTACTGTTTATAATCCCTGCCATCTTAATGATTACACAGACATCTATATTAGTGTATCTAATTGAGGACTAGCTTGTTCTTCATTGCAGACAAAAAAGTATTCCCCCGATTGCCAAGATCCATTTCTTGAAAAAAACAAACAAACAAACAAACAACTTTTTTAACAAAAGAACAGCCAGAGAAAAATATTGGCTGCTAAATTAGTGTGGCTTCACAATAATCGTTCTCCAGTCTTGGTGTCTGAGCAGTGCTGTGCTCACTTTGTTTGATGTATTTTAAAGAACTGATTCATTGTTATTATTATTTTGTCTTTCTATGCTGAAAGTCGCAGTCTTGCTTTATCAGAAATGTCCTTGGATTGACATCACCATCAAGGATCCAGTTGTTACTGCTGTGTGGTTGCCAAGGCAGCTAAAATATAGACCTGGGTTCAAAGTAGTAACCGGGTGTGTAAGAGGGGCGTCATTTCCACACTGCCGAACACAGCCGCCTGAATGTGACAAATTCCATTATCATCATGGGTCTCGTTACCTCAGACCACATGGTGCTATCTAAACAAACGCTCGATTTTCACTGTCAGGTTCTCCAATGTGTCACATTTTTCGTGGGATTTTTGCGTGAATGTCGCAGCTGTTTGTAAACATCGCAAAACCCCCATTAGCTACAGAACGGGTAAGACTATTTTGACCTGAATGAATGGTCCGCCCCTGGAGCCATGATGAGGAATGCCGCATACATGCTGACACTTAAGCCTTAGATTTAAATAGCAACCAGGATCAACTTCCAGCGGAGTAAGCCCATAGGCATTTTCAGTTTCTGACTCCGTTTGGGTCACTTTTCTTTCATCAGGTGGCCTCAAACCATTTAAGTGTATTCAGACATTTAAAGAAACACATTGGTAATAAACTAACAGGTAATCCCGAGAAGATCGTGGTTGCACAATTATTTCCACGAAGAATCTAATATATCCTTGTGGACATAAAGTTTACTGGCTTGTTTGGGACCAGTCCTTGTCTTTAGAAACAGGGACAGCTTTAGAATGTGTCGTACTCTGATCTCTTTCCCTCTGAAAATACCCCATGCTATTTTATGTAGTGGTAATGAGTTAGATATTTCTAGTGCTTGCCTGGATAAGCAGTCATGAGGACAGTTGTAATAAATAAATAGCAAGAGTACATTGCTCTGTTAATAGCAACTTTCATTGACGGATGTAAATGTGTCTTGCAAAAACAAGTGATATAGAATCCTTAGAAAAGCTTTTATTAGCTGAAATGTAATACAACAATTTTTAAATGGAACAGTGAGGCGGAGTGGAGAAAGAATCTCTGACATTGTATTTCTAGCATCAATTGTAATTCTGGACATCAAGTTCGCAATCCAGGCAATTTAAAAGCTAAGAAATGTTGCAGTAAGAAACTGCACTGTTAGTATATTGACTATTTGTGAAAAGTTTTTCTTCCAGATTTTTATGTTTTGTAGAAACACATAGCTACCGAGTAATTATATTCTATAGTTACCTCTAGGGACTACAAGATGATGTATATCCAGTTGAAATTTCATGTAGGATTGAAAATAAGATTTTGGCACTACTTCTCTAATCTTCTTGTCTACTCTTTACAGAATGGACATGTTGTAGTCATGATACCCAAAAGTTAAAGATATTTCTGGTTGAGCTATCTTGAATATAAGCAATTAGTGACTACATTATAGATAGTGATTACAGCAGTAGAGACAAGATCCAAATTTTTTTTTTTCGCAAAGAAGTACTTTTTAAAAAGAAAATTAACGTTCTCATTTTACTTATTTTTGTGATACTAAAGGTTGAACCCAGGGCATTTGGACTGAGGTACAAGCTCAGCCTTTAATTTAATTTAATTTTTTTAAAATTTTGAGATGGGGTCACACTAAATTGTTCAGCCTGGGCTCAAATTTGCAATGCTCTTGCCTCTACCTCCCAGAGTTGTGGGGTGAGAGGCATGTGTCATGCCTGTCTAAAGTTCTTACTAAAAACCATGTTCTAATGAAGATTAGTTAGGATTAAAGGCCTAACTATTAAGATGAAGTTACTTCACTGCATGGTAGGTGAAAGGACCAAAGCATCCTGAGATTTTACTGTGGATAAGTAAGATTTGACTGAATGTAGGGCATTTGTTTTCATTTTACAGATGCAGACACGTTCTTTCATGATTCCTTTTAGTATGATGTTTAAACAAATTGAAGTTTGTTTTAGTTTTAACACATACACACACATACACACACATATACACACACATGCACACCCTTGCTCACATTCTCTCTCCTGCTCCCTCTGACTCACTCTAAAGGGAAATCTCAGCTTGCAACAAGTTGAGTTCCTCTCTTTTACAGCAGGGTGTTTCACGTTTCCTTGAAATAAAGATGGCTCTTGCATTGGAATGTGCATCCTGAATGTCCTTGTGAAAGAAATACTAAAATTGCACACAGGAATTTTGCCTGGGAGTGTCCATATCTGTTTTGTCATAAAAATTATTCCTTGTCAAGACTGGCCTTGTGGAGGGGGGAAGAAATAGATTTTTTGTTCAATTCTCTTCTGTACCACTTGTATGATTCCAGAATATTTTTTCAGACTTTACTCTTACTCTGAAGTCCCCTAAGAAGGCAGGACTTTTAGAAAATGGCCAATTGCAGAGGAGAGTTCAGAGGCTTATTAAATATAATGCAGTGAGTATATCTATATATTACAGATCCTATGTTTTAAGCAAGCAAATATCCATCTTATCAAGATATTTTGTTCAGAGAATTTTGTATATGAATAATATTATAAAAGGTTGCTCTAGGATCAGAAAACAAGTCAAAATAAAACTTGAACTAATGTGATGCTTAGTAACTCTGCCCCTATCTGGCTGACCCATCTCATAGTCTCCTCAGCTGGAAATGTCTCACTCCTAGAAAGCTGATTTCAGCTATGTTAATAGGAAATAATCCAGGAGTATTAATTTCCACTAATTCACTAACTCACCAATGAAAGTGAATCACTGTTGTTGATCTTTCAAACTCTCAAAAGCAGAGAATGGTTAGAATAGCTGATTTCAAAGAAATCATGCCGTTGTAGAGTCTCAACCAAACACAACCAAATAAAAAAATTCAGATAATGTGCAAAAATTCATCACCAGTTAACATATGGGTAGATCTTACCAATCTAAACTTTTTTATTTGTACATTTTAGACATACAATACAATTCAATTTATCACTGGGATCTTGTACCTTTACATGACAGGTCTTGGTTCTTATTTTTTCCCCATTCCCCTGGCCTCCCTTCCCCCCTCCCCCCTTCCCTATTTTCAGACTTTGTTTCCGTGTTTTCTTTTGTCTTATTTTTCTCTTCCCCTTTTACCTTTCCCCACCCCTCCCATTTGCCCAACACCTTTAGACCTTTTCTTCCTACCAAATGTCAATTACCAGTCTAAACTTTTGCTTCTGTGGTTTTTTTATTTTGCTATTTTTTTAGTCTCTATGCTCAATCGTAATTTTGGCAATGTTTTCATTCCTAACATTTTGTACTATTGAATCTTTAAAAAACCCTAATCATTTTCCTTATGCTTCTTATTTCAGCAGCTCTAAAGTGCTAGTGAGTGCAAAAAGTGTACCAGGACAGAAGGTATTGCGTGCTTTATTCTTAGGTAAATTAGAAGCTCTTTGTATTTGCATTTATTTATCTAGTGACTTTTAGGAATTGAGCCTCTGAATTGTGAGGACATAGGCTCTGTGGAAAGCCATTGAGGTTGTATTGAAGTTCCTCACATCACACTACTGGAATGGTCTTTTCTATTTCTTATTTGTAACACATTCATTTTACTAACTTCTAAGTGAAATAGGTGAGGTTTACAAATCATAAACCTAGCTTTGGAGTCATTGTCTTAACATGCACTATTCTTGAGATTTTGGGGAAAACATTTCATCTGTTTGTTTTACTGTTTTCCCATAGATCAAATTAAATTGTGCTTTTAACTGTGGTGAAAAAGGAACCTGTTGAAGCCACAATGGACTAGTAGGTGTGAACATCCCCAACGACACAGGGGGTATTATGCAAAGGTAACAAGTTTTAATTATCAAATGTTATAAAATGGAACAAAATGCATAGATAAGTGTTTTATCTAGCTCTGTGCATGCTAATTTCTTACAGAAATTGGGTACAAGATTTAGGGAAATCATATGTCAAGCACTGTTGTGAAACTAAAATTAACACACAGTTTCAGATTTTATAAATGTCTGTTCGAATATCTTTATATCATTGCTTGCCCTCTCCCTTTCAGATTGCTAAAGGCCTCTATGTACTTCTCAGTGTTCTTAAACACCACCAGTGTTAAAGTGGTTTTCTTCTTCCCTTTTATGGTGTTTGTCTTAGTCTTTTATACTGGAGATACCAGTGTTAATGTTACTCTAGATAAGAACTACAATACTTTTGAACACATATTAAGATTGAAAGGTACTAAAATTAAAATTGCATTATACAAAGCATTTATTAGAGCACATGGGTCTATTTGAAACCCAAGAAATACTTCTGGGGACTTTAAGATGGAACTGAAGACCAGCATAGTGATATACACACAGCTTTAATTCCAGCACTCTGGCAGGTCGAGGCCGGAGGATTCAGTGTTGAAGTCAAACTTGGGAGATATAGAATTTTATCAAAATCCTCTCTTAAAATTAAAAAAATATTAAAGGCACTAGAGATGTTAGCTCTACACACACACACACACACACACACACACACACACACACAAATTAATAGGGGTCAGGGATGTAGCTCAGTGACAACATGCCTGCTTGGTAAGACCAAGGTCCTGAGTTCAACTCCTGGTACTGGAAAACACACTTAAGAGAGGAAATATTTGAAGGTTTCAGACTTACCACTAAAGGTATTGAAATGGGGACAAAAAAGAATAAAACTTTCTATAGTATTGTCATTGGAGTTCATTTACCTAAATAGTCCATGGAGCATTACTAAACATGTTTCAAAATGTAATCTATAAAGTCAGACATCTATACTCCACCCAAGAAGAGGCTGTAGCAAAAGACCAAACACTCGCAATCTTTTTCCATAGATTACAGTTCCACAGGCTTGGCTCATAATGTATAGTATGTTATATGCCTAATTAATCATTCCATTTAATAAAAGTCTTAATTATGACTGTCAATACATGTATTCCAAAATATTTTTCAATTTGATCTTATTCTTTCCAAAATGAATTGTTCTTTAATTCATGTCACTTTTGTACCTTAAATTTACTCTTGTTCTCTATACGAAGAGCTCTGCTGATGTGTAAAATGTCCAGACTGTAAATGCACATTGACTTCATCGCTGTCAAAGTGGCCTGTGTGTCACAGTCATGTAAACTGGCAAAACCACTTAAAGATGTCACATACTTAGGAGTCATCTTTGACCAGTTTGCTGCTCGCTGCTTTGTCAGAAATCATACTGGATGGAAGGGGTCCCATTATATCACTTGCTAACTGAAGTTGCCAGGGAGGCAGAGAATAAGCTATTGCTTTCAAAACGACAGTGGCAGTGCAGGGCCAGGTCCAAAATCTGCATGTCCTTCCATTACTCAACCCTCTTGGTGCCCTCTTCAAAGAAACACTAAAGTTACTTTTTAAATATTTTGTACATTCATAAGTTTTCAGTCACCATTCATCTTGAATCACTGAAACCATTTCTTAAATGGTTTCTTACAGTTCAGTTCCTCTGAAATCCTTCTTCCCTATTGCCATCAAACAATCTTCCCCAAATCCAGATAGGATCAAAGCTCTGCACCCCTAAAAGTTTGTCTAACATTTTCCACAGGTCTAAGGATAAAAGGGTCAGTTTGTTCATGTTAGACTTTTTCTTTCATAAGGTTGGTTTTCCTCAAACTTCTCAAGATTCTTACATACCTTGTCACATAAAGGATGGACTACAGTGAAAGGTAAAAGGTAGCTGACACTGTTTGCCCCAAGAGGCCTCTCACCTGAATGAGAAGTTTCCATATCAGTAGGGCAAATCAGGAGAGCGTCCTGACAGCTGTCACTTTGACGTACCCATGGGTAAAAGCAAATTATAGGGCAGCAGACTCCCCCAGGCTGCGGTCCAGTGCATCCTACTGCAAAGGCAAGTGTTCTTCTACCCTTGATTTTAGACGTACTCCATGTATGTGGCAGTTTAGACGTGAAGGTTCGCTCCACTTCTCAGCCCCAGAAACTCTCCAAGGGGACTTTGTAAGAAAGTCACTCACTTGCACAGTGGAATTTGAGAGTAGTTCCTGGGCTCCAACTCTAAAGCAAAAGGTGCTCTAGAGCACAGCTCTATTAAACCCATCTAAAAGAAGGGTTCCAATGTGTCCACAATTCGGAAGGCAGCTTCCTAAGTAAGGACCCAAGAGTGCCACTCACATATTGTGGCCCTCTGTGTTCATTGCTTCATCTCAGAGGTCTTGGGTTACCTGTTTTAATTTCATTTTAATTTGTATCAGTCACATTTTGTTCGTCATCCTCCTATAATTTTTATAAAATTTTTGTTTTACTGATGGTGTGTTGCTTTCCCTTTGTGTCATGGCGTTACTCAGTTTTTCATTTCTGTCCAGTGATTTCTGAAACAAAGAAGACTCGAGCCTACCCAATCAATTTGAACTAGAAGCTTAGTTTACCTTTAGTTTGTGTGAAAATAGTTGAGTAAATCAATAATTCTAACAAACCATCAAATTATAGAGGATAATTTTACTGAGGGAACTTACCATATGACTCTCAAAAGCTTCAAGAGTATTTCTGTTCATTTATAATATTATTCATTCCTTTTAAAGAAAGACTTCTAAGGATCAACTTATAAAACTTAACTGTTGTACCATATCAAAACTAATGAAATTTAGTGTCTTTATGGAGATTCTGTTTTCCAGTTCAGACATTATTTTAGGAAATTTCAATAGGCTGGCCATGGACTATCAATATTCAATGCTATGGTAATCAGTCAATGACAGCAATAAATGTGCTTTTTGTTGCAAAAAATGTAAACGATATTATTTAGGTCATTTTCACTTACATAAGCAAAACTTACTTTCTTATTTACTATGCCAGTCTCCCACCAATCTTCTCAGCAATTCTTTCAGTCACAGTACCTTTTCAATCATCACGTAAAGATCTGGCGAACTAACAAAGGTGAACTTAATTATAGATGTTCTAAATTCTCCTAGAGGATTACTGATAAGTGATTTATAAGAAGAATTGAAAACCATTATAATACACTCATTGGAACAAATGATGAAGAATCCATGATAGAAAGGAGAAAAAAAGGACAAAATATGTGGAATCTCTTTCTCACAAGGGCTTAAATATCACTGGTGGACATCAAGCATTGCAACCTAACTGAAGCGTACCCTTAAAAATTAATCTCTAAATTGCACATGCATTTCACACAGAAATTCCATTAAATCTGTCTGAAAAGATAACCCATGGGACCAGCACAAAATGTTTTTGTGGCAGGAAATGACTTTTAACTAAAGGTGAAGTAAAATTACAATGGTGTTATTTTAAACTGATTGCTGAAGACAGTGGTTTCTTTGGTCCTTAGTTGGTTTTACTTTCTAATGCTTCTATTTTTTATTTTTAATCGTCAGCACTCCTTTATCTGGTGTTGACGTTTTCGTCTGTGTCTGGTTTTGCCTTCCTCACTCTCTCCAAAGCCATGACCCTTCTAGGCTATCTTTCAGAGAGGTGGTGCCCTGTGTGTACAGAAGACTCTCTTACTATTTCATCTCTCCTCTTCATACCTATCTTGCTGTCCCCGTCAGTATTCATTTGTCCCAGTTGCTTCTTTTCCCAGAGATTTACAGGGGCAAAGAAATAAGGTATCACTGAGAGCTTGAATTAGTAAGTTTTTGGAAAAGCAATGTAGACTCGGTTACAAATCTTATTCATGAACCTTTACATTCTAGCTTAAAATTCTACATGATGAATGATAATTTAAATTATTCTGGAATATATTTCCACATATTATTCTTTCTATTAACACTTCATGCATCTAAACATCCTGTAAATTATATATTTTCTAGAGTCTATATTTTTTATCCTGAAAAGAAATGTTTTTTTTGTCTCAAAAACCTAACAAGTGTTATTTAAAAAGAACCATTTCAATGCTGCCTATTCAATCTACCTGTGCAAATATCAATTTTCTCTCCCCTATTTTTATTAGTATCTGCTTGCAGTATATAAGGATTTACTACAGAGAGCTGGTATACGTATATAAAACATCTTAAATATTATTTCTTCCTCTCCTCACTTCTCTCCTTTCACCCAGCTCCTTCCAATTCTTGTTTCCCTTCCCATTTACAAAAACTCTGTATTTGTTTTCCTTAAATTATTTTTAATCCCCTTCCCTACCTCTTCCTCCACCCTCTCTCTAGATCTTATTCCCCATCCATTTGAAAATTAGCCAGATATAGGATAACATATTTCCTGTTAGCCATATATTGGATAATATATTTGCACTGAGTTGTCAGTAAAGTACACTTTGAAAATGTAGTCATGAATGTATTGATATTCACTTTTCTCTCCGTTAGGATTAACTTTCAACTTAAGTATATGGAGAGATTCTTCGAAGAGGTGGGTGGATAACTGTGGGGTTAAATCAGGGGGTCCCACACTGGATGTGATGCTAGGAGTTAGGGCGTGGTGGGGAGAGGAAGGTCGCTCAGGCACGACTTTGGAGGGTTTATCTCTTGACCCTGCTCTTCTACCTCCATGAAGTGAGCGGCCTTACTCCACCAAGGCCTTTCACCATGTAGCTTACTTCTGTTTTGGAGCCAGGGGACCATGGACTGAACCTTTCAAATGGTGAGGTAATTTTTTTTTTTAAGTGCTCCCTCTTTTGTAAGTTGTGAGTGTCAGATATTTTGGCAGCAGTAGGAAAACTGACTAATAAACTGTTACAGCACATTTTGGAAAACTGTCGAAAGTTACATAAGCAGTTTATGTAAAATGTGTGTCTGTGACACACACACACACACACACACACACACACACGTGTGTTTACATCCAGAAATTTAAAATTAGATGGCGTTTGAACTTGTGCAAGCCTAGGAAAAACCATTAGAAAAAGAAGTACTTTGTTTTCATTCATTCTGAGCTTCTTCAAAATTTCATTTAACTGAAAACTAAAATCATTTAAACAAATATACCTCTTCTCAATCCTTTTCGTGAAAGATAATTAGCAGTACTGATGGAATTTCTCTATAATTTGGTTTCAGAGTTCAGAGACCCTAATAATTTATTATACCTAAGCATTAGCCCTATTAAAAATTATTCAAATACATCAAGTGACTGAAAAATAAGTTTAAAGTAGAATTAACAAGGACTCACCGGGGCTATGCTTGTTGAGAGATTAAGAGTCATAGCCACAAATATAATAGTCACTATTTGTATACCATACCTCCATTAAATAAAGCATTATATACGATTCTGGAGACAGATAAACCAGAAGAAATTCTTCTTTCAGAAATATTGATATTTAAATATCGAAGAATGCCATTGTATATAATTAATTTTTTTAAATGGACAGAAGGAAACTGTATGATATTGATCATTTTTCCTGTAGTCCCAGTTAGTTTTAAACTCTTTTACAAGAAAACAAATCCATTTTCCACCCTTTTAACTGTGAAATGAAAGATATAGATTATTTTGTTCTTAAGAATTATATTAATATATGTTTGCAATGCATATTAAATATATTCCTGTGGGGGATGGGTACATAAACATTTCATCTCACCTCGTTCTCAGTTCCCCTTCCTGTCTCCATGTGTGTCCTTAAATTTTACATATTAGCTGACCAAAAGTGAGTGTTTTGATTACTACCTTACCCCCATCTAAGTGCCCGGACACACTGAAAAGAACATAAATCGGAGAAAGAAGAATCTACTATTAATGAACACCCACAGTCTCTTACGAAAGCAGTGAAAAACAACACACTACTTCCGACTTGTAGAATTTCTTTAAACCACTCATTGTCCATATCTGCCCAAAGGAAACAGTTACTCATATTTTTAAAAGAAATGGCAGGAGAGCAGGTGTGTTAGTCCATGTCTATAGTCCCAGCACCCTGGGAGGCTGAAGCAGGAAAAGCAGCCAGCCTGAAAAACTTAGTAACTCAGTGAGATCCCATCTCCAAAGGAAAAACATAGGTCTGGGATGTAGCTTGGTATGAAGGCCCTGGTTCCACCCTGAAAGGCAGGGAAACTGGTGATTTTTTAAAGAGAAATTAGAGCCATTCATAGGAAAGTGGGTACATTTTGAGGATATACTCTTAAGTGAAATAAATAAGTCACACATGTGTAAATACTGAATAGTTTCTCTGGTATGCATAAACTTTATATAATAGTACACAAGATCCTAATGGGATAATTAACAATGTGAAATAGGAAGAAAAGGGCTAAAGGTGTAGAGAAAGTGGGAAGGGTAGGGGAAAGGGAATAGGGAAAAGAAAAAAAATATGAGAAAATGAAAAATGGAAATAAAGTGTTTGTAAATGGGGAGGAGGGGGTGAAGGGAGGGCAGGGACAAGGGGAAAAAATGAGAATCAAGACCTGTCATGTAGAGGTACAAGATCCCAACAATGAATGTAACTGTACTGTATACCTAGAATGTACCAATAAACTCAATAAAAAGAAAAAAAAGAGATAAACATTTTATGTTTTGAAATGTTTGGGGTACACTAAGTACCCTCCCTCCCTCTCTGGCTTTCTCAGTGTTAGTATTTCACCTTGTCATGGTCCAACTAAGATGCTACCCCTGGTATATTACTACCGTGCAAATCCAAGACTTCATTTGGTTTTATGGTTGCACTGACACTGTTATCCTGGACAACAGCAGACTCCAGATAGTACTTTGTAACCCTGTCTCCTTCTAAGATCTTCTCAGACCTGAAGCTGTTTTTCTGTGTGTCTTTGCTCTTAATGTTTTAACAGTTTTGAGGCACAGAGGTGAGCTGTTCTGTACAATTTCACTCGGCTTGTCTGACATTTTCTCCTGTTTATACTAAGGTTATGGGTTTTCAAGAAGAATAACCCATAACTTAATTTCCTTCGAAAGTCTGCACATCAGGAGTACATGCTAGCAAGTGACCTCATTGCTTATGTTAACCTTGGTCCTTCGACAAAGAGAGTGTTTCCTAAGCTTCCACACTGTAAAGTTATGGATCAGATTAAGACAAGGCAGACATTATAATGATTTGTCTTCCTGCAGGCCAAGACATGCCAGGGATGGCTGGCGTCTAGCAGCAGCTAGGAAGAAGCAAGGCCAGAGGTCCTCCCCATGGTCTTCAGAGAGAGGCCAGTGACAACTATACATCAGCTGTCTAAATTACGGAAAATGGTTGAGAAGAAAATTCTGGTGTTTCTGGCTACCTGACTAATGGTAATTTATTACATCAGCAACAGAAGCAAATAGTTTTCATGCTATTTGGTCAGATTTTTCCAGAGTTGATCTTTGGGGAAATCATCTTTCACGTTGGCTTTGGCTTTTTTACCTTCAAATACTGGATTTAAAAAAATAATATTATTTATGCCGCCTCTCTCTCTCTCTCTCTCTCTCTCTCTCTCTCTCTCTCTCTCTCTCCCCTCCTTCTTTAGGGTCATTATAGACTTAGCGGGCCTTTTCCCTAAATTTTACTTTTACTTACTACTACTCCAGAGATATGTTTACTGAACAATCAGGTAAGTTTCTAAGGGAACAAGAATGAAGCAAAGGAACTAGAAAGATCCTGCAAGTGGTGTGTTCGTCAAGGTCTTTTGTTTATATGTCACATAATCAATAGTTATTGTACTTAACTGGTTAGCTTTCTGATTACCTAAGATTTAAATGATATGTACTTAGTTTTTCAATACTCCAGTACAAGTCCTGTCCTATTACCCCTCCAAAAGGTTCATCAATAAATATTAATAAACCACTGCAAAATTCTGAAACTTGCAGATTTTTAAATTATTACACGTCCAAAAAAATTCATTTAAATTATACAGCAAAATTACTATGGGACACATGCAGGGTTAGCAAACAGAAATGAAGTGAAATATAAAAACTTCACTTTCTGTAGGACCATTACCTTATGCATTAATCCCAATCATCAATTTATTTTGAAAGTTTATTAGCACAATTATCCTGTTGCAAAATGAATAGATGGAGTATTTACTTCTTTTGCATTGCTGCCCAATTAACAACACAATGGATGAATTTCCTTCAGTCTGCAGGAAATTAGCAAATTAGGCATCAGGGGAATAATCCACAAACTAGATAATTACATAAACTGACTAAAAAGTCTCTCTACCCTGAGATTCTTTTTGATAAATAGAAAAGTAGAGAATTCATCAAATTTTATCCTCCTGATATCAGAACTAAGTGTTAGGAAAATAACTTTACTTAGATGTCCATGGGATGTCAACATTATTATGACCAATCAACAGAACAATCAGAGAGAGAAAGAGAGAGAGAGAGACCCAGAGTAGTTGAGAGTAGTTAGTGTCCAGGAACATGGATATAATCAAAACATGATATGTATGTATGACTTGTCACAGTGAAATCTATTAATATGTTTAACTAAGGGAATTAATTATTATACAAAAAAGAAGTGGTAAATGTTTGAGGATAAAGATATGCATAACCTGATTTTAACACTGCACATTTAAACTTGTATAAAAAAAATCACATGGGCCAGGGATTTAGTTCAGCGGTTCCGTGGCCTGCCTTGCAAGCACAGGGACCTGAGTTCAATCCCCAGTACCAAAAATCAATCAATCAATCAATCAATCCATCAATCACATGGTACCTTACTACTAGGTACAAATTTTAGTTTTATGTTATTAATTGAATATTTTAAATCACAAAGGGAGAAAAATAGTGCGGGAAATCAACGGCTAATTAGGTCAAAGAATGGTTTCATTTTTTAATGTTTGATGCAATTCTTATACTGGACAGTTGCCCTTGTTGTTTTATTTTGTCTTGTGTTTTAAATACAAATAGGCTCATTATAGAGCCCTAATCTACTGCACTCAGAGGTCTGTCTCACCTTTACTTGTGCTTTCTGAAACTCAGTTCTTATTCAATTTACTTGGCATAGATATTTAAATTTGAAAATAAAGTCAATTACTGAATCCATGCACATGGAACTTCATTAAATTCTCAGAATCTGTAAGTTTTCTTGCAAGTCTGTATGGGCAATCCATTCTGAATCTTACAGTAACACACTCAGTTTGAGACTTTGGATATGGTAAAATAGCATTGCCTCAAATATGTATTCATAATAATTTTAATGATAAATTAATATTTATTAAGAATGTTCACTTAGATCATCATGGAAAATATGTATAAAGCAAAATGTTCATATAACCTAGAAGCACAAGGGATTTTTCCTGAAATATTATAAAGACACAATGTACTGATCACTGCCCATCATTTCTACCCAGCCTACTAAGCAGCAACCTCGCACACAGGGAAAGAAAAAATACATGATAATACACTTTGATATCTGAGAAATCAAGAAGCATGCACCATAACAATTATAGAATAGAATACTTTAACTATGGTGTATAAATGTTTGAAAAGTTTAGATCATGTTCTAGTTATCCAAGACATAGCCAATGCATCCAAATGATTACTAAAAATTAATATGCATATTCTTTGAAAGCTGTAACTTCTTCTCTTCCAGCTGATTTCTTAATACCAGATAGAACCTGTGGTCATACGATTCAAGATACCAAAATTGGCCCAAGACAAAGTCAGCCCAAGACTGACTGTATACTGTCCTGGGTGCAATGATGAAGTCCATTGTAGTTAAGAAAGAAGTAGGGATATAGTAAATTTGATGGCTATGGTAGGCGTTATTGTTAATTAACCACTCTTTTAGCTCTAAGAATATAATTCACCCTCATTCTTACCATGGTTTCACAGACAAATATATTTTTGTCAGGCTTAGCCATGAATAAGTGCTCACAACAGATACGATGTATTTTGTCTGGGCAGACACTTTAAATAGTGCTTCATGGCTCAGAGAGGTTTATGTTTCTTTGTTCTGTCAGGGAAACATATTAGATTTAAGGGATACTCCTTCAGCCGGATTCTGGGATGAGAAATTGTGGAATATCATACAGCTAATGTGCTCTATGATGAATTCCAAGCAAGAATCGAGTATTTACTGTTAAGTGTTGCTAGACTCTCAGACTTGCTTGTTACAGCAATACAATTTAACTAACACAAATACAAGAGATAATTTTACTTTCACTAATGGTCTTTTAATTACTCAATACCCTTCATCAAGTGTCTGTTCCTCTAGTTAAATTTAAGCTAATGAGGGCAGGTGCTTGTAGATGAAAAATGGTCATACCTTTGAATTGCAATCACAAATTCACTCAGTGGAGTCCACTACCATGAGTTAACTTGGCAATTGAACCATTTGGGACTGCACACTGCTTTTGGGCTATCCTCTCTCAGATGTGGTCACGTACGAGACTTTGAGCCTGAACTGTGTGCTTTTTGACTTCCTAGTTGAATTTGCCCTTATTTGTCGATTATACTGGAAGTATAACACCACAGCTAAGTATAAATGTGTTAAACTCCTGTTCCTGCCAAATGCAAAACCAAAGTTCCACTTGGTCCTCTATTTCTCTCTGATTAAAAGTAGAGAAACATCACTCAGAGTATAGATGCGCAGACCACCCATCTGAAAGTTTGAGATTGATTGCGAAAGCATTACACAGCAGCCTAAGCAGTTCCCATATGCGAAGTGGAGCTAGTTGGATCCTTTAAGGAAAGAAGTGACATAGTTATTTTTCTTATTTAAGTGGACAAATGAAATTGTGCAAGTAGTAGGGTAGAGAGAAAATATTGGCAGAAAAATTAGATATTAAGCTTTCACAAATGTTAAAATTCAGGCAGGTAGAAGGTTTTAAAGACATGGCGTGAAACATTAGTAGTGGACACAAAAGGACACACACAAACTGTAATGTAATTTCAACAAAGAGAACAAGTTCCATTTGATGGAAGTGATACTTCTGCTTTAATAAAATATATTGCACTCTGAACGTAAGTGACGGAGTGACTCAAGTGATCATTTGTAGATGAGAGAATGCTACTCATCGACCATTTGACACTATCAATGAAATGCTATTTATTATTCAGTAAATACAGTGAAAGAAGAAAAATAAACTCCAACCAGGGAGAAAGAGAAAACACAAACACAGAAAGAGAAGGTGATTTAAAAGTGTCCAGAAATGTTAATACAACACACATTATGTGATAAGACGGAGTCCTTAGTGAGATACTATTGTTTTAAATGTTAAGAATCACATAGTCTGTGTTGTTTCTTTTTTTTTAAGCTCATGAAGGGTACATAATTTGACTTATTCATTATTGGCAGTGTGAAAAATAGGTTCATCTTCAAAACATTCAAGGTTGTACTTTGACTAAATAAATGTTATTGTCAACATTTTATGACTGATTTGTTTAATATTAATAAGTTATTTTAAGGATAAAAAAATAGAAAGTCAGAAGGTTGAGATCTTTCAACCAATAATCATAGTAGCAAAGGTCAACATCTTATTTCTCTTTTGCTTCAAATTTACTTTTATCAGTACATATTTGTGATACATAATAATCGCGTACCTCATGGGGAGTTGGTCCACATATTTAACATATCTCAATTATTCTTATACCCTTCTTTTCCCCTCGCACCTTCCTCCATTTCTTGATTCTCTTGGTTCTGTTCCTCTTGAAGGAGAGATTGGCTCATGTTGCCCTAAAGGGAGGAAATGCAGTTAATGCTTTTATTGAAGGAGAAAGAAAAGAAGACAGAAAGACAGGAAGGAAGGAAGGAAGGAAGGAAGGAAGGAAGGAAGGAAAGAAAGAAAGAAAGAGAAAGAAAGGAGGGAAGGATGGAGGAGCAAGCGGAGAGAAGGAGGGTAGAAGGGAAAAGGAAAGGAGGGAGGAAGGACAGAAGGAAGGAGGCAAGGAAGAAATCAAGGAAAGAAGGAACAATAACGGTAAAAGGGGGAGAGAGGAGGGAAGGAGCGATCACATGTGCAATGACATTGTAAATATACTAGTCCCAGAATTAATACTTTATATTAAAGGGACCTTTTGTTCACTTTATTAATCAAAATTTCCTTTTTCTTAGACTCAATATGAAAATCTCAAATTTAACTGGGTAGTAAAAGAAGAGCTATATTTAATACAAAATAAGGATGATATTCAGAATTGTATTCTAGGCACTGTTTCCAATCAGATATGTGTTGATAATTCTGATGCATGCCCTGAAGAAAAAAGGTAAAATTTACCACTGAAAGAGCTGTCTTGACACTTTGAAACACCTGCTGTTCATAGGATGTCTCAAAGTAGCAGCTACTCATGGTATAGGACAAAGTCATTTTCTTGAATGATTGATTCAAAGAGGTCAATTTTGCCAGACTAGGATAGGGAATGTAATGCATTTTAATGATAAGTATAGTGAATGCATGTTCATGATGGAATAGATTCTTATTAATAAACACAATGGTCTTCTTAGAAGACCCAAATAAACCTAAATCTCTCTCTTCTTATTTTCCACTAATATATCCATTCAAATATAGCCTAAAGAGCAAAATCATCTTCACCTGCTGCTTAAAAGAATGACAGAAATCAAGCAAATTCCCAGTTCTTACAAGAAATTCTACAGTCTGCCACCGAAGAGGTGAGAACATGGGATCTTCCCTTAGGCCGACCTCTTGGGTTGGGCACGCTGTTAGAGGCTGGCTGTGTAATGAATGCAGCCCCGTCTTGGAATCCCAGAAGTGGGCTCAAGTGGGTGAATTGGGTGCGCGATGTAGGAGATATGAGAAGAGCTCATCATTCCAGCTTTTAATAACGATGAGAAAAACATGCAAACGTCAGCAGGAACCCTGAACACAGTTCTGAGGGTCTAACGAAGAGTAAGAGTGAAACATCTCCCTCTGACATGCGCTTTAAAGTGGAAAACTGGTTAAATGCAGGAAATCTCTTACTATGAAGAGGGAAGGGGAATAAAAACATCTATTTAAGCATCTGTTTAATCTCAAATCCACGAGACCTCATCTAGATAATTCTGCTGTGATACAAAGCCAACAAGAGGGGATGTAAGTTTCAGCATCACAGAAGTAGAATAATCTTTTCTTTGTCCTCTTATTTACCCTTCTACTGAGTTTGTAACTGGATCTTAAAATTTTCCTTGTAGCATTAGAACCAGTAGAAACTTATCTCAACACCAAAAGGATCTATAAACTGTACAAGGGTCACAAAATCTCAAATCTGTATACTGTGAAACTTCATCCCCAAAGATCAACGAAATAACCACAAGAAAAGATAAAGAACAGTAATAACAATTATCCAGTAATATTTTAAGGAGCCAAGTAGAAGAAAAAAGTTAAGAGAAAAATTAGCCCTGTTTTCCTCAATGCAGAACACCTCTATGAAAACAGATTTTGGCAAAGTTGCTGTGCTTTTGTGAGTAAAAGAAAGTATAGTAAATATGAAACAGAAATTGAATAGATTAAATTAAGAACAATTAAAATCATTATCAAAATAATTAAGCAGTAGAACTCCATGGTTTAGACAGTCAGTCAAACAAAAATAAAACTGAGGATCATGTAAAGTGTGAAAGATCATTAATTTTTCTGAGATAAAGAAGAGAAAATGGCCGATATAGGAAAGAGTGAAAAGCTATCACCATATTTAAATGCTTAACGATATTTGGTAACCAGGCAATCACTACAGTGACAATTAACAGCACAAAATAAGATACCCAGAAATTGTAAGTCTCATAACAGAAGCACATGATACTACCATCGAGAGAGGATCCTTGACAAAAATACAAAATTGAATCTAATTGATGTAATTTTTCATGGTCTGCATGTGTGGAACATAGGCCCTAGGCAGTGAGGACGAACCTTTTACAGCTGTAGGCGATGCAAATAGCCCACTGTGCAACTCCTGCTGTAGACTTGCTACCCCTGGGAAAGAAAAATCTAGCTGTGGGAAATTCTGTAAGAGGGATGTACCCTGTTCGACTGGAGAGGAAACAAGAGTAGTAGAGCAGAGATCAGAAAAGATTCATGAGGCATAGCAACCAAATTAAATCTAAATACAGTCTGAAGTTCGGAGAAAATCAGCCCGAGGATATGATGTAGGGCTCCCCTCAAGATGCACGATGCTAAAGAGAAATCCATGTGTGTTGTGCAAAGCCCAAATATTCACTTACGTGTCGCTGGCATGAGCACAGGGAAGAGCATTTTTTCCATTCTCTAAGGCTGAATTTCATTTGCTTGACATTTCTGGCCTCTTTCTGCTCCTTAGCTCACACTCGAGTGGGAGCAGCTGAGAAATATTTAATTGGGAAGTAAAGAGGGCCATAGAGGGGAAGCTGACAGTCTTTATTGCAATAGGGTAAGAACAATATCACTGCTTTTCAAACTAAAATCAGCTGAATTTGATGGACCTTTAGTGAAATTCTAATTTAAATTATGAGCTCCCTATCTGGTCATATTGTGCTGCCCAACTAGCCAGAAATCAATATTGTACTCAGTACCAGAGAGAGAAAAGATAGAGTATCTAAAAGAAACACAGCTTTTGCATAAGGGTCAAGAATTATCTTCAACAACACAATTATAGATCGGTTCTGAATGGTGAATCATGAATGCAGAGGAAAACCTCCTTCCTAGCTGTATTGTTTAGTCCCATGCTATTGCATAACTAGAAGCAGTGGACAGAGTCACCCTGCTATTGATCTGGAAATGCCTGCTCATGGAGAGAGCTTTATGACTTGAAAATTTCTCATTGGAACTCTGCAAAGCAGAAGCAGAGCAAGGAGAACATAGGGATTCAGATGCGTGGAATATACTAAGCAAGCAGGAAAGAACTTCACTAAGACCTCACAATGGGAAAGCCACCAAAACAAACATAAATTTATAGAAGAGTCTAGTGATAGCTCAGAAGGAACTCTGAAAAATAATTTCACATAAATCAACTATAGCCCCATCATATAGGAATACATAGTACTAAAATTAATCTTTTATTGGGAGAATCCTTCTGTGTGTTTAATTTCTTTGAACTTCAATTTATAAGGACAATATAATTTCATTCACACTTCAGTACTTGTTTCAGAGCTGCTAAGTGGGTGAATATGCCCAAATATGATGTTTAGCATTGGAAAACATACTAGAATTCTATGAAATAATTGCTCCATAAAAGATTTCCATTTGGAAGACATTTTAATTGCTCTACCTTTCTCCCAAATTATTTTCAATCAGTTTACAAATTATAGTAGGGACAAGAGATGCTAATTGTTGGCTTGCTCAAACACTAATTTATGTGAACATAAAAGAAAGATTTTCTTACCTGAGTATAGGTTCAGAAAAATCTCGACACTAAAATAACTATCACAATAGGATTATTAGGGGCATGGTTCAGAAATCATTCACCAAAACTAACTCATAAAAGGAGTGGTGCTACAGAAAATAACCAGTGATTCTGAAGGAAACCAATAAAAAAAATCAAACATAAGAAATAATAGAAAGAATGAATAATTTTTAGCTTATAGAAATTTTCATTCATTAAACTTACTTTTATTGATTACCTATCATGGTAGATGGTAGAAACACGGTATTTTTTGTGTGTATGAAATAGGAAGAAAAGGGCTAAAGAAACATGGCATTGAACAGACATCTATGTACTTGTCTCTACAGAGTTTAAATTCCAGCTAACCAGAAATAACCAAACAAAAACATGAAGAGAAAAAGATGCCCTGCTGTCATTCTATATGATTAAAGAAAGAGAAAAAGTAATAAACCTGGGCAAAGGGTAATGTGTTGAAGAAGTAGAGAAGAGTTGTTTATTCTCTCTCTCTCTCTCTCTCTCTCTAGACAATGATAATCCTTGTCTTAGTTTTGAATCCCAGTAACCAACGCAGATCATCTTTTTCAATTTACAATTAATACTTGGGAAAATCTGTTTACCCAGGGTTAGAATCTTTTACACAACCAGTGGCTAAAGAATAGGGTAGGTTGAGGTCTGGATGGGGTGGATTGGGATAGGGAATTCAAATCACGTGACATTAACATAAGAATTAGTTGTCTTGGCAGACTTTGCTACTTGCCTATACAATATCTCACCTCTTCTATTTTAGAACCATAATTTTGTAGGAGGCAATAATGCTCCCAGGCAACACACAACATTGCTTAGCTTTTCTTGGATGAAAGAGTCATTTGACAGGCTCTGGCAAAATGACACATCACTGGATTCTCCAGAAGAGGCTTTGGGGGGAACATTGGTAAAGGGAAACGAGGAAATCACAGGACTTGTGTTGTTGGCATTGATATTCTTCTTCCTCAGACCACAGGCAGTGCTGTATGGCTAGCCATCTCACAAGCACAGAGTGGCATCCCCAAGGATAAAATATCAAGCCATATTGAAGCGAAAGCCCAAAGGAAATGAAGTCTTTAAAGTCATATAAAAAGTACAGCATGAGCCCTGCAAGTGTCACCTTCAGAATTTTGTGACAAGAGAAAAATAAACTTTCTGTGTAGTTAAACCAGTGTAAGTTGAGATCTCAGTCACTGTAATGGGGTTTTGATACATTATCATAACTAAGTAGATTTTGGCTAGTTCACAAACTGAGATTTACCTTTAGCAAGTAATGGTGATAACAGTAATCAAAATATGAAAATAAAAATGTTATTGTAAAAATACAGATAAAACCTATGAAAATTAGGAGAGAGCACAGAGAAAGGGTTATGCAAACACAGTACTCCTTATGCTCCATAAAAGTTTAGACTAATGTAAATAATTTAAAAGAAGTATTTGTGCCATGTTTTAAAATAATTACTACACTATAAACATCAAATCCATGGTGTAAAAGGAGATATAATTCAACCTTAATAAAAACATGTAGCAAATAACAAAGAGAAAAATCTTATACAAACATGAATGCAGATCTTGTGCATGTAATAAAAACTCAGATTAAAATGGGGAAAAATGCTAGCTAAATTTAAGATAGGGACCTAGACTACAAAGAATACAGAAATCTAAAAGTAAGTTCATGAGAAAGTTGTATTAATAAGCTTTTGCATAAAACCATCACATGAGTGTTACTAATATTATTAGTAACAATAAATTAGAAATCATCACAAAATTGTTACATAGAGTAGTCTCTTTATTGTTTAGGTTTGAAAATGATAAAGGTCAAACAGTAAACAATATCCACGCACCAAGCAATATAGTACCTAAAAGCACAAGGGGAATATTGTCAGAAGCATAGTATTTGCCAGGAAAAATAGTAGAAAATATTATGTTCTCATTATCAGTCTGTGGTAGTGACAGGTCCATTATGTAAAATTCAATAAAACCTCCAGAAAATATAAGTTAAAGTAAAGTATGGCTTTGGTATCATGGGAATGTGAGTTTTAATCTTGGATCCAAGTCAGATGCTAATAGTTTTGAGGGGTCAAAAATTCCTCATGTTTGGAATTAAAGAGAGAGGAGGAACAGAAAAAAGAGACTGAGAAGTAGAGGAAAAAGGAAAGTGGAAGGAAGGAGGAGAAACAGAGGAGGAAGACAAAAAGGAAAAAGATAAAATAACACGAAGAAAAATCTAAAAGCTAAAACAGGTCCTGTGTTTGGGCCGCTGTATGTGTTAATTCATTCAGTCTTCACATATACCTATTGTCATTTTAAAAATGAACATCTTTTAGAGGTAATTTTCCTAAGACCACATGAAGAGGTATTGTGATTTTGTTTTTTTTTATCATATTTTCTTTTTCAAATATTTGAAATTTACTTTTAGAGGCATTCTACCGAAAGCTTAAAAACCAAAAGGACATAAATCTGTTTTGGGAGAAACAAAATAATAAAGCATGATTAGGGTAAATTTCTTCACTGGAGAGTCAAATTAGTATTTTTTCCTCCTGGTTAACACTTCTTATAGTCACTAAAAGGTAGTTTAAATTTTTAGTATTTATAGAATTGAAAATGATTTGGGAGAAAATATTTCTAAAATTATTCACATTTGTTTTCCAACCTCAGAAACATGAAGTACAGAGAGTGAAATAGCTTGAAGAAGTAAAAATTTGTTCAGCTTTTGCACAAATTATATGATGTAGGTCAAACATAGTTCAAGATAGGAATCTTTCCACTTTTATAAAATTACTATTTGAAATCCTTTAAAGCATTATTCTCTTCAAACATTTTGAAACAAAAAAATTTGCCTTTTGATTGGAACTATGTGTTTCATTATAAAGATGGAACACGATGTTCTGGCTTACATATTCTCTGCAGAAGGAGGTCCTTTTTTGTACTGAATTTTTAGCATATAGTAAAGATCCAGATTGTAAAAAATTAATTTCAGGCATGACAGACTGGAAGTATATATTGAACAGATCTGGGAACAGAAATGATGCAAATGCCTTTCTCCCAGCTTCTGAAAATTATGTAATGGATCAGAATTTCAAGATAGACTTCTGTTTGAGTGAAACATGGACTCTCAATCAGAGCATGGCACCAAAAATGACATTTGGAAAGCAAAAGTATAAGACAGTTTCTCACAAATGGTAGATCCACGAGCACTGAGTCTAGAGTTATCACTATAGCTGGTCATCAGGATACTCACGCATGTTAGTTATTAGTGATGGTAAGAGAATTAAGATAAAATTCCCCTGAATGAGCAAGAGCAGTGAAAGAAATTGACTCATGAAAGGAAGACCCGTGGTACATTAAGAGCTAGGAATAAAAATCACTGATATTGTTTTAAATCATTAGTGTGTTGCTATTACATTTAAAGTATTACACAGTTTGTTCAGTCACCACAATAATGATAACATTTACTTTGCTTTTACATTGATTTATTTTTTATTTAGCATTTCTAGCTCAAATAAAATAACAATACTGAAAAAACGGGCTGGCAAAAATAATTGAAATATTTGCACCTTCCTATTCTTAAACTGTTCATATGACAGCTGCAAAGAGGGCAACAGAACAGTGCTAGACATTTGCTAGTTTGTGTAGGTTTTGCTACAATGTTGTTGATGAATTATACACATATACTCAAGAAACTATTGAAAATGAACAATTCTAATATATGAAATAATGAACTCATTTACAGTTGTGCACACATACCAAGAATTACACATCTTCCTAATAAAATAAGAGGACTATCAATACAGCAGAGGGATGCAATTTTAAGATTTTGTTAAAACAGTTTGCCAATTGATTACCCACAAATTTCACGTGACAGTACTCCACAAGTGTTTGTCAAAAGCCTGTTAGTGCAATTTTTGCTCAAATGATTTTTGGGAGAGGAAGAAGTGAAAAAAAAAATAGAATTTCTCTAAAAAAGAGAAAGACAGATTCACATTATTCAAAAAGTACAAACAGAGTGCTGTGGGAATTTACAGGTATCTTAAATGTCTGAAGCCTTGTCAGAGACTTCATGGCAGGGCTGGCATTTGAGACAGCACAGTTAGAAAGGGCATAAATTCAACACGGAGAGCCATGAACACCGGTGTAACTTAAGGGTGAAAGGGTAAATCTCCTCTCATAAAACTGCCTATAATAAAGCTCAATAAAGTCTTCTGCTCACTTTGATTCAATGGATAGAAGACAAAGGATCTATCAGAAAGAGCGAATCACACTCAGTTTCCCAAACCCTCAAGGAAATGCTTAGCCAGACTCTGTGAGTAGCTTGTGTAAAATTATTTTTCATTTCTGGGTCTCTCTAATCAACCACATGTTTTACCTATTTGTGTGTTTTTCACTTTTATATATTATTATTATTATTATGTATGTATAAATAGATCTCACTTAATTTTATTGATGTTAAAGTAGATAATTAAACACATACACACGAAGACAGAAAAGAAGTGTCTTTTGCTCTCAAAAAGGGAGATAAAGCTTTTGTGAAATGGGAAGGGGGCCAAGAGAAGGGAAGAGGGAGGGAGTAAGAAAATTAAGATGAGTTGTGCACATGTACCATCTCCTTATGTACTAATAAAAATGTAAAATAATTAAAACTATTACCTCGATGTCATCACAAAATTTTTACAGTAACCTCTCAAAAATTGTATAGTCTTTCAAAGGATTTCTTGTTCTGCAAAATATTTTCCTAGAATTTCTTTCAGAATGGCTCTGACTAAACCGATCTTTAAGATAACATAACACTGTGAAATTCTACACCACAGAGATTCTCAATTTAAATGTAAATTCTCACCCTTCTCATTACCTGAGAGAAACAACTCCAAAGAATAAGATGTGCTATGGAAAAGCCAATCTAAAAGAGACAAACAAACAGGAGTATGAGATATTGGTAAAATAGAGAAAAAGAGAGAAAGAGTATTGTGTAATTACCTAAATTACTTCTATGATTTATTAAACCGAACTATTTTCAATGTTTGAATAACCAAGATATGGTGACAAAATTTGAAAGTATGGTTCATACTTTAAATTCCTGTTGTTTCCTTGTTTTTGTACAGTATCCTGAATAAATATTTTACTCGGTAATAATATTTTCAGTTCTCCAGAGTCTTTTAAGTGGATCCCAGCTCAATCTTTATTTCAAGGTAAACAGTGTATTTGCTACTCTTTAAAGATGCTCTTTTTGTATTTACACTTTTCACTTATAACAAAGGGAAGGCTAGAGGGACCATAACAATCTGATGGCATAGAAATCCCCACTGGTTCTTGAATCCCTTTCGTGTTCTCTCATTGTGGTATTCTATCCCTTGTTACCTTCCTTTTCTAGCGATAGAGCTTTACGTTCTTAAGTTCTGCCTTTATACTCTCTTCTCCAAGAAGACTCTCAAAACAAAGTAGCTATGATTCTCTGGTTGGTTTCATATGGCAGGAATGGGTGAAACGCCTTGCCTCTATTACTCTGTTAGTACTTTCAGGAACCCTCTTAGTACTGCCAGACTGATTTGCAGATGAGGAAATTGAAGTTTAGTTTTTTTTGTTTTTGTTTTTTTTCAAGTAACATCTGGGTGTGTCAGACTCCAAAAAGCAGCATGCTTCCATAAGGTTTTTTTTTGTGTCTTCCTTTCCCAGATCTTTGCTGGTATGTGTGTGTGTTTGTGTATGTGCGTGTGCATGCAAATATGTATGTATAGGAATGTGTCAATATTACAGCCAGTCTTTTAAAAAAAATCTTATATCATACAGTGGCTAAAGGAAATGGAAGAGTTTCGTTCATAGTATTTGTGGGGTCTTCACAGAGTCTGCATATCCTTTCTCATCTAACATAGTAATATAACATAGTAGTTACTCAATAAATTATTATTCAGTGAACAACAAATGCTTTTCTAAGTTTATCTAAGAGCTACCTGAATAGAGCTATAAATGCCTTAATTCATATATTTTTCACTCATTTGTGCCCACACAGCTTTTGACTGGGGATAATAATTTTTCTGCTAATGTCATTTTTCCCATTTTGAAACCACATTTTAAGGAAATTTGCCTATGACTAAGAATATGTTCTGAATTTGTCAGATTTGATTTTGCATAGCAAAAATGATTACATATTAACAATTTTATCACAAATCACCTTTTGTAGCAGGAAAAGCAAGAAAGAAATTTCTTTAGGGGTCTTATTTTTGAGTTGATACTAATTAGTTTCTTTTTAAACCAAGTTTAAAGCTCACACTGTTCTGGCTTGAGCATTGCCAAATGATAATCCACTGTGACACACATTTCCTATAGCAATAACATTTTGGCAGATAAACTCCCCAATGAGAAACTATTCCTATGCTGAGATGAATTTTGTGATAGAACGCAAATGAAAAAAAAAAGTAACAGAGTTTTAAAAAAAATACTCCACAGTATAATGAATCCCTTTTCCATGTTTACTGAAAGTGCCTAAATCCAGAGAGGGTAAAAACATTGAGTACATAATGAAGAATACAACATAGATTCCTCCTTGTCATTGGAAGGTGGATAGATTATCTGATTATTATTTACACTGAAATTCATTCCTGGAAATCGTGTATCCCTTGCCTTCATTATGCAATGCTGTCTTGGACCTGGGAGTCTAGAAATGTGGAAATTATAACACTTTGACACACCATGCAAATGAGGAATCGCTGTAACATGCTATTTAAATAAGGTTTGGAACAAACAGTCAGTAGGGAAGTTTGAAAACTTATAACGAGATTACCTCCTAACTTTTATACAAGTATTCTTGTATTTCCCCAGTCATCTTCTAATTTCAACAAGAGTGTACAGCAAGCCAATTTAGCTCTCCAACACCGGGGCTGAACAGTGCCTTTGCGGGGCAATCAGTCAGGAGCCCAGCTGGTCCTCGGAACAGCTCCTTCCTTTAGGTAACATCTGACCTAGGAGATCCTTGTCTCTTTGATGGAAATATGTGAAATGCACATTATGGGTCTCACCAGCAAGCTATTTCACATCATCAGTTCTGAAACTGGGGATACTGCGGGTTGGGTGGTAGGGTGTCTGTATTAATCTCAGCAAGTTACTCACTTTCCGCATGTTATTTTCATGATTCGTTGCAAGGCCTGGAGCACTAGATGCTTATGAGAAGCCTTCAGAAAGACTAGATGGAAAAATTTCTTTTTAAAATGAAAACTAAAGTTTATTTTTAATACCACAACAAATGAAGCACGGGTGACCACAGGCATGGAAAAAAGAGTAAAATGAAAACACTTCACCCTCAGATCTAAAATCCAGTATCTTTAGAATTATGCTCTTTTGAGAGGTAATTGTTTGTGCATCAGACACCAAAAACATTAGAAATGAATAAAATATAGGTTATAGGGTAGTTCAAAATTCAGACCTCCTTCTTATAAACCTCTGCCAGATAGGCTAATCATAAAAACATGAATTTATTCAAAGTAAAGTATACCTCCATCTTTGTACAGGTCAAGAGCAGCTAACCAGAGGCAGCGGGGAGACCGTCTCCAGCATGCCTTGTGTCTCCTATAGTTACAGCATGTTTTGCATTCCAATCACATTCCGCATCCCTTCCTTTCACCTTTTCACTGTCACTTCTTTTTTTCAAAGTTGTTGCTTTAAATGATCATTTCATGTGAAACATTGTTTTTTTCTGTAAAAGAAGAATGAAAAAGCACATACATCTAATGGGGAAAAAAAAAATAAAGCTTCTACAGGCTCCACACCAGAGAGGACACAGAACTATCAATGGAAGAATCTGTTCAGAGAGGCCCAGACGGTCCCACCCTGGAGAAACCAATGCATCTCCTCAGAAACTATTTCAGTCCCCATTGCTCTCTAAATAGCCTTCTGTAGAATTTCCCAAGGAGAGTTCTTCCCGGAGCACTTGGGAAAGGTCCTTCCATTAGGATGGGCTTTTGGAAAAGCAGTGGATAAAAGAGATCATTAGGTCAGGTTACTAAAGATAGCCTGCCATGCCCTACACTGTAATTCTGATGGGGGGGCCAAGAAAAGAATTCATCATAATGAAACAGCGGACAGTGTTCTGGACTCAAGAGTGGCTGTCCCAATGTTAATACACATTCACATCGGATTATGGAAAGCTATAGCTTACAAATAGTCTCATTTCTAAGGTTTTCTTTCCTGAAACTATTTCCCAGAATAGCGTCTTTTGAAATGGTGACCTTTCTCATTTACATGAATAAAAGAGCTTCTCTGGGTTTACTCCTGTGGGGGAGTTTTTTGTTTTTTTTTTTCAGAGTCATGAATTTTTGATTTACCGATTCATCTTCTTGAGGCTCAGATACTATGGACTTCTGCTCGTTTTGTCCTGGGACCACAGAGACATGACGCTAATCTCTGTGGCCTTTAGCAGAATCATCTGAGATCAGTTTATGGCTCTCTTCATCTTTCATCTTCAAATCACCAGACTCTGAAAAACCCTGAGGAGCGTACAAGTTGGGGAAAGTGCCAAGTTCTTTTGGGTTCTCTTTGGGCCTGTGTTCCTTTTCTCTGGCCTCAGGAGATCTTGGAGGCTTCTCTGGTTATTGTGGATAGGATAGGGTTTTAAGGAGGCCCAGGCCTAGAGTTCCAGGCCCCAAGTGGGTCCTGGGGCTTGGAGGAGCTTTAGGAGGAGGAGCTTTAGGAGGCGCAGGCTCTGAGGTCCTCTGGATTGGAGGCTCTGTTTGGTGTTCAGAGCCTCCGTTTGAATGTGGGATGGCAACACTATTTCTGAGAGCGAGGAAAACTTCTCTGAAGGGGTCTGAGCTCTGTCTGGTGATGGAGCTGGGGAGCAAAGGAGAACTACCGCCTGGGCCTTGTCCCCCTCAGAGGTGGGACAGGGCTGGAACTGATTTTGCAGATTGGTACTAGCTCTCCTGCCTCAGAGGAACTTGTTTCAGACCTTTCCTCAATTCTTCCATCTTTTAAAGGATGCTTCTTGAATCTCAGAATCATCTTCTCCAGGGGCTGCATTGGCTGTGGGCTGCTGTTCAGTTGCTGAGACAGATTCACTCTCACTAATCCAGGAAAGTACAGAGGGACTGGTAGGTGAGGTAAGAGGGCCAGAGATGGTAGGTGCTCGAGCTGGGGAAGCAATGTGTACGGTGCAGCTGCTGCTGCTTGACTGTCCCTTCACCACCAAGTCTCTGTTGGAATGCTGCTTCTCTGGGTTACTCACCACCCACGGAGACTTACAGTTCATCTCCCCGTAGAAGACAGTGAGATACACTTTGGGAGCTGGTCACATGCCATTTCCTCCAGTCCATGGTCAGTCCATGGTCATCTCCTCCAGTAACTCCAGTTCAGAGCTTTGAACACAAGCTGGCATTTGCTGGACTTGTCTTCTGCCTTGGCAGTCCTGGCTTCACCTTTTATCTTAGCTTTCTGCACCACACAAGCTTTTGACCCTGCTTTCCAATTCTCTTCTTAACCTTACTGAGAGAGTAAACAGTTTTCCCATGGCCCTCAAGTTCTGGTCAGCCAATTCCTCTTTGTTGTTGTCCCAAAGGAGATCATTATTCCCTGAGATGGCCCCATCCCACTCGCTGGCTGAAGGTCTCTTGCGGGCTCTTTGGCATGCTCTGAACTTCCTGAGATCACTGTGAGTGAACCAAGGAAGGGCTCGTGTAGCTTGTGGACTTCTGCCTCTTGTTGGGAGAAGTTACTGGCACTTTGCTCAAATTGCTCATCTTTGGTTTCTGTGATTTTCCCCAATTTTTGCAGTGCCTTCTCCTGCACCCTGCTTCCTGTGTACCCACTTGAGGCTGAGAGGCCAGCGGCACTGCCCCATGTTCTTGGCTTTCCTGTCCTGCTGGCTCTCTAGAGATAGCTGGTCTGGCCTTGCACCCTGTGATTTCTGCAGACCTCTGTGGGCCTGGCACACTTTCTTAACAGAGTTTACCAAAAGCACATTTCAGTTTCTTGTATTTATCATCCACTTAAGAAATATGGACATATGCGTGCCTGGTTGTTTCCTTTGTTGAAATGTATTGAAATCTCACTTATATTTAAATGAAATATTTCCCATGGTAAGAACTGCTAACCCAAGTTTTTAGTAATCTTTCCATTTTTATTCTGTGTACATTAAATTTTTGATTAAAGAGCTCATGATATCTGGTTGGCATTAGATGTGCCAATTCTTCATTGTTTTATTGTGCTCATAGGTGCGTGTTTAAAACTTTTTAATACTTTTACAATAGGTAATTGCTATTTTCAGTCATAGTAATATAACCTTAGTAGCACTGTCTGCTGGTTGGTAAATGTACCTAAACATAAGTACTGTGCACTATACTTAGTTTTCTATGAGAAGTTTGAAAAGTATATATTATTCTCCTTTGTCCACAAATAATCACATTTTCACAGCTTTTTGTAAAATGAAAAATCAGCTCTTATATAAACATCTGAGATGAAATACACTTCACTGTTAATTCATTTTCTGTGGTAGTTTGGATCTAAGGAAACCTCAGTAGGGTTTTCCCTATGTAGTTCCTAGATTTTAATCTATTGATTGGCTACGTGCTACAGGTTTAGTGAAAATACTTTCAGATTGTGTATTAATTTCAAGTGATTATTAAATGAAGACTTTTATTTTTAAGTAAAAATTTCTAAAAGAAGTTTCTTCTTCTTCTTTTTTTTTTTTTTTTCTGGTACCAGGGATTGAACTTGGGTTCTTGTGCTTGTGAGGCAGGCAGTGGAACCACTGAGCTACATCCCTGGCACGAAGTTTCTTTTCATAAGCTATTGCTTATGTATATTAAGAGGCCATTTTTATAACTTACATCTATCTCATTAATTTTTGTTTTCTATGAAAATATAACACCTTTAATTCATGTTGAATGCATTTTGACACCTTTCCATTGATATCAGGGAAGTCTAGCACTGAAAGACACATATTGTACCCCTGTGCATTTAACAGCTCAGGAAAATGTACTCTCTCAGCATTATTTGAAATTTGACAATTTTTCCTGGAATTTTTTCTTTTGAAAAATATTAATTAATGGAATCATCATTTCAGTCTCTATGATAAGCTAATATTGAAAAAGGAGAGAATTAACATACAAGACCTGTAGAGATCTTAAGTTTTGTGAATTCCACTTGAAGTTCATCAGAAACAATCAGATTTCAATAGTTTCTGTCAGTCTATTTTTAAGGCAATTCATTCAAAGGAAGAATTTTAAATTATAAATCTCGAGGTGTGATTGATTACTACCATGTGCTTTGTTATTAAACCAAATATACAAATGGGAACTTTTTATTGCGTATTAATTCTACACAATACAAAAATATCAATGGAACTAGCTGATTCTAAATTAAATGTTATTGTTAGTTGAAATCCAATATAACAAGTATAATTAAAATGACTACAAAACAAATATGATGTGAAAAGAGTTAAAATCCTCATGACATACAGAAGTCAAAGAATAATTTGAATAATACTAACATCCTGGCAAAGCAAGTAGAGTGATAACTGGAAGAAAATAATCACACAAAGTAGTTATTTGTGCATGTGTGTTTCACATGAAAGTGTAAGCAAGACAATATGCAAAACAGAAGTACTCTCTGGAGAGAGAAAGGGGAATGGAAGACATTTTGAATATAGCTCTAACATTGTATTTTAAAAATATATATATATCACTATTTGAAGCTAATATCAAAAAATCACTATTTGTCAGATTTTTCTGCTTTAGGTGGGCCTGCTATTTTCTTGACCTTTATTATTATCCTTCTATTTTATTAATTTATAATTGCAAAATAACCATCACAGAAATGACATTTACAATGGTCAATAATAAATAAAAGAAGAATTGGTGACCATCAACATTATAAGTGGTCCAAATGCAGTTAAAAGCAAAATGAAAATTGTCAAGGAACAGATTTTAAATGTGGGCTACTCAATGTTAACATGGGTAAGATGACAGAGTCACTTTCATACAATGCTGTGGGAGTGTAAATTGCTATGACCTTTCTGAAAATCTATTTGGCAGTAGGCAGAAAGATCATGGAAATGTTCAGCTCATCTTGATCCAGTAATTCCATTTCTGAAAATCTAACCTAAAGACAAAAGAAATGTTATAAATATATAAGCATAAATATGTTGACCATATGATACTATTTTTTTCTATTTAAGAAGATTTAGAGTCACTTTGCTTATGTCTGATACTGGATTAGTTACTAAATCATCAAGACAGATATGTATATTAAGGCATCAAGATAGATATGTATCTGTCACTTAACATATATATATATATATGTTATATAATGGAACAATTGAAATATTTGTTATGTAAATTTAAGGTGTGCGATACGATCATTTGGTACAGGTAGTGAAATATGTGCCATCTCATTGAACATTCACAGCATTCCCATGCGGTAGTGTATTCACTTCCTATTTCTGCTGTAACAAGTCACCACAACATGAGTGGTTTACTGCAACCCCAATTTTTTCTTTTACAGTGTTGGAAGGTAGAAGTCCAAAATTGGCCTCACTAAGCTAAACTCAAGGTGTTTCTACTGTGCGAGCTGGGGAGTAATCTGTTGCCATCCCTTGTTAACTTCTAGCGCTCCTCACCTCCATTTCTTTATCTTCAAAGCCAGAAAGGTCTGGTTGCATCCTTCTTTCAGTACCAGATCTCTAGTGCTTTCTCCTGCCTCTTCTGCTTCTCAAACCGTTGTAATTACAGGGCTCCTGTCTGGATGATCCATATAACTCCCCCATCTCACAGTTAACTGATTGTCAAACTTCATTTCTTCTTCTGCCTGAATTCACCTTTACCATAAAACCTAATCCCCATAGGTTCTGAAGATTGGGGTCTGAACATCGTTAGGAGGCTATGTTCTACCTAGAGTAGGCAAGTGCTATAGTTTGGCTTTATTTATTTATTTATGTTTGACACAGGGCCTCTCTGTAGCTCAGGCTGGACTAGAGCTCACAATGTAGCACAGGCTGGTCTCAAACTCACGATGAAAGTCCTGTTTCAGCCATCTCAACTGTTGGGTTTTACAGGCATGAGCCTTTGTGCCTACTGATAAGTACTATTTTTGTTCTCATTCTACATAAAGTGGGAAGAGGTTTTTATCAGTTTGCCTAAAGATCATACAGTGACTCAGGGACAAATCCGATATTCAAAACTAGTTAAGCAATCTAATTAAACCTGGCCCCTCCTGTATCATTATGGCGTTCTTCATAAGTAAAGGCAGATTTCAAATGCTCTATCACAAAGTGGAAGTTTTCAGAGCAAAAAAGATAAAATGTGCTTAAACATTTATAACATTTACCTCTGAGCTTATGGGTGATTTTTGTTCTGCTTCTTCATATGATTTTGTAATTTTGATATTTTCTTCCCAGAACATGGCTATGAATCATTCTGTGGTCATCTTGGTTAAGCTGTTTTTTCAAAGCCCACTCCCTGTGTGGGGCTAGGTTCTTGCCCGCTACAAGTACACTCGAGAAAGGAAAGGAAAGGAAGCCAAGGGCTGGCACTGCACTCCAGGGGCCCTCATCAGTTGGGGGCAAGAGGAGTGAGAGGCACAGCTGAAGATAGTTCCCAGCGCATCCTCCTTTCTCTGCCACCCATATGTCTGCCTTTCTGACGGTAACAACAAATAGGAAGGTAGCTAAGGTGGCTAAAGAGAATGATGTCAAATGCTGGCTGCTTTTTACCAATTGCTTGTAATAAAATGTGAGAAATGAGAGAGAAGTTTAGGGAGGATGAGCTTAGAGTTTTAGCACCGCTTAGAGGACTGTATTTAAAGGGGATGTTACTCTCTGAAAATCAGGTGCTCAAAACAAGAAAGGTTAAGGATGAAATCCAAGGACCCATGAGAAAAAAAAAATTAACTTAATGATGGAGTAAAGAATACAACTGGAACTTGATGCTGAGAACAGAGATAGCTTTAGTGACAGATCCTCTCCAGAAAGCAAGACAAAGGGAGGGAGGGAGGGAGGGAGGGAGAAAGATTTGTTTTCTCACCTCTTATATGTGTTCTGCTAGAGGGTTTGTTTGGATGTGAGAATACCTATGTTAGAGCACCTTAACTCACAGGCCAGGATAGTCACCTATTTTAAAAGATTTGTAGGTATGCTTTTGTCTGCTAGAGTGACCTTTAATGATACCTGCAGAAAGCCACGGTGTCTCTAGACACCTACTTTTAAGACCTTGTATGGGCTTAACAAAAATTTTTGAAACAAAATAAAATTTCCTTTGAAATAAAAATTATCACAGATTTCTGCAACTTGCTATGAGCCCAAGTCAGGCTGAGTAAGTTAACTGGCTGCAAGCACAGGTACTCTCCTGTGGAAAAGGAAGGGTGAATCAGAAGGTGGAGCCAAGGGCTGGAGAGGCTTTTAGGAGTCTCAGGTAACCAGCCCTTCGGAGGGCACAAGTGGCCCTGGTCCCAGGACCTGGCAGTACCCGCTGAGCAGGACCCAAACTGGTCTGAACCAGGGCCGTCAGCTCACCGACCACCGACAGGTCGCTTTGCAGTGCTATGTCTACTGAAAGTATCCGAAGAGCGCCTCTACACTGCCATGGAATCACTTTTCCTGGAAAGCGCCCCAAGTCCGTATGGAGAAGCCAAATGGAGAATCGGGGGTGAGCAGCAGGCTCCCTGCTGTCCCAGCGTCCCATCCCACCAGGCAGTGCCTGCAACAAGAGCGCGCGGAATGACCTGAAAACCCAGCTGACCTTGCAGAACCAGTGCAGCACAAATCATCTCAGCCTTGTCCATCTGTGTGTCCAACCCTGCATGCAAAGGGCAATGGGTCAAAGAGAAAACGTATATTAGCTGTACTCTGCCTCAGTTCATGACAAAATCAGAAAGAAAATAAACCAGCGGTTGTTTTACTCTACAAGGGTTTGAGAGAAAATAAACATGAACCTCAAACAAGTAGCATAATTTTTTCAAATGCTAATTTTATAATCTGTATGATGGAATTAAAAATAGATTGTGAATATCTTCTTTTTCATTGGCTCATTTGGCAACTTACAATTTAAAACAGTGCAGTAAACGTCTTAATGTTCCAAATCAAAAGATAATAATTTATCCATAATTAATTTGATGCCTCCCAATAAGCACGCCAGTGTGACCTCTGGGTGGAAGTTATTTTCCATCTTTTTTTCCCCCCACAACTGTTAACTAAAAGCACACTCGTCTGGAATAGCCTCCAAACTGCTTGGTGAGACACGTCTCAGAATTTTCATACCGTATTACTAATCCAGTCAATGTCTTTCAAGAGAGCCAAAGATAAATAAGGTATTATTCCTTCCCTAAAGGAACACAAAAATCATACACTGTACAGTGATTCGTGTCAATAAATACAAAACTGGTACACATGATTGATAAAATTTTTTCATTAGAAAAATTTAGGCTAACAAGAACTGAAAGGAGAGCCTGTTTGGTAATAAACTGTGAGTGTTGGAAATATAGTGGGATGAAACCATGATTTTTCAGATTTTTTTCCCAAAGTAGACTAAAAACTCCTCAAGAATAGGAATATTATGCTCTTCATCTCTGAATTTCGCAGGCATCTGTCAAAGAATTTTGAAAATTATGGAAGTTCAATTTGTTGAACAAATTATTGGATGGATTTCCCATTTCTGGGTACTGTATTGTAGGAAAAGAATCACTTGATTTTCTTTTGTTCTAAAATAACAATTTGACAGTGTCTTTTTGCTATCAATTTCTGTAGAATGCAGAGAGAAAACCATTGTGATAGTTGTGAAGTTACTCTAAAAGCATGAATCATTGTTAGATAAAAAGGGGACAAAATTCACTGATATTTTTCATGCAGTGGTGATTTTTCCATGTTTGTCTAGTGTAAAATGGACAAATGGCTTTGACATGAAAGTCCATGCAGTTTATCCAAGATATTTTGCCAGGTTCTACATTTCTTCATTAAATAATAAGTTGTAATATTCATAACCATCATCACATGAGCTGATTGGAGTAAATGAAAGCAAAAGAGAAAGGGAAAGAAAATCTGATTCAGAATAGAGCTGTAAAAACAAAAGATTAGAATAAGGTCTTTCATGTCAATGAGATAAATTGTTAAACTCTTTTATGTTCTACATCATGGGCTTCTAACACATTCACAACTCGAATGTGTCATATGGGCATGAGCTATTTCTCATCCTCCTACTCATACTTCCTTCCTAATAGCAAGTAGTTCCAAAATATCTTGTCAGCAAGCTCTTGCTGCTGGTTGAAGACAAACTTGATTCTGAAACCTTTGCTCTTTGTGAAAGAAGGAAAGCTAATTTTGTTTTATTTCCAGGGTTGGGATATAGATCAATGTGGTAGATAATCTCAGCATTTCAGGAGTGTTTAAATTAAATACATATAAAACACAATACCTTTTCTTGGTAAAATTTAAACCACTAAAGAAATGTTGCACACATATAAAACAACCTTCCAGTTTTTCTTGATTTCTTACATCCCTTTTCTTAAAAGCTTTTCATATTTTCCTACTTAAGGAAAATTATTAAGAATTGGAGTTTCTTCAATATATTTTGAATGTATGCAATTAATGTAACCACATATGCTTATATCAGTGATTGGTTTAATTTTAAAAGTAAACAAATTAATTAAAATTCACCAATCCCATCCTCAATAGTCTTGAAAGTGGTAAAAGGGTTAATAATAAAACTATGGCCAAGAAACTGAACATGGTTTATCTTGGCCACTATCTGCAACTCAGACTTCTCTAATGGAGACAACATTCCTCCTAGGTCCCCGCTTTCTGCCTACAATTTATTGCTTGATCTTAGTCCAGCAAATATGACCGAGAAGAATGGGTAGGGCTGGGACCAATAGGCTTTTGCCCCAGGGCTGGCTGATACCAAAACTGTAGAGCTGAAACCAGAGCTTGAAGTTCTGTACAGGAGCGTCAGTACTTTTATGCTGTTCCTCAAATATCCTTGGCCCACAAAGAAATACTATGCAAAGACCATGGACCACATTCATTCCTCCATTA